>NW_020955184.1:2086361-2244775 GCF_900497805.2 Vombatus ursinus
ACACACACACACACACACACACACACACACACACACACACACACATGAATGAAGTGGAAAGAGCACTGCTTTTGGAATTGGAAATGAGAATGAAATCCTGGCTCCAGACAGTGGTAAATGTATGACTGCAATCTAAGGCCTTCAATTAGGACACAGAAAGCTACTAACCTTTTAACTCTATCCACTGGTCCAAAATAGGGCAGTTTGGGTTCTAACTAGACTGAGTGAACTGTGGCATGGATAGTGACTGGAGGTCAAGTTAGTTTTCTGTGCTTGCCAGGTTTTTGGAGTATGACCTTATCAAATAGAGCAAAAACCTTGAAACCAATGCCTTTCTATACTATCTCTGAAAAGTTATGGGTTTTATGCTCATAGGAATTCAGGTACCTTGACCTAGACTATTTTCCCAACTGGCTTTTTCCTGATGTAGCTTCCCTCTCACCACACAACCTGATTGACTTTAGTTTCCCTGATGCTATTTCTTGGTCTTGGGGCAAAAGCTCCCAGCAGCATCAAACTTGGTAGATGCCTGATACCATTCAAGTGGCCATATCCTGATGACATATGTAGATTTCCAGGAGATAAAGAAGGCTGCATCCAGAGAAGCAAAGTACCACTATATCCTTGTTATCTATTCAATTCAATAAATATTCACTATGCACCTATAACCAGCTAGCTGGTTATAGCTCTGTGCAAAGCACTGGGGATACAATTAATAAAAAGAAAGACAGTCCTTGCTTTTGATAAGCTTACCATCTAAAGGGGGAGACAACATATAAAAGGAAGCAAGAAAGTAGGGATAGAGTGTATGTGTGTGTGTGTGGAGGGGGGGAGGCAGAGGAGACAGGACACCAGGGGTTTACCTTGTTCCATAAAACTGAAACCCACAAGGCAGTGAAAGTAAAGGAGAGTGATCTGAGAGTCCGGTTTCTGCCCTCTATAAAGGAAGATACAAGGGGCAGTTTGGTACTCTGCCCTCCAGCCCTCCAATCAGATGGGAAAGCAGTCTGAGGAAAATGGGGTGAATTAAGGCTTGGGTCAGCAGCGTGAAGGTGATTTTAGAAGGGATGATTATCCTGGGAAGAGGCATCTTGTTCTGTGGAGCTGAAACCTGAAAGGCAGGACAGCAGATGCAAAGTGGACAGATATACTATTATATTCTTTCTATATTTTGGTAAAGAAAACCTTTGGTAAAGGTTCAGTGATATGTAGTACCTCATTTCATCCCAACATGGGTGCTGGCCTTAGAGCCACTCCCAAACCGCAGCTTTTTGGTTCTTGGAATGAGTTAATCTCTTAGTCCAGAGAAGTAGGCAGTTAGAAACTTAGGCTCTCCAAGCCCCAGAGGAGTGGAAAGTGACTGGATTTGAAGTTAAAAGAACCTGGTTCAAATGTTAGCTTTGGTTTTTCTTTGTGATCCTGGGCAAGTTATTTCATCTGCAACTCATTTCTAAAATAAAAGGGTTGAAGTCAATGTTCTCTAAAGCCACTTCTAGCTCCAAAAGCTCTTGATTATAATTATAGCATTCACTATGGCTTATCACAATCACAGCTGGGGAAATTCAATCTATCCTCCATACTGAGTATATGGGAGCATAGACTGTTGGGTCAGTCAGTCAATAAATATTTATTAAGTGCCTACTAAGTGTTAGGCACTATGCTAAGTGCTAGAGGTACAAGTGCAAAATAAAGACAATCCCTGCCCTCAAGGAACTCACAATATAATGGGTGAAGACCACCAATGAAAAGAAGATGAAAAAGGCAGTGGGAAATGGCACCCGGTATAGGGGCATGATCATGATGGAGTCCAATTCGAAGAAGTATAGTTAGGTAGGAAATGAGGATATAATTGGCCTGGAGTCTCTTTAGATGGAGGCTGTGTGAGGAGTTCTTGACTCCATGATATATTAATGCATTTCAGTTTAAATGACTTTTTTTCTTTTGTAATGGAAGAGAGCAGTTTTCTCATGTGACCCAAAATAACCATCTATTTTCACTACAATTCAATTCTTTCTCCTGCCTTGACCAATGTATCTTCACTTGGTGAAAAACTTTGTCATGAACAAATCACAAATCTACCATTATTTTTTTGTGTAATTTGAACTTAAGAAACCACTTCTGGGTCCTGCAGGGGCTGGGGGTACTGTACCAATCAATAAACCAAGTCAAATTAACAATCATTATTCTGTGCCAGGCACTATGCTGTATTCTGGGGGTATAATGAAAAGCAAACAAAACAAAACCCAATCAAAAAATTGTTCCTGATCTTAAGGAGATCACAGTTTCATGGGGGGTGATAGCCTGCAGATAACTGTGTATAAACATGGTATTAGAAGGATAAATTAGAGATAATCAATAGAAAGAAGGCATTAGCATTAAGGGGAATTGGGAAAGACTTCTTATAGAAGTTTGAATTTTAGTTGGGACTTGAAGGAAGCCAAGGAATTCAGACCAAGGTGAGGGTAGAGAGTACTATTCCCTTCTCCCTCTAAACTGCTTGGGGCCCAGACATGTGTCTTGGATAGGGTTCAGTCCTGGGCAGAGCCCATTTCTTATGAAATGGATGGACCCTAATGGATTAGGCTCATTTTTCTCTCACTATAAGGCTCATCAAACTCTGATACTTTGGAGAAAATTTTACTTGAAGCTTAGATTATGCCTCATATCTGGGGTTCCCCCAAAATAGAAGAAGAGAAATGTGCTCAATTTTCAATTTAAGAATGAGGAAGGTACTCATTTCCTCTATGTGAAAGAAATAATAATAATAATAAAAAGAATTTCCCAAGGGCACATAGACTATAAGATAAACTGAACAAAAGGCAGTGCTAACTATTTTTATACCAGTCTAAGACATTGATACTTAAAACATGTAGAAACAAAGTGGTTTACACTATAGGCAATTAAACATTTTATATTTTACATTTTCCTCTACATTTTCCTCATCACTCCTGATAGATCTGCAAGGTAAACTAGGTCTGACTTAGGCCAATCCTCTTCAGATGAAGAAATTTCCCTTGATTCAATTTCCTTCTAGAGACCTCTTAAAATCATAAGATTGTCTCCTAGCCTAGATATATCTTAATTGAGGTTAATATTGGTTTCCTTTTCAGGAAAGGAAAAACAGTGAAAATGGCAGCAATGGACTGAGATGCAAGCTCAAGTAGTGGACTCTATGCTCCACATTGGGAGGGTAGGAGAAAAGAACACAGGTCATTCCTGAAATCCACTTCTCAGGGAATCTACCGATAATATATAACTCACTACTCAGGAGAGTTGAAACAAACAGTGAAAGTGAAAAGCAGTATTTGCTTTTAACCAATGCAGCATTCATCCCCCTTTCTGGTAGCACAGGATAGGGAAGAATCAAGGGACCATTCAGAGTTTGCCACATCACTTTAAAAAACTAAATCTTTTCAGCATAGGTGCAAACCCATGGCTGGATGCAAACCCAAAAGTTCCCACCTGGAAGGACAACTATGACATTGAGAAGGTCAGTTCCTTCCTTGAAGCTTTTTTTCTCATCTGTAAAATGAGCAACTTGTCCTAGAAGAGTTCTGAATTCCTTTAGCTCTAGATACGATGATCCTAAGATCAGAAACTGAGCTTCTCGAAAGTTAATTATTTTCTCAAGGTCACTTGCAGGACTCAGAACTGACTTTAGAGTTTTACATTCTCATCTCAACTGTAGATTTCTCTATTTGTGAGAGTTGAAGGGTATTGAATTACAACTGTCTTGAGTTTCTGTTGAAACTCCATTATTCTTGACTGAGGCATAATAACTGAGGCAAAATGAGAGTGCTTTTTCAGAAGTGTTTACTTCTAATAGGTGAATGTTTTCACAATGAGAAGGAAGTTTGTAATCAGTTTCTTTAACTAAAAAGGTACTCCTCCAAAATTAATCCATGCATGTTTCAGAAGAAGTGTGAATCTTGGCAATTGATTGGATTAAAAATGACTCCTTAAAATCAGAAATACTTGTGCACTCATCATCTCTGCTCAGTGATTGACAGAGGTCTTTGCACCATCAACCTTCATAGAAGATGCTTGGCAAAGAAAATTTGAAGAGTTCAGAGGATTGGGACCAATTAAAGCCATAAATAGAAATGAGCTGATATTATTATACTTTAAATGACAACTGGATATCTTCACCTGGCATTCTTGTGTAACGTGCTGTGGTTATGAATGCTCCTACCACTGCAATAAGAAGTTGCAGAATTAATATAAACTCACACAAGGAGGTTGGTATGCCTTATGTTCTGATCTGTATTTTACTGAACAAAAAAAAATGGGGTCTGTGTTGGGGGAGGTAAAAATATAATATTATTTGGATAAAATCAAAGGTACTATATTAAAATTCCTCACACATAAAGAAGAAGTTAGAATTCCTGGACGGCCTGGAGTCATCTTCCTTGAGTTCAAATCTGGCCACATTTATTAGCCATGTATTCTTGGGCAAGTCACTTAACCCTATTTTCTTCACTTTCCTCATCTGTAAAATGAGCTGGAGAAGAAAATGGCAAACCACTAAAATATCTTTTCAAAGAAAACCCCAAATGGGGTCACAAAGAGACAGACATAACTGAAAATGACTGAACAATAACAACATGTAAAGAAAAATGATAATGAAAAGAATGATGACTGTATTGGGTGAAAATGTTAAGTAGAACAATGTAAGTATAACTTCAAGGTAAAAGTAATTCAAGTGCTTCAAATATCTGTAATATCTCACCAAGAGGTGTTGACACGGAGAGATGAAGGAGAAAGAGGACTGCAAACCACACTAGTTGCCTGTGCTTCTCTGGCAATAAATGATGTTGCTACAGCAAGAACAAAACAAAACAAAACAAAAAACATAGGGAAAACAAGTAGAGTTGAGAAGGCTTATGGCATGGCAGAGAGTGCATAAAGGCAATGAAAACCTTTGACCAAGGAGAATAAAGTGGAGTGCAGAACTGACTGGTCCAGCAATGACAGGAGATGGTGAGACATATGAGTTTAGTCTACAACCCTTTGCTTCTTCTCATTTCCCTGAAATATTTCCCGGGAAAACCCCACAATCCCTTTACCTCTCTGATGATTTCATTTCCTGCTCTTCTTCTGACCAGTGGTATAAAGAGCCGGGGGGAAGGAAAGACACTCCCACATTTCCTCACCCACAGCTGTAACACAATGACCTGCAAGTAGAAGTCCATTCCTTTAAATGTTTATTTGTATTTCTGTTACTTGAAGCTTCTATTAAATAGTAGATCTGTTTGCAATTATTTCAGTCCAAGTAAACTAGGATTTAGAGAGAAGAAGGCAATCCAAAGTGGAAAGAGATCTTCCTTAGCTCATGCTGAAAAAGACAGAATTTCTACAATTTTAGAGAAAGATATACCCTCAGATTGCTTGTGAGCCTGGAGGACTTAATGAGGAAGTTAGCTAGTAACAGTGAGAGGAAGAGATTAGTGTATTTGTTCAGATAATCATATACTTTGAATACAGCAGCCAATACCCATCTTTTCTCCCACCCACCTCAGATTTTAATTACTCAAAATTCAAAAAGATTAAGCACAGCTTTAACTTAAATCTTAATTTGGCTAGTAAGACCTCCCAAGATCTAAAATATACTATCTTTTCTTCAGGGCTCGAAGGAGTAGTAGTAGTTTAACTGTTATGATAGGGAAAAAAGGCTGGTCCCATTATTCTTTCAAAGCCATAGATTCAGTTGACTCAAGAAGAAGGAAAAGTAGAAAGAAAGTCATTAGCTCAGGGCTTAATCTGGGTTCAAATACTATCTCCGATATTTACTACCTTTGTGAATCTGGAGAAGTTTCTTAACCTCTCTAGCCTCAGTTTCTTCATCTGCAAAATAAGAAGTTGGACTCAATGACTTCCAAGTTCCCTTCCATCTCTAAATCTATGATTATATAACTTGTGATTCTGTAAATATATGCAGAACCTTCCTTCTAAGAAGCTCATCTCTCTTTAAACATGGCATCCTTTTCACAATTCCTCTGTAGCCCATATCAATTCTGAGTCTTTATCCCAATTCACATTTGCTTTGCAGGGTTGTCTTCAAAGAGGGCTGGCTAGCTACATCTGCCCCTCAGAGTTCTGAGGGTACCTCTGAAGCGCAGTAGCGTATAGTTCTAATGATAAGTCCCCATTGTGGAGTTTTAGTGTAGTCACTGCTAGGTCTTGTGTGATTCTAATTGTGATGCCACCATATATAAATTGTTTTTTTTTTTCTTGTTGCTCATAATATTTTATCCTTGAGCTGCAGGTTTTGGAATTTGACTATGATATTCCTGTGGGTTTTCCTTGTAGGATATCTTTCAGGTGATGATTGCTGGATTTTTCCTATTTCTACTTTCCCCTCTTGTTCTAATGCTTTAGGACAATATTCTTTAATTATTTCTTGTATTGTTGCACCGAGATTCTTTTTTTGATCGTAGGTTCAGGTAGTCCAATTATTCTTATGTCTCCTTTCTTGATCTTTTCTCCAGATAAGCTGTTTTTCTCATGAGATGCTTCACATTTTCTTTAATTTTTTTCATGCTTTATATTTTATTTTATCATTTCTTAGTCTCTTAGAACTTCATTGGCTTCACCTTGCCCTATTCTGATTTTCAAGGAGTTGTATTCTTCCTTCAGATTCTGGATCTCCTTTTCTAGTTGGTTGGCTTTCTTTTCATAATCTTCTTGCTTTTCTTGGAATATTCTTATTTATTTTTTTTATTTCTTCAATCTTTTTTCATTTGATTTCTAAAGTCTTTTTAAAGTTCTACAGATTCTTTTTTGGGCAGGTGACCATTTGACATTACTCTTTGGAGGTAGAAGAAGGTTTCTTTGCTTCAGTATCCACCTTTGAAGATGAATCCTGTTCTTCTCTATTCCCATAGTAACTTTCCACGATTGGATTCTTTCTCCTTTGCCTGTTTTTTTTTTTTTTTTCATTTGTAGCAGCTTACTTTTTGTATTCACTTCTAGTCCTAAGATATGGGGGATGATGCCTCTGAACTCAGGTCCTCCTTCAGTTCTCCCCTCTGGCCTGGAATTGAAACCAAGAATTCTGCCCCCATGTAAATGCCCACAGCCAGTGGTGTCCTGCCCCACTCCTGCACTCACTGGACGTGTGCTAGTTCCTTCTCACCCAGGGCCCCATCTCCATGGCATAGCTGGGTCTGGCATTCCTTGTCAGCAGAGGTTCCCTTGATCTTCCCTGGCTCAGATGTGCAACTCTCCTCATTGTCCCAGGACTAAAAGTTCCTGTGGGTGGGGCCTTGGCAGCTTCCCAACCCAGCTAACCCCAAGGCTTGCCTCTTGTTTTATAAGAGGACCTAGCCTGGAGGTATATGCTCTTCACTGGGACCAAACTTCATCCTGGGATTTTTCTTTAGATCTTATGCAATTGTTTCAGGAGGATCATTGTTCTGCCCCCACTCTTATTTATTTTTACCACTTTATGTTTGCCCTGAGGTGCCATTGTGTGCATGTGTATGTGTATGTTTGTGTGTGTGTGTGTGTGTGTGTGTGTGTGTGTGTGTGAGAGAGAGAGACAGAGAGAGAGAGAGAGAGAGAGAGAGAGAGAGAGAGAAATCTGAAGAGCTTGGAATTTTCTGACCTACTCCACCATCTTCCCAGAACCCTCTATATTTCTCTGTATTCTTGTGTTTGTATTTAAGAAGGTTTTAGGTTGTGCTGTTTGTTTGTTTTTAATCAGAAGTACTTGTAAGTCCTCTAATAGATTAACCATCCTCACTCTCACTTCCCATCTTTATTCTCAGATTATTAAAATAAATTATTCTTGGTTTTAAGCCTATCTCCTCCATCTTTTAGAATATTGTATTAAAAGTTTTCTCATTTTTAATAGAAGTTGCTAAGTTTTGTATGATACTGACTCTAATTCTTTGGCACTTGAATTCTTCTTCCTTGATATATTTTTCTCTGTGTAGGAATTCCATATTTGGTTATGTCATTTCTGGGATGTGGACTTTTGAAGTTCTTTTTAGGAAGTGATTTTTTTTCTTTGAGTCTCTGATTGTAGTTTTTTTTTTATATGAGTAGTTACTATCTTCTTTGTTTTATTCACCTCTCTAGCTTTAGTTTTGGGGTTTTTGAAGAAAATGTTCAAACTTAAATGGAGACTGAATAACAATCCAAAATAATTGGTGGTTAAAGAGTAAGTAATAGAAAAAAATAGGTAATTTCATTAAAGAAAATGACAACAATGAGACAACATAGCAAAACTTGTGAGATGTAGTCAAAGCAATATTTTTTTTTTCCTTAAAGAAATCTTTAGGCAAATGTAAATCTCTCTCTCTCTCTCTCTCTCTCTCTCTCTCTCTCTCTCTCTCTCTCTCTCTCTCTCAGTTAGGCAATGGGGTTAAGTGACTTGCCCAGAGTCACACAGCTAGTAAGTGTTATTTGTCCACCCAGCTGCCCCTAAATATCTCTACAAATAAATCTCCATGGACAATTAGGTGGCTTAGTGTATAAAACACTGGGGTCAGGAAGACCTGAGTTCAAATCCAACCTCAGCTACTCACTAGTTTTGTGACTTTGGGTCACTTGACCTCTGTTTGCTTCAGTTTCCTCATCTATAAAATGGGGATAAAGGCAACATTTTCCCCACAGCGTTGTTGTGAAGATCAAATGAGATAATATTTGTAAAATGTTTAGCACCATGTCTGGCACAGTATGTATATACATACACAATACATATACATGTACATGTACATGTACATATAATTTCCTTCACTTTCCTACTTTAAATACATCAACCAAAGAACAGAAAGACAAATTGATGAATTAGACATGCAACTAAAAAGATTATAAAAGTAACAAATCAAAACATTCCAGTTCTCCCCAAAGAGAAATTTTGAAATGAAACAAGAGATAAACAAAATTCAAAAGAAGCCAAATTGAACAGCTAAATAAAACTAGAGGCAGGCTTAATCAATAAGACAACTAATTTAATTAAAAAGATAGAAAAAATAAATTGTCAACATCAAAAATTAAAAGGGAGAATTCACAACAAATGTGAGGAAATAAAGGAAACCATTAGAAATTATTTTGTTCAATTTTAGTCTAATGAAATGAAGAAGTGAAATGAATGAAGACTTATTAGCATATAAAATATGGAGATTAAAATTCCTTCAACAGAGGAATTAAATAATCCAGTCTCAGAACCAAAAATCCTCAGAACCAGATGGATTTACCTGACAATTCTATCAAAGAAAGAAAAAAATTCTAATATTTCATTTTTTTTTTGTAAAAAGGGGGGAAGAAAGAAGTCCGTAGAATTGCTACTATTAGACAAACAGGGTCTTGCTATCTAATACAGGGGAGATAAAATAGAGAAAGAAATTATAAGCCAATATCTCCAATAAACTTTGAAGCAAAAAAAGTTGAATAAAATATAAACAAAGTAGCTACAATAATATATTCAAAAATTATTTACTATGACTAATTTGGATTTATACCAGTCCTGCAGGTTTGATTAAACATTTGGAAAATTATAAACAAAATAAACCATATTAATTAAAAAATCAATAAAATTTACATGGTTATATCAACATATGGAAAAAATCTCTTTACAAAATCCAGTAATCCTTTATGTCAAAAATATAAAAAAAGTATAGGAATAAATGGACTCTTCCTAAAACATGGCAAGTTACATCTGTCTATAATAGAGAAATGGCAATACTACTTAAATTAATTTATAAATATAGTGTCATACCTATCTAGTTATAATAAGTTACCTTATAGAACTAAATAAAACTATAACAAAATTCATTTGGGGCAACAAAAGTTCAAGGATCTTAAGGGAAATAATGAAAAAAAATGGAAAAGAAAGGGGCCTGGCTTTACCAAATCTAAAGCTATATTACAAATAAGTAATCATTAAAACTATTTGGTACTGTTCAAAAAATAGATCCTTGGAACCAGTTAGGTACACGAAGCCAAAAAGCAATTGTACATGACATCATAGTGTTCAACCAATCCAAGCACTATAAGTATATACTAGTGGTGTTGTTTAGTCATTTTCAATCATGTCCAACTCTCTGTGACCTTTTTTGGGGGTGGGGGGTTTCTTGGAAAAGATATTGGAGTAGTTTGCCATTTCCTTCTCCAACTCTTTGTACAGAAGAGGGAACTGAGGCAAACAGGGTTAAGTGACTTTGCCCAGGGACACACAGCTAATAAGTATCTGAGGCAGTATTTGAATGCAGGTCTTCCTGACTCCAGGCAAGTTCTCTATCCACTGTGCCATCTAGCTACCTTCAAATACTAGTGTGAAGATTCACTATTTGACAAAAACTACTGGGAAAGCTGGAATGTAGACTGACAGAAATTTGGCTTACATCAATATTTTATACCATGTATCACAACAAATTCCAAACATATATGAAACTGAGATATAAAAGCTCATGTTACAAACAAATTAGAGGAGCAAGAAGATGCTTTCCCCTATGTGTAAAGAAAGCATTCTTAACCAAATAGGCATCACAGGAAATAGATGGACAATTCTGATCACATAAAGTTGAAAAATTTTTACCTAAACAAAATATATGCAGTTGGAAATATAAACAAACCAGTTAGTCATGAAATAATCTTCACCACAAATTTCTTTGATAAGGATCTGATATCCAAGCTGATATTATTATGTTATGAACATAATATAGTTTAAAAATTGATGCAAATACATAAGTATAAGAGCTACTGTATAAGTATAAGTAGCTCTAATACTACTGCCCAATCAGTAAACGGCTAAAGGATTTGTTGTTGTTGAGTTGTTTCAGTCATGTCCAACTCTTTGTGACTCTATTTTGAGATTTTCTTGGCAAAGATACTAGAGTAGATTACCATTTCCTTCTGCAGCTCATTTTACAGATGAGGAAATGAAGGCAAACAGTGTTAAGTGACTTGCCCAGGGTCACACAGCTAGTAAATATCTGAGGCCAGATTTGAACTCAGGAAGATGAGGATTCCTGATTACAAGCCCGGTGCTTTCTCCACTGTGCTGCCCCACAAAGAATAGGTCAAAGAAAAGGAACAGTTAATTCTTAAAAGATGAAATCAATGCAGTGGATAGAGCACTGGCCCTCAAGTCGGGAGGACCTGAGTTCAAATGCGGCCTCAGACCAAACACTTGACATTTTCTAGCTGTGTGACCCTGGGCAAGTCACTTAATCCTAATTGCCTAAAAATTTTTAAAAAAAGATGAAATCAAGCTATGAACGGCTACACGAAAAATCACCAAATTATCAATAATAAGATAGACTAGAGACAAGGAATTAGGATACTATGAAAATTATAATGATTCATATTCATCAAATTGGTAGAGATAATTAAAAATGAAAGTAAAAGTTATTGAAGGACCTATGGAAAGACAAGAACCCTAATGCCCTTTTGGTAGAACTATGAATTGGTTCATACATTCTGGAAAGTAACTTGGAAATATACTCCCCAAATCACTAATGATTCTATATCTCTTCTGAGCTTATATCCCAAAGAGATAAAAGAGAAGACTCATGTGTAGACAACTATTGATAGCAGTATTTTTGTTCATTATTATAATAAAGAACTGGAAACAAAATAGGTGCCCATCAATTAGATAATGGCTAAACCAAATATGGTATATGAACAAAAAGGACTTTTACTGTGCCATAAAAAATTGATGTAAGGGATGAATTCAGAGAGACCTGGGGGGACTTGCATCAACTGATTCAGAGTGACACAAGCAGAACCATGGGAACAGTTTTTACAATGGCTACAACAGGAAAATCATGGCAAAAAAATTAAGAACTATGATCGATGTACAGTGAGAAATCAAGATTCTGTAACACTAATGAGGAATCATATCTCCCACCTCTTGTCAGAGAGCTGAGTGACTAGAAGTTCAGAATTAGACACATATTTTCAGGTATAACCAATGTATGGATTTTGGGGAGGGATGTTACTATACTTACTAATAATAAGGGAGACCTTTTTGGGGGTGGGGAGGAGGTAGTGATAGTGATGCTTTAAAAAAATGAAGCAAAGAAAGAAAAGAGCATCAATGAATCATTAAACAATAACCAGAAGAGTGCAGAAAGTTTGGAAGTGGAACAAACAATAAGAACACTATTGGAATAACCATGTTAAATTTAAAATACTTACATTCATACACACACACACACACACACACACACACACACACACACACATATATACCCCAAAACAAAACTCCATGCTATATGTAATAAGGGCCTGTCACAGAGTGACTCTAATGGAGTCTCTCTCTATGGTGACACTGTGGAGTCTGCTACCAGGAGACCCACGATAACAGAGAACAGAAGTGCCTTGGACAGACTGTCAGGCATTCTTGCACATTCTGAAATGGTCAGAACTGACCAGCTAATCACATATTGGCTTGTAGATGCATTCAAAAAGGCCTTCCATCCTCAGCTACTTTCTCGCTTTACCTCAGTGCTCTTAAGGGAAGCTCAGTGACTCTTTCATTCACAGGGACCACTGAAGGGAGTTAAGCCTACAGTTATACATTTGAAAAGTTCAGGGGACACCTTGGCATCCCAACATTCCAGATTTCCAGTTTGATGTTAGTGTAGCAACGATGCTCTGAAGAATAAAAAGAATAAATCCTTCCTTGGCATCCGGGGATTCCAGAGTCAAGGTCTGCAGTCATTTCAGTTTAGTGTTCCAATGATTAAGAAGTGACCTTTTAGGAGTGACCTTTAGCACTCCAGTTCAGCATGGTCTATCTGAGACAAAGCTCATCCAGCAGTGATGCCATCTTTGGATGTGAACTTTTTTGTATTGATAATATGTAGGAACTGAGTTAAGTTGAACTTATTCTCCTGAGAGACTAAGGAGGTATAGGGGAGTACATGCCCCTATGGTATTAGAGAAAGTGTTCATATTTTGTTCTTGTTATATCTTGGAAGTAAATATCTCTTTGTAAAAGCTACCTGATATTAAGTGGTTAAATTAAACTAGTCAGTGGCTCCTAATAATGGGAAGAACATAGCTGGTGAGATCTTGAGACAATAGTATTGGAGAGAAGAATCCCCTCAATCATTCAAGGTACCCTAGAATCTTGAGCAAATATCACCTGCCTGACCCTGAGAGAGAGAGCCATAGCAAACACGCTACACATACACTACACACAGACACACAGACGCACACAAATATACATATACATGATATTCCCTGGTTCATGTGTAGTTCTAGTTCTGTTCTTGGCAAAGGGAAATATTTGTGTTTGATGATGTTTGTCAAGTTCATAAAAATAAAAAAAAAGAATTAAGGAAAAAAGAAAATTAAAGCCATCTGTTGTGATCTCCCTTACCTCCTGTGCGGAAGATCCATCAGAAAGTATTGCACATGTGGATTACGCACTTGGTTCAGTATTTAGTCTATCACTCGATATCCTGGTCCTTTCAGAATCCTTGTTTTGAGTAGCCCAAGGCTTTTGCCTGAGGTATCAATCTTTCTGGCTCCACACATATAAGACTCCACAGCTGGCTGATAGCAAGGCTGGGATAATAATGGTTTCTACAAAGTCATATAGAGTCAACAAAATGTCAGATGGAAAGAAAAGAGCTTCTGAAATCTGAAACCCTTTAGAACAACTTTCAGAGATAGTTTCAATTACAGAAGGAAACAGGAACGAACAATTGCTGACATTGTAATTCCATTTAAAATTTTGAAGAACTTCATATGGAAAACTGAATGGAAACCAATTGCAAGAATGAGGGGACTGTTATTTTATTTAATTTCACTCAGCTGTAAGCTGATCCTTTTATTTGTCTTCAATTTAATTTCTGTTCTACTCCACTCAGTGGCTTTTTCAAACCTTTCATTCTCTCTTCAACACCCTGATAGGTACACTATGAGGACTGTAAGTAAATCAATAATTGCTTATAAAAAAGGAAGGATGTTTATAAAGTCCTTGGAAAATAGCCAGTAAAATAGAATCTGTCACGATGATGATAGTGATGATGAAGATGATAGTGATGATGATGATGATGATAACTTAATGAGCTCTTTATTGAGTCCCACTTGGAAAAACCAGGAGCAAAAAAAGGTTTGACTAGAAGGTGACTTAGAAATTCAATTTCCTTTTTCCAAACCAGCTCACCAGAAGCAGTATTCAATTCTATTTTGCCTGCCTTATCCAATAAAGGTCATGATCTTTGGTAATCACTGAACCAGGTTAGAGTTTTAAATCCTAGTTCTAAGGTGCTGGACATAGGAGAAGTTCACTGTTTATTCCCCTGCAGAATTTCCTCACCAGGGTGCCCTTTTATTACTTAACTAGGCCCACACTAGTAGACACCATAAAATGCTAATGTTGGTCTTTTCTGATTAAAATAGAAAAGTACAATTAGGCAACAAAGGGGTATAGAATTTGTTTTCAGTCTATATTATTAACATGTACAGTTTCAGAATCCCAAAAATCTGCCCCTCCATATCTGGTTCACAACAACTAGAATGAAATAGAGAGCCACTCAGGAACAGGGGGTTCAACTATTCTGGAATCCACCTAATCAGGAATCCACACCAAAAACTGACTCTCGCAATGGAATTGAACCTGAACCATTTATTTGAAATTAATGAAAGTTAGCATTGCTTAGAAGAAAGAAAAAGGCTTAAAAGTTTAAAAGATTTTGGAAATGTTTTAAATTATAGATATATATTAAGGGAAAAAAACGAACCAAATTAGGTGTCTACCAACTAGGGAATGATTGAAAAAAATGCAATATATGAATTATTAGAATATTATTGTGAGAAGAAATAAGTGGAAACATGAAGTAAGCAGAGAGAAGAAAGTAGAAACAAAATAATATATAACTGATCGTGTGATTAAAATGACAATGATAGCTAGATATTCATGTTGTTCCTAGAAAACAAAGTTTTTTAAAAAAAATCAGAAAGACAGAATGTAAGCTCCTACACGGTAGGAGCTGATTCATTTTTCCTATGTACCTCGCATAATGCTTAACAGATAGTAGGTACTTAACAAATATTTGTTGAATGTAATTGTTTGGTTAAAGCAACACGTAAATCTACTATGATAGTAGTAACCCATTTCAGGGAGTGAGAACTAGGTAAGCTTTCATGGTCCTTTTATGTCTATTGATTCCTTTTAAAAGAGCCAAGGAGTCCAAGGAGGGCCTGTTGTATACGAGTTGCTTTTCCGGTGGTCCCTCTTTCCTTTTTCGTTCCTGTGACTCTTTGCAATGTTTATTCACTTAAGTGAAAAATCATCTTAGATGATTGTAGCCTGAACAGATTCAATAATTTTTATTTTAATTAAGTGCTATCCTATGCCCTGGGGATATAAGATGGAAGTCTCAATAGACAGTCTCTGCTTTCCAACCACAAACTCTTTTTGCAAAACTAAACACAGATCTAAATAACTGAAGAAATACGCATTGGTCAATAGTAGGTTGAGACAATATAATTAAAATGACAATTTTGCCTAATCTAGGTACCACTAGGTGGCACAGTAGATAGTGTGCTGGGCTTGAAGTCAGAAAGATTCATCTTTATGAGCTCAAATCTGGTCTCAAACACTTACTAGCTATGTGACCCTGGGCAAGTCATTTAACCTTGTTTGGCTCAGTTTGTTCATCTGTAAAATGAACTGGAGAAAGAAATGGCAAACCACTCCCATACCTTTGCTAAGAAATCCCCAAAAGGAATCACAAAGAGTCAAATATGGTTGAAATGACTGAACAACATCTGAACTTATTTATGTATTCAATGTTGTACAATCATGTTACCAATCATTTTAGAGAGCTAGAAAAAAAATAGAATTTATGTGGAGAAACAAAAGGCCAAGAATATTAAGGTTAATAATGAAAAAATAAGAAGAAAAAGGAAGAAAGCCTATCAATACCATATCTCAAACTGTACTATAAAGCCATAATCATTAATATGATTCAGCAGTAGTTGAAAATACAGAGATCAATTTGTGAAATAATTTAGGTACACAACACATAGAAGCAAGCAGAATAGTTAAGTGTTCAATAAACCCAAAGGCTGTTGTTACTGAGGAAAGACCTCACTATAAAGCAAAAACTCTTGGGAAAATTTGGAAGCAGTTTGGCAGAAATTTGGTATAGACCAACATTTCAATAGTACAACAAGATAAACTCCAAATAGACATATGACTTAGATATAAATGGTGATAATGTAAGCAAATTAGAGAAGCAAAGAAGAAATTGACTTTCATATCAATGGATAGGGGAAGAGATCATGACCAAAAAGTGACACAGAGTATAACAGAAGGTAAAATAGATAATTTTTATTATTTAAAATTTTAATTTTGAATATACAAGTCTAATGCAGTTAAAATAAGAGAAACAGGTAACTGGAAAAAAATTATAGCAAATTTATCTAATAAAAGTTTCAAATCTAAGATATATAATGAATGGATGGATTCAATTTTATAAGACAAAAAGGCATTCCCCAATAGATCAATGGTGAAAGGATATGAGCTACATTTTTCAAGAGAATTCACAATTACCAGTAACCACATGAAAAGTTTTCCAAATCGCTAATAATTAGAGAATACAAATTAAGGCAACTCTGACCTTCTGCCTTATACCTGTCAGACTGGTAAAAAGGACAAAAGAAGAAAATGACAAATGTTGGAGGGACTAAATTAAAATAGGCACACTTATATGCTGTATGGAGATTGCCAAAACTATGGTCCCCAAAGTTAGTGAACTGTGCACATCCCTTGACCCAGTTATACCACTGTTAAGCCAATACCCCCAAAAAAATCAAAGAAAAAAGAAAAGAACTTGTAATACAAAAATATTTATAGCATCTCTTTTTGTAGTAGCTCCAAACTGGAAGCTAAGGGTTGAAATGAAGAATGATTAAACACATTGTAGTATATGAATGTATTGAAAAATTATTATGCCATAAAAAAATTACTAAAGTGGATGGTCTCAAAACTTATAAGCAGATAGAGAGTGAAATGACCACAACTTGGAGAACAATTTACATAATGACAACACTTTTATTGAGAAAAACAACTTTGAAAGACTTTAGAACTCTAATCAATGCAATGATAAATTATGAATCCAGAGGACTGAATATGGGAGCTATCTTCTAAGTCTTGTGGCATCACTGAAATCCAGGAGCATACATAGAACAAGGTTTCATCTCATTCTCACAAAAGAAATGTTAAATTTACACTTGTTATGATAGACACATCAAACTTCATTTAAGTATTTGGGTTCTGATTCTTTACAAAAGTTTTTGAAATAAAAATAAATGTTTACTTTTCTCCTCCATGGATAAGACACTCCAGCTCTATACTGTGCATTTTCACTGGCTGTTTCCCATGCCTGGAATGCCCTCTCTCCTCATCTTTGCTGACTCACTTCCTTCAAGTTCTGGCTAAAATCCAAACCTCTGTGAGAAACCTTTCATGATTTCCCTCAATGCTAGTGCCTTCCCTCTACTGATCATCTCCCATTTGTTCATATATATATGTGTATGTATGTATATGTACATATATATGTGTGTGTAAGACATATATATAGATAAAATACACATACATGTCTACATATAGTTATATCTTGTTTATTCATAGTTGTTTGCATGTTGTCTATCCCATTAGACTGTGAACTCCTTGATAGCAAGGGACCATCTTGTGCCTTCCCAACTCTTAGCACAATGTCTAGCAAACAGTAGATGCTTAATAAATGTTTATTGACTGACTGACATTAAAGAGGTATTGTACTTAAAATGTAGAGTGTGACATATATTTTGGATGTGGCCAGTTTGGGAACTTGTTTTGCTGAACTATGTACATTTGGTATCAATAGTCAAATTTTGGGCAAATCACTAATGTCTATGGACCTGTTTCCTCCTCTGTAAAATGAAGAAGATAGACTACCTGATCCCTAAGGTCCTAAATCTATAGTCCTATGAGCCTATGATCAATTTCCACATTACTTAAGGAAGGGTAGGAATGGGAGATTATATACTACTCTATTTCAATCTAACTTGGCAATGACTTATGTAATTAGCTGCTAGCTAATTGGAGAGATGGTAGATAGCCAAATGCATCTAAGGCCTCATTTATCAGGAATAAATCATCAAGGAATAGGTTGTTCTACTTAATTGAACATTCTCATTAATAAAGAAGTCCAATATAAACCTCTTTATACGTATCATTAATTTTCAGGAATTCTCTATAGATGATGAGATCCTCCAGCTGCTCCTATTTACAGATGACACTATGGAAATCATGGATCTACTTGTACAGTTGAGATATGATTTAGACCCTTAGGACCATCGTGTTGCACATCAGGTCTCTTGGCATAGTTCTGTAAGTTAAGTGTGAGAAATTCGATTGATGTTGTACTGAGAAATAGAATGGAGTGCTGGAGTTAGAGTCAGGAAGACCTGAATTCAAATTCTACCCCAGACACTTAGCTGTGTGGACCTGGTCAAGTCTTTCTAAGCCTTAGTTTCCTTATCTGAAAAATGGAGATAATAATAAAATCCATCTCACCAGATTGTTATAAGGATCAAAAAAAGATTACATAAAAGTGTTTTGCAAACTTTAAAATGTTATTTAAATGTTATCGTCTTTTTTTTAAACTAATCACCAGTCTCATTCTTAAATGTAGCACAATGATAAATATTATTGTTTGAACTTTTCAGTTGTTTGGATTATGAGTAAGCAAAAGTTCAATGTATTATAACAAAGAGCATACTAGATTACGGCCCTGAGGAAAATCACTTACCTTACCTCTCTGCTGACCTCTAATTTCTCATATCCAACTGAATTTCAGACATTTTGAATTGAATGTCTAATAAACATCTTAAAATAAACATATTCAAACCCTAACTCATTATCTTTTGCCCCAAACTCTTCCCCTCCTCCAAACTCCTAACTTCTCTATTACTGTAAAGGAAAATGGGGCCATCTCCAGTTGTCCTGTTCCATATCTGATCACTGGACCCAGACCCTCTCTTCTAGAGGAGAAAGTGAGGCCAGGGACTTTGCACAGTCCTCACTCACTCAAATCCAATTCAATTGCAAGTCATGGCATCATCTTCCTGATGTCATGGTCCTCTTCGAGAATGACAGATACACTACAAAGGAAAATAGCACCATCCCTGTTCTTCGTGTTCTCAACACAGATGTTATCTTCTACTGTTCCCTTTCTCTCAACCCTCATCTGCTGCAATGGCCTGATGATTTTAACTCTACCACATCTCTAATGTACACTCTTTTTCTCTTCTCTGATGCTGGAAATACTGGTGCAGTCCTTCATCACCTTAAACCTGTACCACTGCTGTAGCCTACTGATGGGTCTGCCTATGTCACATCTCTCCTAACTCCAATATATCTTCTATTCAGCCACCAAGGTTATTTTCCTAAAGCACAAGTTCAATCAAGAAACTCCTGTGAGTTCTTTTCACCTCTAGGATCAAGAAGAAGTTTGGCATTCAAAGTTCTTCATAACTTTCCCGTCCTCTTGCTTTTCTAATCTTCTTATACCTTACTCCAGGCCACATATTCTTTGATCCAGTCACACTGGCCTTCTTGCTGTCCCATGAAAAAGCACTCCATTTCTTGTCTCTGGGAATTTCCTCTGGCCATCCACCATGTTTAGAATGCTCTCCCACCTGAACTGTATTGGCTTGCTTGACTTCCTTTAAGTCTCAGCTAAAATTCTGTGTTCTACATGAAGCCTTTCTCAACACCTCTTAATTCTCTGTTCATTATTTCCTATTTATTCTGTATATAGTTTATTTGTATATATTTGTCTGCTTGTTATCATTAGATTGTGAACTCCTTGAGAGCATGAAATGTCTGTTACCTCTTTTTGTATTCCCAGTGACACAGTGTCTGGCACATAGTAGGTGGCTAAAATTTCTCATTGATTGATTGATCAGTGACCCCAGACAATTTTCTAAAACTGTAAACTGAAGAATATATCAATCTGAATTGGAAAGAGAAGTTTGTTTACAGTTCTTGTCCAAAAAAACTAAATCCTTTGTTGGTACATTTTGGGGCTATGCATAGAGGTGTACCTTGGTGTATACTTCAGATATACTACTGAATAAGTTGTGCTGAAATTAAATGTTTATAAAGCAAGTCATATCATGAGTGCACTAATGGAGCTTACTATTTAAAGGAAAGCTACTATAGAGAAGGCAGTGTGGCTTGGTGGATAGAAAGCCAGCCTCAAAGCAAAGACAACTTTGGTTCAAATTCTACCTCTGACATATACTGAACCCAAGACAAGTTACTTAACTTCTCGATGCCCTAGGCAAATCTCTAAAACTGTAATTGCAAAGAAGATGCCCATCTAGAAAAAGGCAATTCCTTATCAAAAGCTTCCTACAAAAATGAAATCATAGGTCTAATTCCTATTCCTGTTACAAATCATTTTGTAAAGCAAAAACAAAGAAACCCCATCAATAACAAAATACAACCCTCAACCTCTCCCAAATCCATCTCTGGTGCATCTACTTCATGTTTAAGTTTCTGTATTTTTTTAAAATTTAAGTAGTAAGGAACATAGTTCTTTTTACCCAACTATCTTCCTTTTAAATACATTCACATTTTATTGATTAATTAACAGAATCAGTAAACTAGAACATTTACAATAAAAAGCTCAGTTTTCTCTAAGTTTTCTTGAAACCCAAGTAAACAAAAGTTTAATTTCCCTTTTATTTATAGGTTTTACCAAGTAAATAGCATTCACATTTTAAATTATACAAATAAAGATTTAGATGATAACTTATAATTGCTCTCAGCCATTTATATTTGGACAAATGAGGTGCAGTTTTAAATTGTCTAAACACTTATTTATATACCAAATTAAACTGTAACTATCCTGGATCATATTTCTATTGTATCATCTCGTATATGGTACACTCAAATATCATTTGCTTTAAGGCTATATTCAAGTGCTCTTTGTTTTTATACATTTAATTTGTATATCAGTTGTTCCTGGTCCCATAAAAGCTGAGTTTGCTTCACTTTGAGGGTCATCATCATCCTTATCCTTATTTCTGTGGATCATTTTGTATCTACCCAGATATGGTGGTGGCAATATAAATCAATCAATCAATCAATATTTATTAACTGCCCATTATGTGCCAGATGCTGTGTTAAGCACTGGGGATAGAAAAAGAGGCAAAAGATAGTCCCTGCCCTCAAGGAGTTTGCAATCTAACAGGGGAAACAACATGTAAACAAATATATGCAAGCAAACTATATACAAGATAAATAGGAAACAACAAACAGAGGGAAGGCACTATAATTAATAGGGGTTGGGAAATGTTTCCTGTAGAAGATGGGATTTTAGTTGGGACTTAAAGTAAACCAGAAAAGTCAGTAGGTGAAGTTGAGGAGGGAGAATGTTCCAGGCATGGGGGATAGCCACAGAAAATACTTAGAGCTAAGAGATGGAGTGTCTTCTTTATGGAAAAGCCAAGAAGCTAGGTACACTGGATCAAAGATTACTTGGTAGGGAGTAAGGTATAAGAAGACTGGAAAGGTTGGAGAGGGCTAGGTCATGAAGGGCTTTGAATGACAGGTGGTTTTGTATTTGATCCTGTATGTAACAGAAAACCACTAGAGTTTACTGAGTAGGAGGTAAGAAAATGTTTTGCACTTTAGGAAAATCACTTTAGTGATGAATGGAGGATGGGTTGGAGTATGGAGAGACTAAAGGCAAACAGAGTAACCAGCAAGCTATTGCAATACTCTGGGCATGAGCTGATGAGAACCTACACTGAAGTGGTAGTAGACATGTTGAATTTAAGATGACTAGTTCAAGATGTTTGAAAAGCAGTTGAATATGCAAGATTGAAAGTCTGCAAAGAGGTTGGGACAGGATAGAAAGATTTGTGAATCATCAGTATAGAGATAGTAGTTAAATCCAAAGTACCTGATGAGATCACCAAGTAAAGTAGTACAGAGGGAGAAGAGGGCCTAGGATAGAACCCTGAGGGACCCCTACACTTATAGGCCATGATCTGGATGTGGATCCAGCAAAGGAGACAGAGAAGGAGTGGTCAAATATGTAGGAGGAAGACTAGGAGAGAGTGGTGGTATCCCTAAAACTTAGAGAGTTTCCTATCTTCTCTCATCCAGGAAGAGTGGGTGATCAATGGTGTCAAAGCCTGAGGAGAAATCAAAGAGAATGAGGACTGAGAAAATGTCACTGGGGGGGGCAGCTAGGTGGTGCAGTAGATGGAGCACTGGCCCTGGAGTCAGGAGGACCTGAGTTCAAATCCGGCCTCAGACACATAACGCTTCCTAGCTGTGTGACTCTGGGCAAGTCACTTAACCTGAATTGCCTCTCTTAAAAAAAAAGAAAAAAAAGAAAAAAAAGAGAAAAAGCCATTGGAGGAGGTGGAGCTAAGGTGGCAGAGCAAAGGCAGAGACTTGCTTGAGCTCTCCCCCAAACCCTTCCAAATATCTTTAAAAATGACTCTAAACAAATTTTAGAGCAGCAGAACTTACAAAAAGGAGTCAAATAACTTTCTAGTATGAGACAACTTAGAAAGTTGTCAGGAAAGGTCTGTTGTGCCATGGTGAGAGGGGAGCACAGTCCAGTATAGACTGTGTCATGGCAGAGCAGGCCTCAGCAAACCCAGAGCAGGCCTTAAGAAGCAGTAGCTGTTTCTGGAGCTTTCAGCCCACAGATGGTAAGGGGGTCAAATGATTGGTCAGAAGGAGAATACAGGGGTCTCTTTATAAGCACTGAGGCAGGATGGTTGCTTTGTTTATACTTGGATCAGATTCTCAGTTCTGGGTGGCAGTCCCAGGGCAAGGAGGAGCACTAGCACACCAGAGCCTGTGACCCCAGTGGAGCTAGGACCCTCCTCACAGTTCCAGGGCAAAAAAAGAGAGTACTTGTGGTCACTCATAGACCAGAGCACAGGCCAAGAGAATAGTAAACCCCTCTCCTTAGATCATACCACCTTATAAGAACTGAAAACTTACAGGTCCGTAGAAATATCTCTGAAAACAGCTGCACAAAACCCCTATGAAGCTTGGGACAATGCGCTCTCAATCTGAAAGCAGAACTTTACATCAACCAAGAGTTAAAAGTCAAGTAATAGGCTGGGGAAATGAGCAAACAACAGAAAAAAAACCCACTTATTATTGAAAGTTAATATGGTGACAAGGAAGATCAAAATGCACACCTTGAATACATATCAAAGCATACTATTTGCTCTTTTTTTCTTCTGTTTTGTTTTTACTTTCTTGTGGTTCTTCCTATTGATTCTAATTCTTCTTTGAAACATGACTATCGTGAAAATACATTTACTAGGAATATATATGTGGAGCCTATATCAGATTGCATGCCATCTTGGGGAGGGAGGTGGAGAAGGAGGGGGAGAAAATTTAAAACTCAAAAACTTATGAAAGTGATTGTTGAAAACTAAAAATAAATTAATTAATTTTAAAAAATAAGTAAAAACACACACTCAGAAGGATATGACAAAGTTAAAGCTCCCACATCCAAAGACTCCAAGAAAAATGGGAATTTATCTCAGGCCATGAAAGAACTCAAAAAGAATTTTGAAAATCAAGTAAGAGAGGTAGAGAAAAAATTGGGAAGAGAAATGAGATTGATGCAAGAAAATCATGAAAAAAGAGTCAACAGCTTGGTAAGGAGACACAAAAAATACTGAAGAAAATATCACCTTAAAAACAGACTAGGACAAATGGTAAAAGAGGTACAAAAAACCAATGAGAAGAATGCCTTGAAAAGAAGAATTGGCCAAATGGAAAAAGAAGTAGAAATATTCACTGAAGGAAAAAAAAACTTGAAAAGTAGAATTGGCCAATTGGAAAAGGAGGTCCAAAAGCTCACTGAAGCAAATAATTCCTTAAAAATTAGAATTGAGCAAATGGAAGCTAATAATTTTATGAGAAATCAAGAAACAGCAAAATAAAACCAAAAAATGGAAAAAAAGAAGAAAATGTGAAAAATCTCACTGGAAAAACAATTGATCTGAGAAATAGATCCAGGACAGATAATTTAAAAAAATTATTGGACTACCTGAAAGCCATGATCAAAAAAGAAAAAAATCATCTTTCAAGAAGTTATCAAGAAAAACTGCCCTAGACATAATTTTTTAAAGAAGAAAACTGCCATGATATTCTAGAACTAAATGGTAAAATAGACATTGAAAGAATCTACTGATCACCTCCTGAAAGAGATTCCAAAATGAAAACTCCTAAGAAAGTTATAGCCAAATTCCAGAGCTCCCAGGTCAAGGAGAAAAAAAATTGCAAGCATCCAAAAAGAAACAATTCAAGTATTGTGGAGACACAGTCAGGATAACACAAGATTCAGCAGCTTCTACATTAGAGAATCAGAGAGCTTGGAATATGATATTCTGGAGAGTATAATCCTTCGGGGTGGAGGGGGTGGATATTCAGTGAGATAAAAGACTTCCAAGCATTCTTGATGAAAATATCAGAGCTGAATAAAAAAATTTGACTGAAATACAAAATACAAGACTCAAGAGAAGCATAAAAAGGTAAACAGGAAAGGGAAACCATAAGGGACTTAATAAGTTTAAACTGTTTACATTCTTACATGGGAAGATGATATTTGTAACTCATAAGAACTTTCTCACTATTAGGGCAGTTAGAAGGAGTACACATAAATAGAAACAGAGGTTTGAGTTGAATATGAATGGATAATATTTAAAAAAAATAAAATTAAGGGATGAGAGAGGAATGTACTGGGAGAAAGTGAAAGGGAGAGGTAGAATGGGGTAAATCATTTCACATAAAAAAAGGCAAGAAAAAGTTTTTAAAGTAGAGGGGAAGGGGCAGATGAGGGGGAGTGAATGAACCTTACTCTCATCAGAATTGTCTCAAAGAGGGAAAACATACATACTCGATTGGGTATAGAAATCTATCTTACCCTACAGGAAAGTAGGAGGTGAAGGGGATAAGAGAAAGGGAGGTAATAGAAGGGAGGACAGATTGAAGGAAGGGATAGTCAGAAGCAAAACACTTTTGAGGAGGGACAGGGTGAAAGGAGAAAAAGAATAGAATAAATAGGGGATGGTCACAAGAGAATGGAGGGAAACACATTTAGCAATAGTAACTGTGAAAAAAAATTTTTGAAGCAAGTTTCTCTGATAAAGGCCTCATTTCTCAAACTTGTAGAGAACTGAACCAAATTTGTGAAAATGAGAGCCATATCCCAACTGATAAATGAACAAAAGATATAACCAGTTTTCAGATGAAGTAATCAAAGCTATCTATTGCCATATGTGAAAAACGCTCTAACTTACTATTGATCAGGAAAAAAATGCAAATTAAAACAATTGTGAGGTATTGCCTCATACCTATTAGATTAGGCAATAGGACAGAAAAGGAAAATGACAAATGTTGGACGGGATGTGGGAAAAGTAGGACATTGATGGAGTTGTGAACTGATTCAACCATTCTATAGAGCAGTTTGAAACTATGCCCATAGGGCTATATTCCCTTTGACATCAAAATACCACTATTAGGTCTATATCCCAAGAGAGATAAAAAACAAAAAGGAAAAGGACCCACATATATGAAAATATTTATAGCAGCTCTTTTCTAGTGGCAAAGAATTGGAAATTATGGGAATGATCATTTATTGGGGAATGGCTGAACAAATTGTGGCATGTGATTATGATGGAACACTGTTGTACTACTAGAAATGATGAGCAGAATACTCTCAGAAAAGCCTGGAAAGACCTATATGAGCTGATACAAAGTGAAATGCACTGTATACAAAGTAACATCAATATCATAAAATGATCAACTCTAAATGACTTTATTCTCAGCAATACAATGATCCAAGACAACTCTGAAGGGCTTATGATAAAAAATGCTATCCAACCCCAGAAAAAGAACTGATGGTATGGATGGTAGGATGTTTGAGGGAGAATCAATACATATGTCAAAGTCCCCAAGTATGAGAACAGGAGTTGAGGAAGAGAGAAAAATTACCCTAATCTTATTCCCTCCCTAACTCCATGTATATAAAGCTAATTTTATTTTTCCAAGAAATTATTGAAATCATCCTTGAAACTTAATTGGCTTAGGAGACTAAAGCCTTGGACTGTTGACATCACTTCTTGGCCACCTGAATACAACCAATCATGAGGTGCTCCAGTTACTCTCTGATATTTGACTGGTAAACCATCATGGGCAGCTCAGAAGCAAAATATCTTTGATCACCTGAATCGATTCACAGTGTCTTTGAAACTTCCATTTCTCAAAAATCCTTCCTTGGCTATTGATTTCTTTTCCATCATTTCAAATGTATTACCTTCATGCTAAAAAATAAATTATCTGACTATAATCTATTGGCTTTTCATTCCTCCCTCTGCTTTCCTTTATAAAACCTTATTTGTCTGCACCTTCAAGTAAAACTCCAGAAGTAAATTCCAGAATCTCCAAAAGTAAAAATGCTCTTGTTAATTGATGAATGATCTATGTATGTCTTGCTCTGTCCCAATATCAGATCAACTATCTGGTCACTGGCCTGAATGTGTCCCAGCCAAGAACAATGGATTCATTTGGCGGGATAGGGATGGAAGGATCTCATTGAAGAGGGGAATAGGTGGCACCAAGGAAGATGAACCTTATTGACCTCTATGATTCTGGAAGTATTTCTGGTGATTCTTCTAGAGATGGAGATTGCTTACTGTGCAGCATCACTCACCCTTCAGAGATTAGAGAGTAATCTATCTAGTATTATTGAGCAAGGAGAGAATTACATGAATATGCTTTGTGTCATTAATAGCTGTATTCTGGAGAAAAGTATAGGAAACTCTTGGAGGCTGAATTTGTATAATTTCTTGTATTGGGGGTGATAATGTTCTCTAGATCCAAAAACTGGAAGGCTTTTGCATACTTTACTCCCAAGACTTGTTTTGGGCTAATATAAAAAATTGCTGAAGGAATTTCTCGGGAATATCTATGTGACACTTGGAGGGCCTTTGGGAGCTATTTCGCATGGACTTTCCTGATGGACATGAGCCCAGAGACTTATCCAAACTCAGGCATAAGAACAAATGTACCAATTGTACCACAGTTGATTTGCTGAAGACGGAATATTTTATCATTAAAAAAACTTAAAAAGAGAGATATCTTCCACTCTTAAGAAAACTGAACTATAATTCTCCCTCTCCCTCTCTCTTTTTTTTAAAAATAATCCTCAATTATATGTTAAAACAATTTTAAACATTTTTTTAAATTTAGAGCTTCAAATTCTATTATCCCCTCCCTTCCCTCCCCCCTCCCTAAGACTGTAAGCAAATTGATATAGGTTATACATGTGCAATCATGTAAAACATTTCCATATTAGTCATTTTGTACTAGAAAACTTGAACAAAAAAAAAGAAAGTGAAAAATAGTATGCTTCAGTCTGTATTCATACATCTGTTCTTTCTCTGGAGGCAGATAGCATATTTTATCATTAGTCCTTTGAGATTGTCTTGGATTTGTATTGCTGAGAAGAGATCAGTCATTCATGATTGATCACACAATGTTGCCATTACTGTGCACAATGTTCTCCTGGTTCTGCTCACTTCACTTTGCTTCAGTTCATGTAAGTCTTTCCAGGTTTTTCAGAAATCATCCTGTTTGTTATTTCATAAAGCACAATAATATTCTATCACAATCATGAATCACCACTTGTTCAGTCATTCCTCAGTTGATGGGCATCCCCTCAATTTCCAATTTTTAGCCACTGCAAAAAGAGCTGTGGTAACTTTATTTGTACAAATGGGTCCTCCTCCCCCCCTTTTTAAAATTTCTTTGGGATGCAGACCTAGTAGTGGTATTGCTGGATCAAAGGGTATGCATACTTTTATAGCCCTTTGGATATAGTTCCAACTTACTCTCCAGAATGGTTGGATCAGTTCACAACTCCACCTACAATGCATAATGCCCCCGTTTTCCCACATCCCCTCCAACATTTATAATTTTCCTTTTTTGTCATTTTAACCAATCTGGTAGGTATGAGGTGATATCTCAGAGTTGTTTTAGTTTGCATTTCTCTAATCAAAACTGATTTAGAGCTTTTTTATATGACTATACATAGTTTTGATTTCTTCATCTGAAAACTTCCTGTTCATATTCTTTGACCATTTATTAATTGGGGAATGACTTGTTTTCTTATACATTTGATTCCATTCTCTATATATTTGAGAAATGAGACCTTTATCAGAGATACTTGTTGCAAAATTTCCCCCTAGTTTTCTGCTTTCCTTCTAATTTTAGTTGCATTGGTTTTATTTGTGTGAAAACTTTTTAAATTTTATATAAATCAAAATTATCTATTTTGCATTTTGCAATGCTCTCTATATCTTGTTTGGTCATAAATTCTTCCCTACTTTTCCAAATCATTTACACAGTATTAGGATTAATTGTTCTTTAAATGTTTGGTGGAATTCATTTGTGCATCTATCTGGGCCTTGGGATCTTTTCTTAGGAAGTTCATTGATGGCTTGGTCAATGTCTCTTTTTTTTTAAGATTGGCTTATTTAAGTATTCTATTTCTTCTTCTGTTAATCTGTGTAATTTATATTTTTGTAGATATTTATCCATCTCATTTAGATTGTCAAATTTATTGGCATATAATTGAGTAAAATAGCTCCTAATAATTATTGTAATCTCTTCATTGGTGGTAAATTCACCCTATTCATTTTGATACTGGCAATTTGGTTTTCTTCTTTCTTTTTTTAATTAAATTAGCAGAAGGTTTATCTATTCTATTGTTTTTCCCACATAAAACCATTAGTTGAATACCTTTCTTACTTTCAATTTTATTAATCTTCTCTTTGTTTTTTGGGATTTACAATTTAGTGTTAATTGGGGATTTTTAATTTGTTCTTTGTCTCATTTTTTTAGTTGCATTTTCAATTCATTGATCTGTTCTTTCCCCATTTTATTGATGTAAACAGTTACACATATAAATTTTCCCATAAGTACCACTTTGGTTGTATCCCATAAATTTTGGTATGTCATCTCATTGTCATTTTCTTTAGTGAAATCATCAATTATTTCTATGATTTGACCTACTTATTTTGTAGGATTAGATTATTTAGTTTCTAGTTAATTCATATTCATATTCAACTCAAACCTCTGTTTCTATTTATGTGTACTCCTTCTAACTGCCCTAATAGTGAGAAAGTTCTTATGAGTTACAAATATCATCTTCCCATGTAGGAATGTAAACAGTTTAAACTTATTAAGTCCCTTATGGTTTCCCTTTCCTGTTTACCTTTTTATGCTTCTCTTGAGTCTTGTATTTTGTATTTCTGTCAAATTTTTTTATAGAACCCTACCTTTCTATTGCCCATTATTGAATGTAATTTTTATTGAACTATGATCTAAAAAGAATGCATTTACTTCTGCTTTCCTGCATTTGTTTGTGAGGTTTTTATGCCCTAATATATGGTCAGTTTCTGTGTAGGTACCATGTACTGCTGAAAAAAAAAAAGGTCTATTCCTTTCTATTCCCAGTCAATTTTCGCCATATATCTATCATATTTAACTTTCCTAGACTTCCGTTTGTCTCTTTAACTTCTTTCTTTTTTATGTTGTAGTTAGATTTATCTAGCTCCAAGAGGGGAAAGTTTAGGTTTTCCCTTGTATACTTTTATTGTCTATTTCCTCCTGTAACTCATTCAACTTCTTTAAAAATTTAGATGTGGAAAGTGGAGCCGAGATAGTGAAGTAAAAGCAGTGACTTGCT
This sequence comes from Vombatus ursinus, assembly GCF_900497805.2. NCBI lineage: Eukaryota > Metazoa > Chordata > Mammalia > Diprotodontia > Vombatidae > Vombatus > Vombatus ursinus. The sequence goes on from NW_020955184.1 coordinate 2,116,121, forward strand.
TGAGCTCTCCCCCCAAATCACTCTAAATACCTTTAAAAAATGACTCTAAACAAATTATAGAGCAGCAGAACCCACAAAAAGAAAGAATGAAACACATTTTCAGTCCAAGACAACCTGAATGGTTGATGGGAAAGGTCTGTTGCACCAGGCTGGGAAATGAGCACAGTTCAGTATGGGCCATGAATACAAAGACAGGGCCCCAGTGAACCTGGAGCACATGTCAGGAGACTGAATCTTGAGCAGCTGTGGTTGTTTCCAGAGTTCTCAACCCACAATCACTGAAGACAATGTAGAAGGTCAGTGGGAAAGGTCTGCCACACCTGGGTGACAGGAGTGTGGTCCAAACCTGGCTCTAGCATAGCCACAGAGTGGCTACTTCCAGAGCTCTTGGCCCACAGATGGTAGACAGATTCAGCTACTGATCAGAGGGGGATTGCAGGGATCTCTTTATTGGCACTGAGGCAGGATTCTCTTGCTTTGTCTGTGCTTGGATCTGAGTCTTAGTCCAGGGGTGAGGAGAAGTGCTGGCATGACAGAACTTGTGGTAGTGGTGGAGAGGGAATTCTCCTCACAGTTTCAAGGCAGAAAAAAGTACTTGTGGTCACTTCTACAGTAGAGTACAGACGAGGAAAAGAGTAAACACCTCTCCTTTGATCATACCACCATGGAACAACTGAAAATTCACAGGTCCCTAGAAATATCTCTGAAAACAGCTGCAAAACTTGTAGACCCCCAGAACTAGCTATGAAAACAGCAGCATGAAAAAGCCTGAAGCTTGGGACAGTGTCTTCCCTCCCCTAAGTGATCAGAGCCCAACTTGATTTTTTCCCTTTTCTTCTGATTTCATTTTATCTTTGTGTAATTTTTTAATTTATTTTAAACTTAAACACAAAATGAGGGAAAAATTGAGAAATGTTTTTTATTCATTTTGAACTTAAATACAAAATAAGAAAAAGAAAACAAATACAAAATGAGAAAAAAAACATTTCCACATACACAGCTGAACACAAGAGGATTCAATATAAAATAACGCATTTTCATTTCAAGAAAACCTATGTAATAAATACTACCCAGACCCCAAGGCTACAATTAAAAGCAGATATATATAAAGATATATATATAGATGTACATATATATATATACACACACATATACATATATATGTATATACATATACACACACATATATGCATGTGTATATATACATACATATTAAATATCTACAAACATGCATATGTACATATACAAACATACATACATACATATATATATACCTATATACACACACACCATACACACAACATATTTGTTAGACCATACTATGTATATTTCTATTTGTCTTTTTTTCCTCTAGAGGTGGATAGCATCTTCCTTCTTAGGTCCAAGTCTTTCCATGCTAAATCAACAAGCTCATTGTTTCTTACATCTCAGAAATATTCCGAAACAATCATATTCTAACTGAGAGATTATCTACAGAAGTTTTTCTTCTCAATTTTCTGCTTTCTTCCTATTCTTGGCTACATTGGTTTTATTTATACAAGAAAATTTCATTTAAAATAATATAAATTATCCATTTTATACTTTAACAATGCTCTTGCTTTATAATATAGTTTAAGGTCTGGTACTGCTGAGTCTCCTTCCTTTACATTTTTTTCCCTTAGTTTCTTTGACATTCTTGACCTTTTGTTCTTCCAAATGAATTTTGTTATTATTTTTTCTAACTCAGTACAACAATTTTTTTTACTAATGTAATTGGGATGAGATTGAATAAATTAATTAGGTAAAATTGTTATTTTTATTGTATTGTCTTTACCTACCCATGAACAATGAATATTACTCCAATAATTTAAATTTGGCTTTATTTGTATTAAAAATGTTTTATATTTATGTTCATGTAGTTCTTGTGTCTGTTTTGGCAGGCATACTCTCAGGTATTTTATACTGTCTAGTTATTTTAAATGGTCTAAAAACCATATTGAATAACATTGGTAATGCAACATAGTTTCCCTATTTTTCTCTTTTAATGAAATCTATTTTAGTTTTAACTTTGTCTGAGATCATGATTATTACCCCTGATTTTTTTACATAATAAATTTTACTCCATCCCTTTATTTTATCCTGAAAGCAACATATTGTTGAATTCAGTTTTCTAAACCATTCTGCTAACCATTTCAGTTTTATGGGTAAATACATCCCATTCACATTCTAAGCTATAAATACCTGTTGTGTATTTGCCTCCTTCCTATTTTTCCTCAATATCCTTCTTGTCCTATACACCCTATCCCTCCTCACTTGTCTAATTTACTGTTACCTGCTACCTTGCCCTACTATTCTTTAATCTACACACCCCTCTAAGAGTCCTTCCCTTATCCTCTCCCCCACCCTCCACCTTAATCTACTTCTCTTTCAAAGAGTTTCTCCCTCTAAGACTCTCTTCTCATAGTTCTTAATCTACATATCCTTCTAAAAGTCCCTCCCTTATCCTATTCCCTAGCTATCTTTCTAAATCTAGAAGGATTTTATACCCTTCTACCCTTCTGAGTGTATGTTATTCCCTCCTTAACCCATTTCCAATGAGAGTAAGTTCCAGCAATATCAGCACTCCCCCACCCCACTTACTGTTTTTGTATCATTTCTTCCTTTCATGCCTCATTTGTATGAGATAATTATTCCTTTTCATCTTTCCTTAGACAGTTTTATTTTTTGGAATGATCTCATCATACACAGCTCAGCCCCAGTTTTTCTTTCAAATTACCCAAATAATGAAGAAAGTCATAAGGGTACTGATAACATTTTCACATATAAGTAAACAGTTTGACCTTATTGAGTCCCTTATAATTGGTCTTTAATGTTTACCTTATATTTCTCCTGTATCTCATGGGTGGAATTTTCCACTAAGTTCCGCTCTTTTTGTCACAAATTCCTGAAAGTTTTTCAATTAGTTAAGTGTCTATTTTTTTTTATTCAGGATAATAATTAACTTTGCTGGGTAAATTACCCTTGGTCATAACCCCAGCTCTTTTGCTCCACAAAATATAGTGTTATAAGACCTACAGTCTTTCAACATAGTGACTGTTAGGTCTTGTGTAAACCTGATTGTAACCCCATGACATTTAAATTTTTTTTCTTGTTGTTTGCCATATTTTCTCCCTAACCTGGGAGCTTGAAATTTGGCTATGATATTCCTATAAGTTTTCCTCCTGAGATCTCTTTCAGGTGGTGATTGATGTATTTTTTTCTATTTCTACTTTACCTTCTTGCCCCAGAACTTCAGTGCAATTTTCCCTAATAATTTCTTGTAATGTTGTATCAATATTGTTATTTTATTTATCATAGCTTTCAGGCCATAACTTTTTTTTCAGATCAATAGCTTTTCTACAATTCTTATATATCTCTTCCTGATCTGATCTTCTTGATCAGTTGTTTTTCTGATGTTTCACATTCTTCTCTATTTTTTCATTCTTTTGGTTTTGTTTTATGATTTCTTGCTATCTTATAACATCATTAGCTTCCCCTTGCCCAATTCTAGTTTTCAAGGAATTATTTTTTTCCATAAGTTTGTAATTCTCTACTTCCAGCTGGTTGACTTTCTTTTCATAATTTTTCTTGAATTTCTTGTATTGCTCTGATATTTTTTCCTAATTTTTTCTCTATTTCTTGTATTTGATTCTTAAAGTCCTTTTTAAAATCTTCCAAGAACTCTTTTTGGGCTTGGGACCATTTGATGTTTCTCTTTGAAAAAGGAGTGGCTTTTTTTTAGCTCCATTATCTTCTTCTAAAAATGAACCCAGATATTTGCTATTCCCATTGTAGCTATCTATGGTTAGATTATTTCTCTTTTGCTTACTTATTTTTATTTTGTTTTATTTTTTTAACAGCTGTTATTATAATCAAATTCTAGTCCCAGGGTGTGGGAAATGATGCCCCAGGCTTCAGGTCCTTCTTGCTGTTATTTTCTGATGTTTGTCCCAGGACCTAATCTTGGGCCCTCTTCTCCACCCCTAAGCCATAGCCAGAGTCCCCAGCCACACTGCCCCGCACACACTCTTGCTCCCTATGGTCCCTCTGGTGACTGTGAACTTCAACTGTCCTTTATGCCTTGGAATTGAAACCAGGGGTGTTATTCTTCTACAAGAGCCCACAGCAAGCAGGGTCCCTGGCCCTCTGCCATTTCACTCAATGGGCATATGCTAGTTCCTTCTCCCTCTAGGGTCTTCTCAAGTTGTTTTAGGACAACTGCTTTACTCCAACTTTTGTTTATTTCTGCTGTTCTATGTTCCCTCTGAAGTGATGTTCTATCTATTTTGAGGAGGAAATTTGGAGAGCTGAAAGTTTTCTGAGGTACTCTGCCATCTTCCCAGAGTTTTCACCCCCCAACTTCAATATAAAGTTCAAAGTCAAGAAATAGGTTGAAAGAAAGAGCAAACAACAACAACAATGAAGACTGTGGCCATAAAAAGCTGCTACAGTGTTAGGGAAGACCAAGATATAAACTCAGAAGAAAGACAACAATGTGAAAACAGCTACAAGCAAAGCCTCAAGGAAAAATGCTAATTGCACCCAAGCCCAACAAGAATTTCTGAAAGAGTTTTAAAAAGAAATGAGTAGTAGAAGAAAAAAATGGGAAAATAAATTAAGGGGATGCAAGAAAATTGTGAAAAGAGAATTAATAGCTTTATGAAAGAGACACAAAAATATAGAAGAAAATGACATCTTAAAAAAACAGAAGTGGCCTAATGGTAAAAGATGCATGAAAATTCACTGAAGAAAAGAACTAGTTAAAAACCAGAATAGATTAAATGGAAAAAGAAGTTAAAAATCTCACTGATGAAAACGATTCCTCAAAAATTAGAATTGGGCAAGTGGAAGCTAATGACTCCATGCAACTTCAAGAAACAATAAAACAAAGTCAAAAGAATTTTTAAAAAAATGAAAATGTGAAATATCTCATCAGAAAAATGGAGAAATAATTTTTAAATTATTAAAATGAATTCCATGATAAAAAAGAGCCTAGACTTCATATTTCAAGGAAGACTGCCCCCAATATCTTAGATCTGAAGGATAAAATAGAAATTGAAAGAATCTCCCAATCACTTCCTAGAAAAAGAATCCAAAATGAAACCTCCTAGAAATATCATATCCAAATTCTAGAGCTTCCAGGTTAAGGAGAGAATATTGCAAGCAGTCAGAAACAATCAAGAATAACTTACTCAGCAAAATAGAGTACAATCCTCAGGAGAAAAACAAACATTAATGAAATAGAGGACTTTCAAGCATTCTTGATGAAAAGACCAGAGCTGAACAGAAAATTTGAAATTTAAACAGAAGATTCAAGAGAAGCATAAAAAAGGTACACATGAAAAAGTATTGATGAGAGACTTAATAAAATTAAAATATTTACATTCCTGTATGGGAAGATGATACATGTAACTCCTAAGGACTTCATCATTATTAGGACAGTTAGAAAGAGTCTAAATAGATAGAGGGTATGAATATGAGTTGATTGTGTTGGGATGATCTCTAATAAAATATGAAGAAGTGAGGAAGAGGGATGCACTGGGAGAAGGGGGAAGAGAGAAGTACAATGGGAAAATTTTTCTTACATAAAAGAGGAATGTAAGGAAGAACTTTTATAGTAGAAGAGAAATTAGGGGGAGGGGTGGCAGGTAATGCTTGAGCCTTAATCTCATTGAAATTGGTTCAAAGAGGGAAGAATATATATATGTACTCAGTTGGGTATGGGAAGGAGATAAGAAAGATGGAGGGGATGATAAAAAGGTGGGCAAATTAAGGGAGGTAGTGGTCAAAAGCAAGACAGACTTTTGAGGAGAGACAGGTTTATCCTGAATAATAAACAGAAGAAAATAGGATAGAGGGAAATTAGGATGATAAAAATAAACAACAAGTTTAAAAATGTTTACATTAGGATGTTTATACTTGAAGAGAATTTTTTTTTAAAAAAAAGAGAGAGGACATTGATTGATAAGTTCTATGGTAGCCAGATGATGAAGGTCAGTAGATCCTGTCACTTGCTGACTTGGTGAAGGAACTGGGGATGCTTAGTTTGGAGAAGATGAGATATAGGAGTGATAGGATCTTTGTTTTCATATGAAAGACTATATCAAATAATAGAACATTAGCTTTATCCTGCTTGGCCCCAGGGGGCAGAACCAGGAGAAATAGGTGGGAGCTGCAAAGAGGTCAACTTAGACTTGGCGTAAGGAAAACTGCCTAGTACTTAGAACTGTTTAAAAGTGGAATATGTTGTTTGAGGAGGCAATGGATTCTAACATTTGATCTTAGACCCAGGACTGTGGTGTAACTGCCAGTGGAATTCAGAAATGAAAGAAGTTATATTACCTTGCCAGAGAGTCTTGTGGGATATGCAAAGTCTGGGACAGCTGGGTGCTTCACTCAGTCTGAAGGTTTTTAATCAAGCTCTGAGTTCTTGCTTGCTTAATTGTCAGGGCTATTGTGAGAATGAATTGAAATAACATAGGTAAAGTACTTTACAAATTTTAAAGGGCCATATAAATGCAAGCTATTGTACAAAATTCATTTTAGAATGATGATAAATGCAAGAGTATAGTAACAGTTTTCCAAGAAACTGTAGAATAACCTCCAAGGGAATCTAACAGGTCACCTTGACAGAGCATTCCAATAAAACATCATTCCTTTTTTTTTGTTGTTTTCTTCCAAATGTATTGAATCTATCGCTTCCTAGACCCTCACCCTCAATACAATTCTCTTTTCCTAGCTGCTTTCTTTGAACTAGTATTGAAAGGAATGCTTGAACAATGATGTATCTATTAATAATGGTGTTCTTGATCAACATCTTCCTTGTGTAACTCTTTCTGTACTTAATTGTCTCAATCCACATGCATTAGGTCCCTAGATGTCAATTACAGCATCCCCTTAGGGTGCTAGAGTTAACTCTGAATGATGGAGTGTATCTTTCTAGTGCTATGGCCCCTACCAGTCTGCTTCCACCTATGCTTATCAGTTAATAGTCAACAAAATAATTAATTTTTAGAAATTGATAAATACTACAATGACATAGTTGGCATAAAATATATTGTCCCAAAATGTATAAAATGATCTGCTACCAGTATAAACAGAGTCCAGAGGAAAGTAGGCTCAAGTTTAGAGAGAATATGTAGAAAAGAAGCATTTCACCTAAAAGTGCTCTCGCTGGAGTTCTCAAAAGGTTCCTTTTAGGTATGGTACAACTTTTCTGCTGGGCTCTTTGTGAAACGTGGATTTCTGCCTTTCTTCATTTCATCTAGTCTGTCCTTGGCTTCTGATGTAGACATTATATCAGCTGTTCTAGGGATGATTCTAGGAACACTGTTGAAAAAATCAAAATCCTCTGGTTTTTCTCCAGCCAAAGTCGGGAAGGGGGTGGGGGAGCCAAGGTACCCTATTCACTCTCAAATTATTTCTTTTCATTGTCTTGGTTAAATCTGACTTAACTTGCCACTCACTCAAATGCCTTAGTTCCAAAATGGCCTGCTGCTTTATAGATGACCCTAGAGTGTGACCAAGTTTCCTTAAATTCAGATGGACTTCCTGTTCAACAGTCAATCAATAAACATTAATTAAACCACTACTATGTATCATTCATTGGGCTAAGTTCTGGGAATACAAAAAGAGACAAAAGGTAGTCCCTATCCTCAAGGAACTCACGATCTAACCAGGGCAAACAAATATATACAAAGCAAGCTATATACAGGACAAATAGGAAATAATTAAGAGAGGGAAGGCACTAGACTTAAGAGGGCTTGAGAAGGCTTCCTGTAGAAGGTGGGACTTTAGCTGGGACTTAAAGGAAGCCAGGGAGGTCAGTAGTTTGGGTGGAGGAGGGAGAATATTCCAAACAAGGGGGACAGTCAGAGAAAATGCCTGGAGCCAAGAGATGTATTTTGTGGAACAGTCAGGAGGCCAGTGTCACTAGACCAAAAGAGTACATGGTAGTGAGTAAGGTATAAGAAGACTGGAAATGTTAAGGAGGGTGCCAGGTTATGAAGGGCTTTGAATGCCAAGCAGATAATTTTATATTTAATCTCAGAGGCACTAGAAAGCCATTGCAGTTTATTGAGTAGGGGGATAACATCACTCCAGTCACCCAGTTATTTTCAAAGGCCTCTAAATTAATCAAGGATTCTTTTAGACTTAGTTTAAAGCCTATAATTGATTAATTCAATAGAAATTGTTCTCATTCAGTTATTAGGGCATAGCATCCTGACATTTTCTGTAAGTGGAATGAGGTGGCTTGATTGACTTTTAGGGAAGGAGCTAAGATGCATTGATTAAGTACCTACCAGACACTGTGCTAAGTACTTTACAAATATTATCTCATTTGATCCTCATGACAACTTTATCAGGTAGGTTCTATTATTATCCCTATTATTATATAGTTGAGGAAACTGAGGCTACCAGGAATTACATAACTTGCCCAGGATCACACAACTATTAAGTGTCTGAGACTGGATTTGAACTCAGTTCTTTTTGACTCTAGGTCCAATGAGCTATCCACTGTGCCACCTAGCTGCCCTTTATATTTGTTTCTCTTCAGTTGCAATCAATATGAATCCCTTGATTAAGCCCACTTCTTTCATACACACGATTATGTTCTCTTTTAGCTGAGCAGAGAGAAATTTTAGCATAAGAAAGCACTTTCTATAGTGAGAGGTCTCAGGCATATCTTAAGGGATTGACAAGATTCAAAGACATGAAGTCTTATTTCACAATGTGGGAGAAAATATAATGTCCTCACTCCAAGGTGATGCATGAATGCAAATGGTAAAAGCAAAATCCAGGAAGAGTTCCAGCATTTGCTTTGATTCACTAGAATAAGACCATTTTAACAGCTAACGGAGAAAAGAGAGAAGTAGCAGGATACAGTAGATTTGAAAGAAAATAAATTTGGAGGCATGGGAGATGTCCCTGCTTGAGTATGCAGAAAATAATGGGATTAAGAACTGAAAGGAATTTTAGAGATCATCTAATTCAGCCCCCTCATTTTAGAGAGGAAGAAAATAAAAATAAGTGACTTGACTGATGTCCCACACAGAGTAAGTGACAGATTAAAATTCATTTCCTTTAACTTCAAATCCAGCATGACATCATCCCCCTTGGGCCTCTAAAAGATACACGCGTGCACACATACACACACACACACACACACATATCTGTCTCTTTTAGAGGCTCTCTCTACATATATATATATTTTCTCATAACAAATATTCACATGTAAACATATTCTAGTTTAGAATGAAGAGAAAACAACTTCATAGTTCTAGGAGTCTAGAGAGTAGGAAAATTTAAACAGCCAATATCTTTAAAGTTTTCCTTCCCTTCCTTTCCTTTCCCTTCCCTCACCCCTAATTGCTAGTGTTTATTTGGCCCTATTCTCTGCCTTGCAAACACTCTCTGGTCAAGGAAGTAAAAAAAAAATACTGTTCTGTCTAGGATTCTGCCCCTAATCTAGGATTTTATATTTTATTGAAGAAGAGAATCTGTAGTTCATCTTCATGAGCAGTAATCCCCACTAGATTGTAGGTGATAACAACAGACTTTTCTTATTTGGTGTCCATGGCTGCAAGAAGCTGGAAAGAATAGTAAAATTTAGTGTTCCTTAGACACACTCTCTTTGTGTGTGTGTATGTGTGTGTGTGTGTGTGTGTGTGTGTGTGTGTGTGCTTCATTTTTTAGAGAAATATTTTATTTTCCTCCAGTCCCTCTTTGGATTAGGTACACTGAAGCAACATTATAATAACTCTCATTTATATAGCACTTTAATGCACCAAACTTTGCATCATCTTATTTGATTCTCACAACAACCCTATGAACTATGTGCTACAAGTATAGTTATTCCCATTTTGCCTATAACCAGGGTTTCCCATCAACTCTTGGATCTCTAGCTACCTCACATATTATGAGGTGTTTTTGTACAATCTTAATTATGCAAATAAAGCTTGAGCCTTCATTCCAGTATAGTCTGCTCACAGATTATATAGAAGCCAGAAGTCCTTAAGACAGAACAGTAAGGTAATTCACCTAGAAAAATAAATAGGCAATAGATTCCTCCAAGGATATATCCTCTTCCAGTTGCCAATGGTAAAATAAGAATCCCAGGAAATTCACATAGGAATGGGAAAACTATCCTTTCTCATGTGTGGGCAGATAACAGGAGGAAAGAGTCAATGTTCCCTATGTCTTCACAGTAGCCAGCATGAAGATCTGTATTTGGAGCCTCTTTGCTAATATTTTATTTAAAATTTTTGCATCAATATATCTTATGCATACTAGTCTGTAGTTTGTTACTTTCTGATTTGTCCATCACTAATTTAGGTATCAAAACCATGTTTGTCCCCTTTTTTTGTTTAAAAGTTTCTTTTATTCATTTTAAACTTAAATAACAAATGAGAAAAGAAAAAAAGAACATTTTCATGTAGATAACAGAACATAAGAGATGATTCAATAAAAACAAATTTCCGTTTCACAAAAATCTGTATAAAAAATTCTACACATTGATTTCAAAGTAACCCAGCTTTTCTGTGCTTCCTTCTAGGTTTTCTTTTTTTATTATTAATTTATTTTTAGTTTTCAACAATCAGTTCCATAAGCTTTTGAGTTTTAAATTTTTCTCCCCCTCCTTCCCCACCTTCCTCCCCAAGACAGCATGCAATCTGATATAGGCTCTACATATACATTTCTATTAAACATATTTTTATATTACTCATGTTGTAAGGAAGAATTAGAACCAAAAGGAGGAACCACAAGAAAGAAGAAACAAAACAAAACAAAACAGAAGAAAAAAAAGAGCAAATAGTATGCTTCGATCTGCATTCAAACTCCATAGTTCTTTATCTGGATGTGGACAGCATTTTCCATCAACAGACTTTTGGAGATGTCTTAGATCTTAGCATTGAAAAGAGCTAAGTCTATCAAAGTTAGTCTTTGCACTACGTGGCTATTACTGTGTACAACGTTCTCCTGGTTCTGTTCACTTCACTCAGTATCAATCCATACAAGTCTTTCCAGGTTTTTCTGAAGTCTGCTTGCTCATCATTTCTTTCTTCTTTGTTTTTTTTTTTTTCAGCCAAAGACAAGGTTTATTAAAACATCTGTCATATTGGGCAGACTCTTAAGGAATCTAAGCATTTATATCGCTGGTGCAAGCGGGTCAGATCTTAAGAATCTGAGCAGTGACCTTATATACAGAAAGACTATGGGAGGGATCTAGGAGTAGCCAAGTAGTCTGGGGTAACTGGAGGAGGGGTCTAAGGAGGATCTGGATAGGAGTGGCCAGTAAGCTGAGGTGAACAGATCACCAGGGACCTGGACCACTTGGCCAAGGGAGAATGGAGTCTAGATAAAATTAAAGGCGGAAAGTGGCCAGGGGCAATTGGGAGGTAACAGAACAGAATTGGAAGAATGGGCTTAACCATGATGAAAGGTCAGTTGATAGGATTACAACCTCAGGTGAATTCCAGAGATTTAGCCAGGTGAGAAAGTTCAGGGTTTTTCCTTTTTTGGGGTCTAGATTCCAGAGACATGGTCTTTTCCTTTTAGGGGTTTAGATACCATCCCCATCATTCCCCCCTCAAACAAATGGAACCCAAATTCTTTTAGGGTAAGGGACGAAGGTCTTGGCTTCTGAAACTGCTTCCTGTTGGCAAAGGGCATAGAGCTGTCCCTGCCTCCAGGGGGTCCCAAAGAGGTTGACTGGAACCAAGCACAGGCTGCATCCAGGGAACAATGAGGGGGGGACATTGACTGATACCCACTGTTTGCTATCAACTGTAGGTGAATGACATGTAGTCTGGAAAATGCAAATCTGACAGAAAAGACTGTAGGGCCCAGATATAGGGAGAAGTAAAAATATAAGAGCCTCATTAAAACTATTTACATTTGACTTGCAGCATTATCTGATCTTGTTACTTTTTCTAAAGTTTAAGTAACACTTTTGCAGGTAGTTTTCCATCCTTGGGTTCAAGAGTTATACAAATGAATTTGTCAGAGGCTAACTTTCACTTCAATTATCACTGAAATTCTCCTTCTTAAACCAAACTGAAGATATTTCTGATTTAATTTCAGTTGTTTGGGGGTATTGAATGACTGCACATTCTGGTCAAAAGAGCAAGATCTCACACACTTGATTGATCTTTTACCGACCACTTGCTCTGATTATAGAAATTTGCTACAACAGGATAAAACAGGGACTAGATTTAGGGCCCAAATATGACAAGATAAAACATCCTATAAGATAAAAAGCTCTGTTTGGATTCAGATAATTCAGTTTTCCAATCATGTAGTATCAAATCCACCTCATAGCCAGACTCAGGAATGGTCAGGTGGGTAACATTCCTTTTCAAAGGAACATAATGGGGAAACTGAGCCAGGAGAATCCCACCTTAAACTGAGGCTAAAATCATCCTCTCAGCTTTTCCCAATGCTGACTTCCCACCAGTATCACATTCTTTCTGAGCAGCTTGTGGCATTTCTCTCAAATGGTGGATTATTGATTATTGATAGATTATTATAATACATCAGACAACTCAAAATAAAATTCCATGAGCTTTTACTTCAAACTGCAAGTTTCACTAATCACAGCTTAGGAAAAACTTTTCCCGGATTTACATCTCAAGTTTAAATTTGTCCTGGTATAAAAAGCCAACCATTAGAGATTATTTATATATACTTGCACATTCTCAGCAAGACAAAACCCAAACAATATTTTTGGCAAATTTATACATTAAAACAATAACCAACAATAGCCAAATTATTTTTACCAGTAACCAAATTGTGAAAAGTTGCTTGACATAGCTGATACAAAAAGTTCACCAATTGAAACTTGAAACAAACCAATTACCAATCAGGTGACTTCAATTTTGCTAAATGAATTTCCAAATTACTTTACACAGAGAATCAACATCTCGTCATTAGCAGTTAAAACTACAACTTTAAAAGAGCATGCTTACCCAAGTTCTGAGGCTAGCTTCTTTACCTTGAGCAGGATGTGCTGAACCTGGGTGATGCTTCCAATCAAAGGTTGCCCCAGGACCCAAGGCCATTGCCAGTGGGGCTCATGCTGTAGAAGGATAATTCAGAGGTGGGGGGTTGGGGTGAAACTCTCTTCTCCTGAGAAGGATTAACAGATACTCTCTTGACTCAAGGGAAGGAAGTGGGAGAAGAGAGTGACCAGGGTTGTAGAAGTGTTTCAAAACTTCTTAATGACCAATCACAAAACTTCCAGAATCTACTAAGATGTTTATAGCTGTTCTAACTTTTCCCTGTAACCTCCATGAAGGAGGATTCAGGGGTGTAGAGAGAAGGGAGTAAGTAAGCCTCAGGGAACCAAAAAGCACCTGCAGTTTTCACAATTCTCTAGCACTAAGAGAATTGACAGAATGGGGCATATGCTTTCAGATAGGGCATCCATCCTTGTCCTTCATGCTGCAGAAGGTGTACCCAGGTCCATGGCCTTGAACCAAATGAGTAGACCGAGAGCCTGAGAGCATCAGGCCAAATGCAAGACAGCTTCATAACTGTCTACCCAAAAAGCACCTCCAAGTTTTCCTAGGTGCTTGGAGAGTGACCCCAACTGCAGGGCAAGAAAGAAGGGGCAGGTGAGGCTTACATACCTTCCAGTCTTGGCAGGAGAAGAACTTGGAGTTAGGCAGCTTCCCAGTCAGGGAACCATATGTTGAAGTTTAGGGGTTTGGAGGTACTGGGACCCCAAAATATTGAGAGCAAGAGACATGGGTCCTGCCCAAAAGAATTTGACCCAAACATTCTTTCAGCCAGAGACAAGGTTTATTAAAGATCCACCATATTGGACATACTCTTCAGGAATCTGAACATTTGTGAGCTATTGACTAGGTTCTTAAGGAATCTGAGCAGTGGCTAGATTATAAGAATCTGAGACTTGCTCATCATTTCTTATAAGGTACAATAGTGTTCCATTACATTCACATACCACAACTTGTTCAGCCATTCCTCAATTGATGGGCATTCCCTCAATTTCCAATTCTTGGCCACCACAGAAAGAGCTGCTATAAATATTTTTGTATATGTGGGTCCTTTTTTCATTTGTATGATCTCTTTGGGTTACAGCCCTAGAAGTATTATTTCTGCATCAAAGGATATGCACACTTTTTATAGCCCTTTGAGCATAGTTCCCAATTGCTCTCCAAAACTGTTGGATCAGTTCACAACTCCACCAACAATGCATTAGTGTTCATATTTTCCCACATCTTCTCCAACATTTATTTTTTTGTTTAGTTTTGTTATGTTGGTCAATCTGATAGATGTGATGTGGTACCTCAGAGTTGTTTTGATTTACATTTTTCTAATCCATGGTGATTTAAAGCATTTTTTCATATGACTATAGATAGCTTAAATTTCTTCATCTGAAAACTGCCTGTTCATATCCTTTGACCATTTATCAATTGAAGAATGACTTGAATTCTTATACATTTGACTTAGTTCTCTATATATTTCAGAAATGACACCCTTATCAGAGACACTGGGTATAAAAATTCTTTCCCAGTTTTCTGCTTCCCTCCTAATCTTGGTTGCATTGGCTTTGTTTGTGCAAAAACTTTTTAGTTTAATGTAATCAAAATTATCCGTTTTGCATTTCATAATGTTCTCTCTTTTATTTGGTCATAAATTCTTCTGTTCTCCATAAATTTGACAGGTAAACTATTCCTTGCTCTCCCAGTTTGTGTATAGTATCAGCCTGTATATCTAAATAGTGGACCCATTTTGACTTTATTTTGGTATATGGTGTAAGATTTTGGTCTATGCCTACTTTCTGCCATACTATTTTCCAGTTTTCCCAGCAGGTTTTGTCAAATAGTGAGTTCTTATCCCGGAAGCTAGGGTCTTTGGGTTTATCAAATACTCGAGTACTATAGTGATTGACTACTGTGTCTTGTGGACCTAACCTATTGCACTGATCCACCACTCTATTTCTTAGCCAGTACCAAGTAGCTTTGATGATTGCTGCTTTATAATACAATTTAAGATCTAGTGTGGGTAGGCTACCTTTCCTAGGATTACTTTTCATTAGTTCCCTTGATATTCTTGACTTTTTGTTTGTCCAAATGAATCTTGTTATTATTTTTTCTAACTCTATAAAATAATTTTTGGTAAGTTGAGTGGTATGGCACTGAATAAGTAAATTAGCTTAGATAGAATTTTCATTTTTATTATATTAGCTTGGCCTACCCATGAGCAATTGATGTTTTTCCAATCACTTAGATCTGACTTTATTTGTGTGAAAAGTGTTTTGTAATTGTGTTCATATAGTTTCTGGATTTGTTTGGGCAGGTAGACTCCCAAATATTTTATAATGTCTACAGTAACTTTAAATGGAATTTTTCTTCCTATCTCTTGCTATTGGGCTTTGTTGATATATATAGAAATGTCAGTGATTTATATGGGTTTATTTTATATTCTGCAACTTTCCTAAAGTTGTTTATTATTTCAAGTAGTTTTTCATTTGATTTTCTAGGATTCCCTAAGTATGTCATCATATCATCTGCAAAGAGTTATAGATTTGTTTCTTCTTTGCCTATTCTAATACCTTCAATTTCTTTTTCTTCTCTTATTGCAAAAGCTAACATTTCTAGTACCATATTAAACAACAGTGGTGATAATAGAGATACTTGTTTCACCCCTGATCTTACTAGCTTATCCCATTACATATAATGCTTGCTGAAGGTTTTAGGTAGATGCTACTTATTTTAAGGAAGACTCCATTTATTCCTATGCTCTCCAGTGTTTTTAATAGGAATGGGTGCTTTATTTTGTCAAAAGCTTTTTCTGCATCTATTGAGATAATTATGTGATTTCTCTTAGCTTTGTTGATATGATCAATTATGCTGATAGTTTTTCTAATATTGAACTAGCTCTGCATTCCTTGTATAAATCCTACCTGGTCACAGTGTATTATTTTCATGATAAGTTGCTATAATCTATTTGCTAATATTTTATTTAAAATTTTTGCCCCTATATTCATTAGGGTAATTGTTCCATAATTTTTTTTCCCCTCTTTTGACTCTTCTTGGTTTAAGTATCAACACTATATTTGTATCATAAAAAGAATTTGGTAAGAGTCTTTCTTTGCCTATTTTCCCAAATAGTCTATATAGTATTAGAATTTATTGTTCTTTTAATGTTTGATAGAATTTGCTTGTATATCCATCTGACCCTGGAAATTTTTTCCTAGGGAGTTCATTGATGCCTTGTTCTATTTCTTTTTCTGAGATGGGGTTGTTTAAGTATGGTACTTCCTCTTCTGTTAATCTGGCAATTTATATTTTTGTAAATATTCATCCATTTCACTAAGATTGTCAATTTATTGGCATACAGTAGGGCAAAATAGTTCCTAATTATTGTTTTAATTTCCTCTTCCTTGGTGGTGAATTCACCCTTTTCATAGTTCATACTGGTAATTAAGTTTTCTTCTTTCTTTTTTTAATTAAATTAACCAAAGGTTTATCTATTGTATTTTTTTCCATAAAACCAGCTCTTAATTTTATTTATTAGTTCAATAGTTTTTTAATTTTAATTTTATTAATTTTTCCTTTGGTTTATAGTATTTCTAATTTGGTATTAATTGAAGATTTTTTATGTGTTTTTTTTTCTAGTTTTTTTTTAGTTACAGGCCAAAATTCATTGATCTCCTCTTTATCTATTTTATTCATGTTAGCATTTAAAGATATAAAACTTCCCCTAAGAACTACTTTCATTGCATCCCATAAGTTTTGGTATGTTGTCTCATTATTGTCATTCTCTTGAATGAAGTTATTGATTGTTTCTATGATTTGTTGTTTGACCCATTCATTCTTTAGGATTAGATTGTTTAGTTTCCAATTAATTTTTAGTCTAACTTTTTCTGGCCCTTTATTATATATAATTTTTATTGCATCATGATCTGAAAAGGATGCATTTAATATTTCTGCCTTTCTGCATTGGATTGTGAGGTTTTTATGCTTGACACATGATCAATTTTTGTGAAAGTGCCATGTACCTCTGAGAAAAAAGTATGTTCCTTTCTATCCCCATTCAATTTTCTTCAGAGGTCTACCATATCTAACTTTTCTAAAATTCTATTCACCTCCTTAACTTCTTTCTTATTTATTTTGTGGTTAGATTTATCTAGTTCAGAGAGGGGGAGGTTGAGGTCCCTTAGTAGTATAGTTTTGCTCTCTATTTCTTCCTGTAACTCCCTTTACTTCTTTAATTCTTCCTGTAATTCTCCTTTAAGAATTTGGATGCTTGGGGCAGCTAGGTTGCTCAGTGGTTAGAGCATTGGCCCTGAAGTCAGGAGGACTTGAGTTCAAATCTGGCCTCAGACCAAACACTTGTCACTTACTAGCTGTGTGACCTGGGCAAGTCACTTAAACCCAATTGCCTAAAAAAAAAAAAAAAGAATTTGGATCCACCACTTGGTACACATATGTTTAGTAATGATATTACTTCATTGTCTATGGTGTCTTTTAGCAAAATGTAGTTTCCTTCCTTATATCTTTTAATAAGATCTATTTTTGCTTTTGCTTTGTCTGAGATCAGGATTGCTACCCCTGCTTTTTTTTTTTTACTTTAGCTAAAGTATAATATATTCTACTCCAGCCTTTTACCTTTACCCTGTGTGTATCCCTCTGTTTTAGATGTGTTTTCTGTAAACAATATATTGTAGGATTGTGGTTTTTAATCTATTCTACTATCTGCTTCCATTTTATGGGAGAGTTCATCCCATTCACATTCACAGTTATGATTTCTGTTTCTTTCTCTCCATCCTGTTTTCCCCATTTATCCTTTTCTTTCTCTATTCTCCCTTTCTTTCCTCACTAGTATTTTGCTTTTGATCACTGCTTCCCTCAGGCCCTCCTCCCTTCTATTAGCCCCCTCCCTTTCTTGCCCTTACTACTTCTTCCCTACCTTCTATCCCCCCTTCCTTTTCTTTTCCCTCCTACTGCCTGTAGGCAAGTTAGATTTCTATACCTAATTGGTTATGTTATTCCCTCCTTGTGCCAAATCCAAAGAGAGTAAGGTTCAAACAATGCTCATCTCCCTCCCTTCTTTCCCTCTACTGTAATAGGTTTTTGTGCCTTTTCCTGTAATGTAATTTATCCTTATCTGCCTCTTCCTTCCCTTTTCTCCCAGGACAATCCCTTAATTAGATCCACCTAATCAACTTACTTAGATCCATTTAACTCATTTAATTAGATTTTTTTATCATTACATAAAAGTCAACTTCTACCTACCCCCTCTGTCTATTATTACCCCATTTAAAAGCTGTAATAACAATATAGTTCTCAAGAGTTACAAGTATCATCTTCCCTTGCTGGGATGTAAACAGTTTGACCTTATTAATAACATGTTGTTGTTTTCTTTCTGTCCTGTTTACCTTTTTATGTCTCTCTTGAATCTTGTATTTGAAAATCAAATTTTCTGTTGAGCTCTGGTCTTTTTATCAGGAAGGTTCGAAAGTCTCCTTTTTCACTGAATATCCACCTCCTCCCCTGAAAGATTATTTTCATTTTTGCTGAGTAGTTGATCCTTGGTTGTAATCCAAACTCCTTTGCCTTACAGAATATCATATTCCATGCCCTAAAATCTTTTAATGTAGAAGTTGCAAGGTCTTGCATAATCCTGACTGTGGTTCCATGATATTTAAATTGTTTCTTTCTAGCTGCTTACAGTATTTTCTCTTTGACCTGGTAATTGTGCTATATACCTTGGCATTTTCAATTTAGGATCTCTTTCAGAGGGTAGATTCTTTTGATGACTATGTTACCTTCTGGTTCTAGGGACTCCTTGATGATTTCTGGAAAGATGCTGGCCAGCTCTTTTTTTGATCATGGCTTTCAGCTAGACCAATAATTCTTGAATTATCCCTCCTGGATCTATTTTCCAGGTCAGTTATTTTACTGATGAGGTACTCTACTTTTTCATCTATTTTTTCTTTCTTTTGTTTCTGTTTGACTGATTCTCACACTCTCATAGAGTCATTAGCTTCCTCTTGTCCAATTCTAATTTTTAACGAATAACAATTCTTGGTTGTAATCCTAGCTCCTTTGCTCTCCAAAATATCATATTCCAAGCCCTCTGATCCTTTAATGTAGAAGCTGCTAAATCTTGTGTTATCCTGACTATGGTCCACCATACTTGATTTTTTTCTTTCTGGTTGCTTGCAATATTTTCTTCTTGACCTGAGAACTCTGGAATTTGGCTATAATATTCCTGGGACTTTTCATTTTGGAATCTCTTTCAGGATGTGATCAGTGGAGTCTTTCAATTTCTGTTTTACCCTCTGGTTGTAGAATATCAGGGTAGCTTTCCTTAATAATTTCTTGAAAGATTCTGTCTAGGCTCTTTTTTTGATTATGGCTTTCAAACAGTCTTATAATTTTTAAATTATCTCTCCTGGATCTATTTTCCAGATCAGTTGTTTTCCCAATGAGATATTTCACATTGTGTTTTATTTTTTCATTCTTTTGGTTTTGTTTTATTGTTTCTTGATTTCTCATAAAGTCATTAGCTTCCATCTGCTCTGTTCTAATTTTCAAGGAATTATTTTCTTCAGTGAGCTTTTGGACCTCCTTTTCTATTTGGCCAATTCAATTCTGATTTTTAAGGCATTCATCTCCTTATTGGCTATTTGGACCTCTTTTAACATTTGGCCTAATGACTAGTCTATTTTTTAAGGTGTTATTTTCTTCAGTATTTTTTGTGTCTCCTTTACCAAGCTGTTTTAAAGTCCTTTTTGAGCTCTTCCATGGCCTGAGACCAATTCTTATTTTTCTTAGAGGTCCTGGATGTGGGAGCTTTGACTTTGTTGTCTTCTTCTGAGTATGTGTTTTGATCTTCTTTATCATCATAATAACTTTCTATAGTCAGAGGTTTCTCCTGTTGTTTGCTCATTTTCCTAGCCTATTACTTGACTTTTAACTCTATGCTAAAGTAGAGCTCTGCTTCCTGGGTGGAGGTTGCACTGTCCCAAGCTTCAAGGGTTTTGTGCAGCTGTTTTCAGAGATACTTCTAGGGACCTGTAAGTTTTCAGTTTTTCCAAGGTGATATGACCTAAGAAGAGGTGTTTACTCATCTCCTGGCTTGTACACTGATCTGTGATCACAAGCACTTTTTTCTGCCCTGGAATTGTGAGGAAGGTCCCCATTTTACTCTGGCCACAAGTTCTGGTGTGCTAATACTCCTCCTCACCCTGGGACTGCCACCCAGGACTGCAACCTGGATCTGAGCATGGGCAAAGGTAACAGAGTCCTGCCTCGGTTCTAGCAAAAGAAACCCCAACAACCCTGTAATCTCCTTCTGACCAGTTGTTCTCCCTTCTTACCACCTTTGGATTAAGATCTCTAGAAGCAGTCACTGCCACTGCCATGGCTGATTCAGTAATTCCCAAGGCCTCGTCCTGGGTTGCTGTGACCAGGACTGTGCTGGCACGGCCTGCACTGGACTGTGTTCCTTTCCCAGCTTGGTGCAACAGACCTTTTCTGCCAACATTCCACATTGTCTTGGGCTGGAAATTTGTTTCACTCCATCTTTTTGTGAGTTTTCCTGTTCTAGAATTTGTTTATAGTCATTTTAAAGGTATTTTGAGGGGTTTGGGGAAGAGCTCAGGTGAGTCCTTTCTTTACTCCAACATCTTCCATTTTCACTCTTTTTTTCAAGGAAGTTTCTGGTGAATTTTTTTCTATTTTCACTTTTCTCTCTGATTCTAATAGAGATTTCAATCATAGTTTCTTGAAATACTGTATGTTTTCTTTCTATGGTTGAAGTTTTGAATAGGCTTGTAATTCTTACTTTATATGTCCTTTGCTTTCTACCATAATTATTGGTCAATTACCAATTAGTCTGCCAGCCTCAATTAGTTTTTAAAAACGGATATTTACTAAAGTGATGTAGTTGGCATAAAACATCCCTCCCTCCACACAAATTATACGACACTTCCGCCAGCGCATACAGAGTCAAGAAGAAAGAATGCTCAAGATTAGACGTCAATAAGGGAGAAGGAATAACTCCCAGTTGCTGGAAGTCCCTTTTCTCCCTTTCACATGATACTGAAGACATTTCTCTTATGCA
This sequence comes from Vombatus ursinus, assembly GCF_900497805.2. Taxonomy (NCBI): domain Eukaryota; kingdom Metazoa; phylum Chordata; class Mammalia; order Diprotodontia; family Vombatidae; genus Vombatus; species Vombatus ursinus. The sequence continues at coordinate 2,137,241 of NW_020955184.1, forward strand.
TGATATAGATTCTTTGCTGGACTTTTTGTAGAGTTATGAATCTATATCCAATCTATCAGGGCTCCCAATACAGATATTGCTGTCAGCTTCAACTATCCTGGTGACAATGTTAAGATGTGGATGGGAAGCATCAACAGTATAAAGGATAATGAAAAGAAGAGTAAGGCCAAAGTTGAAGTGTGCCCACCACCACCACCCCAAGATTCCACAAGAAGTTTATCAGGTATTTTCTCATCCCATTCCTCACTACTTGGAATTGACATTTTTTAAGTTACTTGCACCTTGAACCCAAATATTCAAGCTATTGGGCAAGAACTCACCTTTTCACAAAAATTTCTGGGAAAACTGGAAAGTAGTCTGATAGAAAGTAGGTATAGACCAAAGGCCTATACTGTATACCAATGTAAGCTTAAAATGAGCACATGATTTTGACATAAGGGGTGATATCAAAGGCAAATTAATGGAGCATGGAAAAATTACCTGTCTGATCTATAGTTAAGGGAAAGGTACATGACCAAATAAGAGATAGAGAAAATGATAGGAAGTTAACTTGATAATTTTGACTACATTAAATTAAAAGTGGTTTGTATAAACAAAACCAGTATAGCCAAAATTAGAAGGGAAGCAGGAAACTGGGCGGGGGGGGGTGTAATTTATAGCATTTTTCTCTAATAAAGGTCTCATTTCTCAAATATACAGGGAATTGAATCAAATTTATAAAACCAAGAGCCATTCCCTAACTGATAAATGGTCAAGGGATATAAACAGGCAGTTTTCAGAAGAAGAAATCAAAGTTATCAATAGTCATATGAAAAAATGCTCTAAATCTCTGTTGATTAGAGAAATGCAAATTAAAACAACTCTGTGATATCACTTCACTCCTATCAGATAGGCTAATGTCATAGAAAGGGAAAATGACAAATGCTGGAAGGGTGTGGGAAAATAGGCTCACTAATAGCACTGTTGGTGGTTGGTAGAACTGTGAACTAATCTGACTATTTGGATAATTTGGAACTATGCTCAAAGGGCTATAAAACTATGCATACCCTTTGACCTAGCAAAAATACCACTGGGCCTGTATGCCAAAGAGGTCAAAGGAAAAGGAAAAATGCACATATCATTTATTTTTAATGTGCATTATATATATATATATGTTTTCAACATTTACTTTTATAAGATTTTGAATTTCAAATTTTTTCCTCCCTCCCTTCCCTTTTTGCCAAGATGGCAAGCAATCCAATGTAGCCTATATTGTATATGTATACAATCACATTAAAAATATTTCAATATTAGTCATGTTGTGAAAGAAGAATCAGAACAAAAGGGAAAAACCATGAGAAAGAAAAAAAGTGAAAATAATATGCTTTGATCTGCATTCAGACTCCATAGTTCTTTCTCTTAATATGGATAGCATTTTCCTTAATGAGTCTTTTAGAATTAGCAGCTCTTTATTTACTTATTTATTTATTTTTGGTGGCAAAGAATTGGAAACTGAGAGGCTGTCAATCAATTGGGGAATGGCTAAACAAGTTATGGTATACAAATATGATGGAATACCATTGTGCTATAATAAATGATGAAGGGGATGATTTCAAAAATACCTGAGAAAACATATATAAACTGAGGCAAAGCTAAATGAGCAGAACCAGAACAATCTACAAAGTAACAGCAATACTGTAATGGTAACTAACTTGGTTTGTGTCTGGAAATGTCTCTGGCTCTATAACATTTCTTTATCATCACTTTTTTTCTTGTGTTTTTTCATTTTTCGAGCCTTATTTCCCAAATGTGGACTTTGTGCCAGGGATACACGATCAGGATACTACATGAACTTTTAAAAGAACAGGCAAGGCCTGCTTTGGTACTGTTCTGTATTACCTGCTGTTGGTAATGAATACTACTATATTCTTCAAGAAATGGCACTAGCGGAGCCAAGATGGTAGAGTAAAAGCAGTGATCTGCTTGAGCTCTCCCCCAAACCCCCCCAAATACCTATAAAAAATGACTCTAAACAAATTCTAAAGCAGCAGAACCCACAAAAAGACAAATTGCAACAAATTTTCAACCCAAGACAACCTGGATGGTTGATCAGAAAGCTATCTCATGCCAGGCTTGGAGAGGAGCGCAGTTTGATGTAGGCACGCAGGCCACAGTGAACCTGGAACAAGCCTCAGAAGACTGAATCACAGGCAGCTGTCCAGTTTCCAGACTTATCAACCCATGAACGCCAAAGACAAGGTCAGTGGGAAAAATCTGTTTCTGCAGTGAGAGAGAAACTCGGGGTCCCAGCCCCATTCCCTGAGCGTGGCCCCGGAGCAGCAGCTGCTTCCTGAGTTTCTGGCCCAGAGACTAAGGGGGAATCAAGTGACTGATCAGAGGGGGATTGCAGGGATCTCTCTGCTGGTGCAGGATCAAAACATACAACCAGAAGAAGACAACAAAGCCAAAGCTCCTACATCCAAAGCCTCCAAGAAAAATATGAATTGGTCCCAGGCCATGCAAGAGCTCAAAAAGGATTTTGAGAAGCAAGTAAGACAAGTAGAGGAAAAACTGAGAGTGATGCTAAAGGAGACCCAAAAAAATACTGAAGAAAATAACACCTTAAATAATAGCACCTTAAAAAATAGCCTAACCCAAATGGCAAAAGAGGTCCAAAAAAGCCAATGAAGAGAAGAATGCCCTAAAAAGCAAAATTGGCCAAATGGAAAAGGAAGTCCAAAAGCTTACTGAAGAAAATACTTCCTTAAAAATTAGAATGGAGCAATTGGAAGCTAGTGACTATTTGAGAAATCAAGGCACTGTAAAACTAATCCAAAAAAACAAAAAATAGAAGAGAATGTGAAATATCTCATTGGAAAAACAACCGACCTGGAAAATAGATCCAGGAGAGAGAACTTAAAAATTATTGGACTATCTGAAAGCCATGATCAAAAAAAGAGCTTAGACATCATCTTTCAAGAAATTATCAAGGAAAACTGCCCTGATATTTTAGAACCAGAGAACAAAATAAAAATTGAAAGAATCCTCTGATCACCTCCTGAAAGAGATCCCCAAAGGAAACTCCTAGGAATCTTGTATCCAAATTCCAGAGTTCCCAGATCAAGGAGAGAATATTGCAGGCAACCAGAAAGAAACAATTCACGTATTGTGGAAACACAATCAGGATAACACAAGATTTAGCAGCTTCTACATTAAGGGACCAGAGGGCATGGAGTATGATATTCTGGAGGGCAAAGGAGATAGGATAACAACCAAGGATCACCCATCCAGCAAAACTGAGTATAATCCTTCAGGGTAAAAAATGGTAACTCAATGAAATAGGGGACTTTCAAACATTCCTGAGGAAAAGACCAGAGCTGAATATAAAATTTGACTTTCAAATACAAGACTCAAGTGAAACATAAAGAGGTAAACAGGGAAGAGAAATCATAAGAGACTTATTAAGGTTGAACTATTTACATTCCTGCATGGAAAGATGATATTTGTAACTCATGAATCCTTTGTCAATATTAGGGTAGAGGGAGGGAAAAAATTATATGTATGCATAGATAGATAAATAGATAGATAGATAGATAGATAGATAGATAGATAGATAGATAGATAGATAGATAGATAGATGGCACAGGGTGAGATGAAGATGAAGGGGTGATATCTGGAAAAGAAAATTAAGGGGTGAGAGAGGATTATAGTGGGAGAAGGAGAAAGGGAGAAGTAGAATGGGGTAAATTATCTCACATGAAACAGACAAGAAAAGGCTTTTGCAGTGGAGGGGAAATGGGGGAAGGAGAGAGGGAATGAGTGAATCTTATTCTCGTAGGATTTGACTTAAGGAGAGAATATGGAAATCTATCTTACCCTACAGGAAAATAAGGGGGGGGGGGAGAAGGGACAAGAGAGCAGGGGTTGATAGCGGGGAGGGCAGATTGGGAGAGGGGATGATCAGAAGCAAACACTTCTGAGGAGGGACAGGGTCAAAGGAGAGAATAGAATAAATGGGGGGTAGGATAGGATGAAGGGAAATATACTTAGATTTTCACAACATGACTACTATGGAAGTGTTTTATATGACTACACATCTATAACTTGTATCAAGATGCTTGCCTTTTCAATGAGGGTGGGTGGGGAGGGAGGAAGGGAGAAAATTTGGAACCCAAAGTTTTAAAAACACATATTAAAAAGAAAAAAAAAAGAAATGGCACAGTCTGCACAGGGGTTGCTTACTCCTGACCTGTCTGCTCTGATGAGTGATAACATGAACTGGGACTGCCTGATCCAAAACAAACCTTGATTGTTTCCCTCTCAAGCCTAGCCTTACAAGCTTCTGGTGACACCTCAGGGTCAGAACAATATAGCTGCAAAATTCCAGATATCTTTGGCTAGACCCTGTTCCAGGCTCCCATCTTCTTTTCCTGGCACACAGCTCTGGACAGTATGTTAACTTGGCTCACCCTAGTCTGTGTGTAGGAAGGCTTCTGTGTGTAGGACTCCTGGACTAGGCTTTTCTGTTTGGACCCCTTCCCTAGTAACTGGAAGCTACTGGTTGTTGATTTGTATTGACCTGGACTGTCAAGCTGTCAAACTCATTTGCTGTAGGTTCTTCTTGAATTTCTTGATCATTTCTAATTCCAGTTCTTTGTCTTTCTATTTGTCTCTGTCTCTCTCTGTCTCTTTCTGTGTGTGTGTCTCTCTGTCTCTGTGTTTCTCCCTGTCTCTTCTCTGCCTGTCTGTCTCTGCCTCCTACCTCTGTCTCTGTACCTGTTTCCTCCTGCCTCATTTTTAATCCTTATTAAAGTTATGATAGAGTTTGGCTGTTTTTATTCCTCACTTTCTCTCCACCATCTTCAGGACATCCCTTCACATTGTTTAACAATGTACATACAACACCTGACAGCTGAGTTATTAGAGCAGTTCTCCAGTTTTACATTCTAGGAGCGTGTCAACAATGTCATCCTTAACCTGAGCACACATACATAATCACAGAAATCTGTTTGACTACCCCCATCCAAATGTTTATTTGCTATTTAAACTTAGAATACCGTATTTTTTTTAAATGAGCCATTTAAAACAAATAGAAAAAAATGTTTAAAGGAGATGAAACAACTTTTCATAGGGCTTATATTCCCACTTTATCTCTTTCTCCCTACCCTGTGCGAGTACTCCTTTCCCCGAGGCAGAGCACAACCAATTTATAACTTGTCATCTGAAGAATTGTTCATAGTTTAGAGCTATCCCATAGTCACATAGTGGGATTATAGGTCAGAGGCAACTTTTGAACCTAGGATTTCCTAATTCTAAGTCCATCACTCTACCAGCTACACCATACTGCCTCTCATTATTTAGCTTAAAAGTCTTGATCATTTAAATACCAGTTTTATTAACAACAAGTTGCCATCATGCTGAAAGTAAAATTAGGTAACAATTTTATATGACTGACTGAGATATTGAGCTAATGGAAACTGGAATCCAAAAGTTCTCATAAGTCTATTTCTAGTACTATGATGAGCTGGAAAAAGCTGAGTAATTTAAATAAGGTCTAAAATTAAATAAGCAGGGGATATATAAAAACTAAAATATGACTTCAAAAAATGCTTGCCTAAATGCCCTTGAGTTGATTTTGGGAGGTAAAATGTTAATTTTTGGAGACAAGATCATAAATAACACAGGATGGAGAAATCTGAAAAGAAAGTAAAAAGCATTTCTGGGAGGGGAATTTTTATTCTCATCATTAAAAAATTAAACCCCTCTAAATATTCATGTTCTCATGGGGAAGCTAAAAATGTCTTGGAATCTCGCTTCTGTAACACATTATCTTTTTGTGCTAAATATATATTTGGAAACCTTAGAAAAATATCTTTGTGTGTGATTTCTTTTTAGCTTTTTTTGTTTCTTATTGGGATCAGTCTATTGTATTTCCTCTTAGATTGTGAGTGAGACAAATATAAAAATAAATTGCTCCAGAAATTCTTAACACCTTCCCCCCCCCATCTTCTACAAAAAGCTGAAACCTTTGAGAGAAAAGATAAAACCTAAACTACCCAGTACTCAGCTTTGTCATTTATACATTTGTCTGATGATTCTGATGGCAGTTTCCATGGTAAGCTCTGGACACACAAGAAACAGGGTGAGGGGAATGTCTATGACCAGAGCACAACTCTTCACTGTGACAATTTTAAAAGCCACAAACCTCCTACTGAACAAATGATTGAAAAACGGCAAAGTAGGGCTTTTTTATTTACTTTCTTTTGTGTTGTGGTGTGTGTGTGTGTGTGTGTGTGTGTGTGTGTGTGTGAGTGTGTGTGTGTATGGAGTGGGGGTGGCTTCATCTCAAATATCCATTTTATCAATGATATAAAGTCAGTTACCTTTGCTGTATTAGTTCTTACAAGATAGCCTCTCATAGAGATTTTAAAAATAGTAGGAAGAAGTTGAAGGTTTTCTCTTCATAAATATTCTATAAATGTCCAATTTTACTCAAAAGTGGGGGAAAAGATATTCCTCAGCTGAAAATATGAAGGAAGATTCCATAGAGTGGAAAGTTTTGAAGAGGTCATATCTAAATATACAATGTGTTTTTAAAATATAAGGAAATTTAATTCTATTATATATTTCCTGAAAACCAGTACTACAATAAATGATTATATAATTTTTTAAAAATTCTGTGTTTGAATACATGGGCAAATGTATAATATAATTAAAGACTGTTGATTTGGATATTTATTAAAGCCATAAGTAATTAGGATTTTCCCTTTCATTTCCTATTGTCACTAATTTGAGCTTAAATTTTAATAAATTTGATGCCCCTACCATTCTACCATTCTAGTTTTAAAAATTCTCTTCCCTCCTTTCCACTCCTTCTTCTCCTTCTTCTTTTCTGCATTCATTCCTTCATAAACATTTCAATTCCACATTTCCCTGCCTTCTTCCACCCCTATACAAACCTCTATGTATGCAGTCCCCTTTGCTCCTACTGGGTCCTTTAATTCAAATCAACCAGAAATATGAACATGCTACTACCTTCCTTCCAGCAAATCCTGGCTGAAGCCTCACTTTCTCCAGAAAGTTGATACTGAAACAGGTAATGATTCTTTAAAAAGATTTCTCTTAACTGGTTCCTCTTCCCAAATACAGAGCCATAATTTCTCCATATAGCAATTTACTATATCTGATTTAGACAGAGAACTCTCATGAGAAAAGTACCAACTAAATGGAGAATAAAATGCTCATAACTGAACTCTCAATTTTATATATTAAAATTATGAAAAGTGACCATTGGAACTGATGGAATTAGGGAGCATTGCTTTGATCTTGCCACACAAAATAAACCAAAAACTTAAAGATATTAAGGCTGTAGTCCAGATAGCATGAGGGAAAAAATGATTTGAACTGAATAAATTATCATAATATATATGTGGAGATATATATATATATAGAGAGAGAGATGTTTTGGACAGTAGGCTTTTTTTTTCCTTTTTAATGTGCGACCATAACCTTGCTAAATGATAGTTTTCTACACCTGACATTCCATGTGGCTTTTTTTTTTTAGCGTGGATCTTCTTTGGAAAAGACAGAATGAATAGTAAAAAGAACCAAGAAATCCTACTCTTTTCTCTATTATATACATATTGAACAGGTGCAGGGTTCATAAAGCTATGGACTGAAGGAAAGAAAAAGGTAGGTTATGAAAAAAGGAAAATAGGAAGGAAGGAAGGAAGGAAAGAAAAAAGGAAGGAAGGAAGGAAAAGAGGAGAGGAGAAGAGAGAAAAAATCAGACTGGGCAAATGAGATTGTGTGCATGTGTGTGTGTGTGTGTGTGACAAAAATCTTAGTGCATTTTAAAACACTTAAACCTGCATTAAGAATCTTAGAACATTCTGTGTACACACTAGTATTATCCTTTTGACAACTGTTAATTGAACATAGAAGGTACCTAATTAATACATGTTGGATTTAATTGCACTGATTTTTTTTTTTTTGCTTTTTAGTGAGGCAATTGGGGTTAAGTGACATGTCGGGGGTTGTACAGTTAGTAAGTGTCATGTGTCTGAGGTTGGATTTGAACTCAGGTTCTCCTGACTCCAAGGCTGGAGCTTTATCTACTGTGCCACCTAGCTGCCCTGCATTGATTTTTTTTTTTTTGTCATAGGGTATTCTCAGAATCAGAGGAAGGATCAAGAAAGTTTGGTGAGCTGATCAGAGGGAAATCTTTTTTTTTTCTTTTTTAGAAAGGAAAAGTTGACTTGTATTTCTTGATATGGGAAGGCATTACAGATAAAGTGAGGTACACAACACTTGGCACAAGCAATAATTTTGATAAAGCTTCATCTTATCATAGCCATAGTCATGTATGTGTGTCCTATTGATAGTGGGCTGATTGAGAAGCCTGACCCTGGGCAGATAAAACCATATTTAACTGGCTTCTCCACATTTAGTTAGTACACTTTCAGATGGATACTAGATTTCAAGCCATACACATATGTTTTATTGTTCTTTTCTGTTATGTTTTTAGTTGTATGTTTTTTTAAATAGATGTTACTCCAAGAAAATATACATAATATTGGCTATTGGCATAGAAGTCAAATGTTTCAAGGATCATTTGAGGTATTTGAGTAAAACAGGATCAGAACAATCAAAAGGGAAGCTGAAAATGAAAAATACCATTATTGTTGCCTGGTTAATCCTTAAAAAATAAGCAAAGAACTTCAGACGGACTTTCAGCAGCTAGTAGGTTTATTATTATTTCCTCTATAGGGTGGTGTAGGTTTCCTGAAATTGGAAGAACAGAAAGACCAGTAAAAAAAAAAAAAAAAGAGCTGAAAACCAATGCTGAGAAGAAAAAACTCATCATGGCTAAGACAACACAATCATTGGAAAACTGAAGGTTATGAAAAGATAATTTTTACCAATAAAATTCACTTTTTTCATGAAAAAAATGCTATTGTCAGAAGTCCAGGTGAGGCTGTGAGTTCTGGGTATGTTCATCAGACTATATGAAATCATTCATAAAAAGTTTTGGGAATGTTTTACTTCCAATGCACCTGAAAATATTGTCTCCACTGAAGGAATGGTAAACTTAGATAAACAACATATTTATCAAATCATATATATCAATATATATGCATATATGGCATATATGCATACATATTGTATATGTATGTGTATACGTGTGTGCATATATGTGAAACACTTTATATGAAACATTTTAAAAACTGATATGGTATATACACACACACATACATACATACATATGGACACACACACAGTAGTACCAGTTCTTTGTTTTCTCATGGATCAAGTAATGTGAATTTTTTTATGTAAAGATAGTGTTTTTTAAACCTTCAAAAAACCATTAGAATCTTATGCTATTTCATAGAAGCACAATAAAATTTATATGTGTACATATAAATATACACATAGAAGGAGAGAGAGAGAAAGGAAGAGAAAAGAAAAGAAAGAAAAACATAAATTGTTCTGGAATTATAGATATTCCCAAATAGAGATAAAATTCTGAGACATGAACTTACACCATGACACACATCACAAAAAGTTAAGAATTTTATGCAGTAGCTAGAAATAAACATGCTTAAGTGGCTTAGGAACTCATGTGATTTAAATCTTATTGAAAAACTACCACATACCAATAAGCCTCTTATTCTGGTGAGACTGAGGCTGGTGATTCACTTGAACTTGGGAGTTCTGGGCTGTAGTAGGCCCAAAGCTAGTGTCCATTATAAGTGCAGCCCTTAATATTGTGAACCCCAGGAATAGGGGGCCACCAGGTTGCCTAAGGATGGATGAACTGATCCAACTTGGAAAAATGGAACAGGTTAAAGCTTATCTGATCAATATTGGGAATGGGGTGTGCTGTACTTCTAGCCTGGATGAGATAGAGAGAGACCCAGACTCAGAGAGACAAAGGAAAAGAAAGGAAAGGAAAGAAGAGAAGAGTCAGAACAGGAGAGGAGAGAAGAGGAGAGGAGAGGAAAAGGGAAAAAGGAAAGGAAAAGAAAAAGGAAAGGAAAGAAAATTCGTGAGCAATATATAATTAAGGCTTCAATTGGTGAGTGGGGGGTGGGGGGGAGGATGGACTGCTCTTCCAATGTGATAAAAATGATAAATTAAAGAATATGTATCAAAATCTTGTGAATTCAACATCAAATCATGTCAAACAAGTGACTGCATCACAAAACTGACATGTCACATTAAAAATTTATTTTTAAGATGTAAAATGCTATGAAGATTTATTAGGTAAAAATAAATGTATTTATTTTACTTTGTCCCAGTTAATTTTAACTCCATTATACCAAATAAAATTATTTCTGGACCTTTTTATTCACAGTTCATATCAGTTTTGTTATATGTTTGACATACATGTATATAGAGTCATGTAAAACAGTTTTGCCATGAATCAAGTAATGAGAATGTTATATAGAGAGACAGTTTTAAAAGGCCTTTAATAAGAGCTTTACAATTTTATACTTTTGCATAGAAACAATAAAAACTAAATTCATTGAATAAATATACTAAATTTGAAAGTTTTGGCCTGATTTGTGTTACTTTCACCATGTGTACCAATATAACCATGTCAGATAGCAGTCTTGCTTGAACCACGATCAAGCAATTGATTATGCCATTTACTTATTCATGGTACCAGTTTTCAAGGGGAAAGGTAAAGGGACTTGATTTTAAATGCTACTTTTTCTTCCCATCCTAAGGCTAATCAAGATCATCCACTTCTAAGAACCATTCAAAAAGCCCATTTTTATTTTCCTTTCACCATTTTAACTAGAACACTGATAGAGTGGGGGGAGCAGTTGCTATGAGGCACAGAAAAATTTCCTGGCAGTTGAGAGCCCTCCATCTATCATGAGGATTTGAAATGCTACTTCTTTTCAATACTATATAGATTCCAAGGATTTTGTGAAACTCTCATCTAAAATGGAGAGATTTTTAAAGCGTATTCAAGCAGTAAATGCATATTGCAATCATTTAAAAAATCATGGAACCACCATTTGATTTCAGATTTTTCTGTCTCAATTTTTAGGCTGAAAGTAATGATAATAATCCAAAGGTAATGTTTTGAAACTGATTAAAGTAAAATATTTTCATAAGTTCAATATCCTTATGATGTCTGAGAACTAAAATAATATTTGAATAGCAAAAATATTATAGTGATGATAATAACTAATACACATAAGGCTGTTTGCAAAACACTTCACATGAATTATTAAAATGGAGTCTTGCAAAAACCATGTGGTAGTTATTACAGCTATTATCATTTTACAGATGAAAAAACTGAGGGTCCAAGAGCTTAAGACACTTGGCCATGGTCAGGCAGCAAGTCAGCATCAGAGTGAGATTCCAAAAGAGATCTGCCCTTATTGTTAGTGTCACAGGACATTATGATGTAATGCCTCTCAATGTAAGGTAACTAATGCCCAAAGATTTTCATTAACTAAAGCCTAGAAGTGCTTTCCAATTTCTCTCCATTTTGGATAAGAGAAAAAAATCATGGCTGCAAGTGAATGAAAGAAAAAAATTTATTGATCACTTACTATGTGCCAGGCATTGTGCTAATCACTGGGAATATAAATACAAAATTCCTACTCTCAAGGAGCTTACATTCAAATATGGAGGCAAGTATATGCAATGGAGTGGTGGCTTGGGAATGGTGATTTAATCAGGGTAATTACAGAGACGGTGAGTGGAACAAAAGGAAAATTAATAATTGTGCCCTTTCCAGAAGCAATGGTAATATTTATTTGAGTACAGTTCCCAGAAAAAGAGGGTAGAAAGAAAGAGGTGAGGTAATTAGGGTTAAGATTAGACTTCCTATGGTAAAAGTTCAAAGCTGAGTGACTTAGGTTCTCTAAGGATAGACATGGTCTCTGGACATTCAGTGTGGGATGTGGAGCAGCAACGGCAGGGCAAAAGATGGCCAGGGCTAAAAAGAGTATTATGTGAATTTGGAAAATAGTAATTTTGGGTTTGGTGAATATCAAGAAAATAGATAAAATCTAAAAAGAAACACCATACAAGTTAATATATAATGATATGTGATCATATTGTCATATTAGAAGTTGTAATTAAATAAATAATTATATTTTTGTCCATTTATATTAACATAATCTGTATATATCTCTCAAAGATAGCCACTGCACATGTATGTGCATATGTGTGTAAAAATTCAGACACAAATTAAGTGTACAAAAGACTATATTATGTTCTTTGTAATGTATGTATGTACATAATAATATATGCATATGTATGGATATATATATGCATATATATACATATACACACAAAGTGTAGAATTTGCTAAATTAACCATCATGTAATCCTGAAGTTATTTGAAGTTATATATTGGACAATATATGAGAAGAATATATGAGGACAACATATGACAAAGAAAGGATTTTCCTTAAATATACCAACTCTTCCTAGTATGCTTTTCAGTTTTTATAGAAATATGGGAACAGAATTACATCTAGGATTTGCAGATGTGTATTAGAGTGGGGAAAGGAGAGGCTAGAAATGAAAGAAGAAAAAAGGTATAGAGATATCTATCTTGCAGACCATATCCTCTCCTTCCAAAGTAGCAATCAGAGCAACCTAAAAGGAGCGAGAAAAGTGGAGATAGATTGTGTTTATTAATAAGAAGTTCAAAAGTCAAAAAGTGTGCCCCCAGGAGGCTCATTCTGTGACCAGAACTTCTGTGATTATTTTTTTTCATTGAAAAAAAATATATTCTGAGTTAACCCTAAAACTTGGGTATAATTCTGGAGTATAACTACTAGATGAGGAATATTTCTCCTGCTTTGGGAGCCAAACTCTAAGAGTAAGAGCAAATATTCGATGCTGAAGAGCTCTTAAGAGATGAAGAGTGCCATTTACTTATTTCTGCTCCTCACTGTGGGCTTAGGATGTTAAATAGATTAAAAGGCTAAGAGAGGTCAGTCACTCAAGGGAAGACTTTGTTTTCTCTTCTTCTGATTTGTTTCTCTTCAAAAGTTTATTTTTCCCCCTTGAAGGATCCTGCTGAAACTTAAAATGTAAAACCCCTTCATTAAAGGCCTGCACTTTCAAGGGTAGATGTGGTAAGATTTCAAGTGATAGGAGTGAGGAGTGGTGAGACAGAGATTCAAATTCACTAGGAAACTTATGCAATTCAGATCACGATAGTTCATAATTTTAACAAAGTTTAAAAAAAATAAGAAAGCTGCTGTCATGTAATTTAACTTTATCACTTCAAAATGAATAAACTGTGACTAAGACAGCTAAGTATTTTGTCCTAGGTCACACAGCTGTCTACTGGGAGACTGTCTACTGGGAGACTTGTCTCCCAGGCCTGTAGTGCTTAAAGAGTCTGAATTTTGTTGCCTGTTTTAATAATGTTATCCTATAATGCACCTTAGGTTTCTACTTAGACATTTGATTTATTTTTCACATATCCCTAGAGCTATTTCAATAAGAGGAGAGAAAAAGGAAGGTGGTCTGTCTTTAATACCACAGTATGGAGGAGTCTGTTATCAATGTGGCCCTAAGCGACATTTGTATCCACCCACCACAGAATAATAGCAACTAGACCTGGGAGGGGGATAGGAGATCAGTTTGTGGGGTTAACTTGGACTTTAACTCTCCTTCACGCTTCTCACTTGCCAGCTCTTTCCCCAAACTGGCCTCAGAGAGGACAGCCTAGTCATTTCCATTTAACCTCATTTAAAAAGGCATAACTAATAAATCTGTATGGCCTGGGCCTTTGGGGAGATGGCCAGCAGAGTCGATCTTGGTACTAATCCTATTGAACCCTATTCAAAACCATGACAACACAGAACAAGCTCTGATTTATCCCAGTGAGTTAAAGAGCATTGTGAAGAGGTGTCAATCATGCATTATTCTCCATCTGAACAAATGCAAAATCCTGACTGGAACAAATGCTTCCAACAGGTCCAGGGAGTTGAGCTCCATTTCCCCTTTGTCTGAGGCCTAGCAGTTGGCCTGTACTGATTTTCCCCTCTGCCTGACCACCCAGCATGCAAGTAGCAGAGAACCCCTGTCACCAGGCATACTTGGGAGTAGGGGTTGGGTGGTAAGGTTGGGAAGGTTGGTGAAGAGGTTTGGGAGGGGAGATACAAAAGGGAGAGGGAGAAATCAAGATACTGTAATTGCTTCTTGGGAATTGAAGGGCCACATCTGGAGCTTCATCCCACTGTGAGCCAGAGGCTGCCCTTAGTTGGATTCAGCTCCTGCCTTGCTTCAATTATCTGTCAGCTAACCCTCAAGCTTGGGGAGTGTTATTCTAATTGTCATTGCTTTCCCTACCAGCATTGACAGGACTACTCTTCCACTCCTGTTTTTCCTCCAAAAACCAGTACCTCCAAACAATTTAGGTAGAGAAGTACTTTAATGACAATAATTCTGTATATACAACATGGAGAAGTGTCATTTGGCTACTGCTTGGTACATATTGGATAGCAGCACTGTCAGTATGATGGATGGAAATTTAAATGTAAAAATAATTACCTACTGCTGAGACTAATGGGGCTAAGGAACTGAGCCCTCTCCCTTTCCACTGTGCTTTGGATCCAGATGGACATGCAGACTAAGTTAAAACCTAGGGAAGCTTGACTTCCAAAAAGAGAGTTTAGGATTTTTCTCAAAGATATGTATTTACTGTAAACAAAAGAACTGTTTAATATACCCAGAACCCACAAACATGCATAAATTAAAAAAAAACTTAAGCAGCAGTAAGAGAACTGTGATACTCTTCCAAGAGATACATACTTAAAACATCAAGATACGATGCAATTTACGGAACTACTGAATAGGCATTTTACATATCACCTGAGCTCTATATTATCTAATCAAATCCCTCCAGGTCCATGCTTTCTGGTAAACCTAGCCAGGGTCTGAAATACTCTTCATGTCATGGAAGGGGGCAGGAGATAAGTTTTTATTAAGCACCTAATATGTGCCAAGCACTGTGCTAAGTGTTTTACAACAATCTAATTTGTTTCTCACAACAATACTGTGAAATATGTGCTATTATCTCTATTTTATAATTGGAGAAAACGGAGGCAGAGAGGTTAAATGACTTGCCTAGGGTCACGCAGCTAGTTAGTATCATGTCCTCTCATATGTGGAAATTCCCCCTTGACATCAGGGAAGTCAGATGAAGGGACTGAGAACCTCTTGATCTCCCGAATTCACAAGGTTGCCTCCAAGACTAGACAAGTGTCCAGTTTATCTCCTGATCCATATTCAGTCACCTGTGCTCAGGGAAGGAAACATAAAGCAGAAGAGGCTTAAGAATCAAGGTCTTCAAGGCTCATCCCAAAGTGGGACCAGTCCAACTGGCCTACTTCCATGTGGTAGCCAGAGCATTCTCCATATCCCAAAAGTGGACTGTCTAACCTGCCCTTCCTCTCAAAGGAAGTTTCAGAGTTACAAACTTCAACCGAGAGAGTCAAAGAAAAGAGCCAGTCACTCCTTTTTTTAAGATCCACTAAGAAGATCACTCCCCTTGGTTTACAGATCTTTCCTATCTGCTTTAGTTTTGAGGCAGTTTTTTTTTTAACCCTCCTTGCTTCTTCCCCCTTTAGCCTTCAAGGAATAAGAGGCCATTGGACCACTAGCTTACTTTATCATTCCAAAGCAATACATTTTTTGAATTGCCCAATGAAGGCAACTCACTGTAAACTCCATGGGATGGCTCCCTTTACATTAAAAACAAACAAACAAAAACCATCACTAAAATAGTATACAGCAGAAGTATCAGACATATTAGCTGCTGGCAACATGAGACCCATAACACTCCCAAGTGCAGCCATAACCAGATTAAAATGTAATTGGGAAATATTTAACAAAATAAATACAAATACAATAAAACAGATAATATTACATTTTAAAACTGAGTCAATATGGTCTGCAGAGATTCCTGTGTATAGATTCTACTGACCCCTTCCCTTTATATTTGTTTGACACTAGTGGCCTATAAGACCTTCACTTTCCTTTTCCTTAATAGGATGCTGTAGGGTTAAGAATTCCAGGATAGTTTCTACAGCATCTCTGGGGAAAGGGGACTTTTGTAGCCCAGCTACTGCTGAAGTGGGTGGTGACCCACCTTTCCAGAAGTCAGGCTTGTCTCTTTCCACCTCTTTCACCACAGCTCTGGCTAGTGCTGCCAAGTAAGTTAAGGAGAGGGACCCTCTGATGAAAGCTGGGATGTGTAGCAGAGTTGTACTGCTTTCAAAACAATATTACCATACTCCAAAGTGATTCAGTTTAGGGTAATCATCATACCTGACTGGCTCTGGAACCCCTGAGATGGGACACTGGCAGTGACATGCAATCCTAAACCCCAGGGCTATCGAATCTGAAATGGGGATATCACATTCACCTCAGTTCCTTCTTTTCTGAAAGCCCTAGGGGTTAGAGATTGGGTGGGCAGTAAGAAAACAGTGTATGGGAATCTATTTCTAGACAAATTCTGATCCACAGCCGTCATCTGAGCTGAGTAGGGGTATGTGGGGCAAGCAAATAGATAAATGGGTCATCAGCAGATGGTTGGGCAGTGGGTCTTACCAGTTAAAACAAAAGTGGAAGGCTGAACCAACCGTCTTAGTAGATCAGGAAAGTGAGATTTTGGTCTGGGTTACCTGGATGGTTACCTCAACCACTCTTTATACTTTGCCTGTGGATCCCCTGAGACAGGTCTGGAGTTGCTGTGAATCCATGAGGAACATGGCCCTGCCTTTCAACATTCAGGTGAAGCCACAAATGGAAATACGGACTGCACTTTCAGCTAACGCTGAAAGACCAGAATCCGAGACTATTTCAACTAAAGGAAGAATGATTCATCATGTGGTGTGACCAGCATCGGCAGAAGCAGAAATGCTAACATTCTGTGGCTATACAGCTACATAGATGAATGGCAGATTGTTTTCTTAGGGGAGAAGTAGAGTGGGGAGGGGAGAGAAGATGGAGGAGGGCCTTTTAACTCCACCCTTGTAAATCACTTCCCAGATAATTGAGGGGAAACTAACAAGCCAGCAAACAACCTCAATGAATAAAGCAAACAGGGAATAAATTCCTGGATCCTCGTAAAACACACCCATTTCACCCTCATATCCACCCCCACCCTCCTCCAGACTTCTAGAACTCTGATGAGGACCAGACTGTGTCAGTGCAGAAGAAGGAAGCGGGTGTTAGCGAAGGCTGGGGGGATGGGGAATAGAGGAGGTGGGCGGGTGGTGGACCATCGCTTGCCACCCAAGATGTTATTCACTGGTAAGAATCCCCATTATCTGTCCTCACTTTAGGCTAATCAGACAGAATCTCTAAAGCTAAAGCCTGCTTCCTGCTGTCTCTGGGAGGTAACGGGGAGGGGCGGGGCCGAGGAGAGGACTGAGGTGGCACCTTACTGTCTCCTTTTAGGGTTAAAACCCCCAAACTAATTCAGGTACTTATCCTGACAGAGACAGTTTTCAAAGCAACCAGAGTTGGGAGAACTGTTTATATAAATAGGGATCCTCCTGGAAACGACACTAGTATTCCTTTGGTCACGCAACACCAGGAGTCTAGCTTTCAGCTTCCAGCTGCGCCGCAGCACCCTTTCGCCCACCCTTTGCAGGCCAGTGCAGCCATGGGCACATCTGGACGTATTAACTTCACTGTGCGCAGCCTCCTGGATTTGCCAGAACAAGATGCGCAACACCTGCGGAGGCGGGACCCAGAACCGCCAACCCATCGCCGCCGCGACCCTTCTTACCCCGAGTGGATGGAGACTGACCGGAGTCACTACCCCTGTGAGTGAGTGGCAATTTCGGCTTGCTTCTTGCGGGGTGGGGAGGGTAACCTGGTCGGGGAGGTGTATTCTAGTCTGGATATTGACTAGGTTCTGTGGAACCTTGAAGGAATGAGTCTCTAACCCAGAAACACAGAGGAAGCCTTTTTGCTAGGCAGCCAGAAAGCAATTGGCTTTACTGAAGATCTCCATGTGGTGCTTTGCGAAGCTGCTGTTCCCAGAATAGGTCTCTAATTTAACCTCAAACTCCGAAACCAAGAACTCTGTCCTTTCAAACTCAACACCATGTCAGACAGGGAGAAGAATAATAAATTTGTCAGCTCTGCAAAACTGGAGCTGTAGGTATGAATGTGATTTCCGATTATTAGAATTTCGTTTCCTGTTATAAACCAACAATTTTTAAAAGCCCAACCTATTCCTTTTATCTATTCACTTCGAATTTTCTTTTTCCTCCCTACGCACCCTAGTTTTATGTCCAATTTGAACGCTGGAAAAAGCAGCTTGTTTCTCCCTAGGCCAGATACAGGAAATGCTCAGCAGTGGTATTTATGGACTCAGTCTTCCTTCCTTGCAGACTAGAATTGGGGAAGGATGGGGAACAGGTGACGTTACGGCAAGACTAACTACCAAGGGATGCCCAGAGGTACATAATCCAAATTCAGTTAAATACCAATGGGTTTTGTAGATAAATGCATATTAATATCGACACAGAGAACATTTATTTACGTTATCATCTCAAGTCTGTGTTGTCATTTATGGGTTCCGAGAGAAGGACGGGTGCCTTAGTAAGAGAGAAAGCGAAACAAAATATTTAAGTCCTGTGTTGTTGGGCAGGCGCTCCGAAGGGAGGGTGTGAAGCGATGGCAGTATCTAATTCAAATGATCTTAGACAATCTTTCTAGACCAACGTGGGTAGTTGAGTAGACTGGTGGGATTCGGGCACTCCGTGCCGCGCCCTCAACGTGGTGCATCTCCTTTGCCGTCCTCCTAGCTTCAGACGAGAGCAGCCCAGAGACCAGCCCTTCGGATTCCGTGCAGCGGCTGCGGTCCCTGCCTCCTGTAGAGCTGCCTGTCTCCGACTCTGAGAAGAGGAAGAAGCGACGGGTGCTGTTCTCCAAGGCTCAGACTCTGGAGCTGGAGCGGCGCTTCCGGCAGCAGCGCTACCTCTCTGCTCCAGAGAGGGAACAGCTGGCTCGGCTCTTGAGCCTGACGCCTACTCAGGTCAAAATCTGGTTCCAGAACCACCGCTACAAGATGAAGCGTGCCCGGGGTCATGGGCCTCTGGGTCCTGCCTGTGGTCTGGATCTGAGCCCAACTCCTGCGCTGCTACGCCGGGTGGTAGTCCCGGTGCTAGTCAGTGACCGAAAGCCTTGCCAAGGTTGCGAACCTAGTCTGGCAGCAAACCTGGACAAGCCGAGTTTGCCTCAAGCTGCCACTGCCTCCACTTGCGTCCTTCAGGGCTACCCTTCTTTCCCTGCCAGTTCCACGGCTGCACTCAGTCTCTTTCAGGTTAATCAGCACTTAGCTCACCCGACAGTAGTCTCTTGGAACTGGTGAGATCGCCAGTGCAGTGGAGAAGGCATGTCTTAGAGTCTCTCTCCCTACTGGTTTCCACCCTTCAAGTGGATTTACAGAAATTTACTTCAGAGACCTAGAACCTGCCCTGCAGTCCCAAAA
The DNA here is from genome assembly GCF_900497805.2 of Vombatus ursinus. Classification (NCBI taxonomy): domain Eukaryota; kingdom Metazoa; phylum Chordata; class Mammalia; order Diprotodontia; family Vombatidae; genus Vombatus; species Vombatus ursinus. Next base: position 2,156,721 of record NW_020955184.1, read on the forward strand.
GCATCTTTAGATTCTAGGGGCAGTGGACGACTGCGGCAGCTCTCTGCCTTCCTTACATCTGCCTTTTCTGGAACCCCTAGTTCTCTCCAGATCAGACGCCCAAGTCTTGGAGAAAGCCAGGAATAGAATTCGCCAATATTTCCTCTTGTCCTCTCCCCAGCTGCAAATTCACCTGTTAAATGAATTGTTCAAACCATATTTGCATATTTTCAAAGTAGTAATTTGTATGGGAAACAATCTATTTTTTAAAGAAATAGAATTTTTTGTGGTAGTACTAATGTGAATAAAGTGTATTTGGAACCCTTCTCTTCCCGTTTCTGCATAACAGAGTAAAGAAGCAATGCTCCGTTTTGAAGGGCACATGTTACTCTGCTGCTTCTTTCTCTTGGCTTTTAAAGACTTTGCTCTTTCCCTCCTTTCACTACTCCAAAATATGTACCATCGAAATCCAGACTCAACAATAAGGAGAAAGGTGTGGAGAACGGCTAGTTGTTACTGGAAAGTGCCTGGGTGTGCAAGTTTGTGAGTTCTCCCCTCCCCATTCTGGAAGCTGTAGTTTCTAATTCCAAATTCAGCATCACAATCTTGGGTAGAGACATATTTCTCCTGATCCTTCCCTTTTGAAATTTTTAATAATAAACATTTCTTTGCTCTAAGTGATTCTGAAGGATGATAGAATTATGTATTTGGAGCTGAAAGGAATATCAGAGGTTGTGTAGTCCAATCACTTCATTTTACAGACAGGAAAAGGAGCTCAAAGGTAGGATGTAAATTGTTTCTTCATTATCACATCATCTCCTGCACCCAATATAAGCAGAATGACAATTTTATGCAAAAAGATTTAAGCTGCAGACCTGAAGTTAGAAAGACAAATTCAAATTTGACTTCAGACTAGCTGTGTGATCTTGGGCATGTCACTTAACTTCTGTTTGCCTAAGTTTTCTCATCTATAAAATTGGGATAATAATAGCACTTATCTCCCAAGGTTGTTGCAAGGACAAAAACCTTAAAGCTAGCTATATGAATGGTAGACAAGGAAGATGAAGACACAACAATGATAATGATGATGATGATGATGATGATGTTGATGACTGGGTGTCATCTTATTCAGAAAGTACAAACATTTGACTATTTCATGCAAACTGCTTGTGCATCTTGCTTCCAGATAGGTTTTAAAAGTTTTTTTTTTTCCTTTCTGATATTTAAATTGACTTAAAGAGAGAAGTTTTGGAGAAGGGGAAAAAATTAAAACACAAGAGCTTAGAGAAATGCCTAGGAGGAAGAAGAGTCAAATATAAGGGAGGGAGAGTCTTAGAGATGGGATAGCCACAAAGTGTGGGAATTAATTCTTGATTAAAAGTAACACAATTTACATTTAGGTAACAGAAGATTCTCTGATTCCCACCTCTCATAGGAGAGGCTCAAGGAGCAGGATCAAATTTCTGTCACCAGCCCTCCACTCCCTTATGATTAGAAAAAAAAAAAAAAGCCTTTTCCTTTTCATCAGCTCTGCCAGCAGCCCAGCTCACTTGTCAGAAATTACTGCCTCACTAATTGGATCATAGGATTACATATTTAGAGCTGGAAAGGACCTTCAAAATTATTGAGTTCAACTCCCTTATTTTACAGACGAGGAATCTGAGGCACAGTAAGCTTAACTGATTGCAAGATCATAACATGTGTGGCAGGCAGGGTTTAAAATGCAATCTTCCTGACTCCACCCACTACTTTACCTAGCTGCCTCTACAGATTTGAAATCCTGTCTCTTGTGAAGCCAGAAGGATGGGGAAACTCAAACTTTGATGCCCTGGGTGGGAAGGTTAATCTGGTGTGCATTTCAAGACTTTGACTCAGGAGCCCTAAGAGGACAATCCAATACATGAAACTGAGGAACAAAAAGAGTTCAAATAAATTCAAGGAGGCAGTGCATTGTAAGAATAGCCATTAGCCTGAATAGATTATGGGGGAAAATGAGAAATCTCAGTCCCTATTCTAAGGAAAATGTCTCAGGATTTATCATCTGGTATGAGGGTGTGTGGCTAAGGAAGAGAAGGAAAGAGGGGGAAAGGACTGGGATATTTAGGTCTCAGCTGCTGGCCACCTTGTCTTCCATATGGATAGGGTAATCTTAGAAGAATCTAGATCCTTAAACTTCTTTTTGTCTTGGGAGCTGAAAAGTGTATTGTCAAGCCTGAAAAGGACCTGGACAAAATCAGAACTGTTTCAATTCAAGACTGTTTCATCAGTCCCTGGTGACAAAGTAATGGGTGTTAGGCAAGACAATGGTATCTTTTAAAACCTTGTGGCCTTCAGGAAGACAAAGGACCTGAATTTTATGGGTTTACAACTTCAATTAGAATACAGTAATTGTGAGCTGGAGATTATCAAATTGGTATCATAAAATCCTTTTCCAATAAATGATTGCTGGGGAAGTAGCCCTGACCTTGTAAGACATATATTTGAACCTAACAAGTTGCTTTATAGGTTAACCTTATGTAAAAAAGTTGGGGAGGTGGGGAGAGTTCCCTTTAAAAAATCACCCAAGTGATCTTGTCCATTCTTCATATTTTCCAGCTTCTAGAAATAGTGTTTTCTCCATTCATAGAAACAAAAGTTCAGTTTGTCTCCTGCTATTAATAACAAAGCTTTCCATCATTTTCTGTAGAAGGGTATTGTTATAAAAAGCATCTCCCCCACCCAGTTCTTCTTGATCTTTTTTATTCTAGGAATGACCCATACTCTCTCCTATCTTTTCTTTTCCTAGAATTCCTGATAAATTAAGGGGAGTTTAATGTATGTGTATTAGAAATTTGATTAAGAAGGCAGAAGAATTCAGACAAGGGTGGGGGGGGGGAATCCCTCTCCGGGCTCATTGATGAACTAGTTATTCATTCAATAAACATTTACTAGGCACTATTATGTGCCAGACACTGTGCTAAGCATTGGAGATACAAAGAAAGGTAAAAGACAGTCCTTGAGAAGCTCACAATTTAATGGGGAAGACAATATGTAAACAATTATGCATAAACAAGTTGTATGCAGGATAAATTGGAAATAATAAAAAAAAAAGAGAAGGCAATAGAAGTAAGAAGGTTAAGAAAAGACTTCCTGTAGAAGGAGGGATTTTATTTGGGACTTGAAGCAATCCAGAGAAGGCAGGAGTTGGAAGAGAAATAACTTTTTACCCATTCTGATTCTTGCCCTAATGGAAACTCAGGGATTCATGAATTACTTTTTTTTAAAACTCAAGTCCCAAAGGGTACTGGATTTAGAGTTGATTGACATGGGTTTGAATCCTCTGCCACTTACTACCTCTGTGACTTTGGGCAAGTTGCTTTTCCTCTCCTTCAGTTTGCTCAGATCTAAAATGTGGATGTTGAACTTAGATAATCTTTAACATCTCTTGCATTCCAGATCTATTATTCTATGAGCCCATGAGTTTTCTCCTATCCTATGGACAGTAGTCAATACTGAGTGTTTACCATGTGCCAAGTACTATGCTAAGTTCTGGAGATATAACAAAATGCAAAAAATAGTCCCTGACTTCCAGAAGCTTCCATTATAATCTGGAAAAGAGTTATGTATATAAATAAGTATGTGCAAGATAAATACAGAGTAGATGGAAAGTCATGAGGTGGGGGGAAATTAACTAGAAGCTGAGGGGACAGGGCAAGACTGGAAAAGGTCTCTTCTAAAGGGTATCATTTCAGCTGAATCTAGAAGGAAGCTAGGGATTCTGAGAAGTGGAGATGAGGAAGGAAAGCATTTCAGGTATGAATGAGGGATAGCCAAAACAAAAGTGAGGATAGAAAGTGTAGTGTCATCTTGGGAGAGCAAGATGGATGGTAGAGTTTGTGGAGGAATGTAAAGTTCAAGAAAACTAGTAGGGCAGGAAGCAGGCAGATTATGAAGATCTTTAAATAATAACTTATATTTGATCCTGGAGGTTATAGGCAGCCTCTGGAGTTTAGTAAGTGGTTGGGGAAGGGCAGGGGAAGGTGACGTGGGCAGACCTTTAGGAAAATCACTGTGGCAGCTGAATGGATGGGTTAGATGGGAGACAGTCTTTAGGCCAAGAGACTAACTAGAAGGCTAAACCAGAAGTGATAGGGGCCTGAACTAGGGTGATGACTATGTGAGGGGAAAGAAGGGATTGTATAAGAGAAAGATTATGAATGTAAAAACTACAAGATTTGACATTACATTGGATATGTTATATGAGTGACAGTGTGGAATCCAGGATGATACTACCATTTTGAGCCTAAATGATAGGGAGGATAGTGGTATCCTCAACACTAATAGGGAAGTTGAGAAAAGAGAAAGGTTTGAGAGTAAAGAAAATGAATTCAGTTTTTGATACTCTGAGTTTGAGATACCAAAGTTATATCAAGTTAACATTCAAAAGGCAGTTGGTAAGGCAGATCTCGAGCTTAAGAGAGAGGCTATGACTGGATATATAGGTTCAGGAATGATGTGCATAGAGAAGATAACTGAATCCGTAAGAAGTAGATCAGAAATGAGATAGTATGAAGATATTTTTAACCTAGGGTCTGCAAGTTTGCTTTGAAAAAATTTGATAACTGTATTTAAATATAATTGGGTTCCTTGGCTATCTTATGTATTTTATGCATTGAAAAGTTTTATTCTGCTAAAAAAAAAGAAAAAAAGGTTAAGAACTCCCGGTGTAGAGAAACTAGAGAAAAGGCCCAAGACAGAATTTAGAGCGACACCCATGATTAATCAGTGTGACATGAATAAAGAACCAACAATGGATACTGAGGAGTGATCACCTAGATAGGAGGACAATCAGGAGAGAATACTGTCACAAAAACCTAGAGAGGAGGTAGTATCCAGAAGGTGAAGGTGATCATTAGTGTCAAGTGTTGCAGAGAGGTCAAGAAGGATAACTATTGAGAAAAGGCTGTTGTATTTGGCAATTAAAAGATCACTGGTAACTTCAAAGATACCAATTTCAATAGAATGATGAAGTCAGAAGCCAGATTGCATAGTATTTAGGATAGAGGGAAAGGAAGTGGAGGCAATGAGTTTAGATGACTTTCTCAAGGATTTTCTTAAATAAGGGGTAGAGAGACATAGGATGATAGATTTTAAGGGTCATAGGATCTAACAAGGATTTTTAAAGGCTGAGGTATACTTGGATATATTTGTAGGTAGCAGTTCAGTATATATAGAGAGAGTGAAAATGATAGTTCAGGCAACCTATAACAGAAGATAGGGATTGATGGGATTAAGGGGACATGTCTTGCCAAGAAGAAGGGCCAATTTTTGTTTTTCCTTAGAGACTGGATGAGAAAAGGAGGTTGAGGGAAAGGTGTCTGAATGAGTGAGATGAGGAGAGGAGAAGGGAGGGTTCAAAACAAATGGTGACAATTTTTTCAGTGAAACATTAGGCAAAGTTCTTAGCTCAGAGGATGTGAATAGGAGTGCTATAGGAAATTAAATAGAGAAGAGAGGATTTGGAACTTCGACTGAGGTGAAAGGATCAATTAGGAAGGAATAGAATAATTGCCTTGCTGAAGTTAGGGTACAGTTGATATTGGAGAGCATAAATTTGTCAGCATTGTTCTGTGATTTCTTCTAGCTCTGATCAACAGCTCATGAAAGAGGTGAATGATGGAAAGTGAAAGAGGTGTGTGGTAGGAGTAATCTAGTGCTGGGGTTTGGCAAGGTGTGATTGGTGAAAGGACAAGGTGGAAAAGGTTTTAGAGTGGAAGATAGTGTAGAATTAGCTGGTTTACCATGGAGTCAGGATAGGGAAGTGTAGCCAGTACAGAAGCAATGACCTGCAGAAGTACTGAAGAGTGAAAGGAATGGAGGTCAAGGTGAGAATGAAGACAGGCTTATAGGTCATAAGCAAATGGAAAGATGGAATGATAAAAGGTTGTGATCAGACAAAGGAATTTCAGCATTCAAGAATGTGGAAGTAGAACATATGTGAGTGATGAGAAGATCAATAAATGTAGTTGAAAAAGAGTAGAGAAGCATGTATGGGAATTTAGTAGACTGAGGAACTGGGAAGTTAAAGCATTTGTGGGAGTACCCATATCTATGCATCTATATATATATGTGTATATATATATATATATATATATATCTACACTGAGTGATAAATCTACACTGAGTGATAAATATGAATAATATGAACCATGAAAGAGTAAAGACTATTGAATAATGGTGATTTAGAAGTGGCTTGGGGAGCAAGGAACATCCTGAGTCCTCTGTCATTACCACAATTGGAGTGGAGGTGATTGTGGGAGAAAGTATAGCCAATACTGGAAAATGTGATGGGAAGCAATGTGATTAGGATATAGCCTGATCTTAGTGAGTGTTAGAAGATGGGAGGATTGAAAAAAGGACAGGTTTTAGATGAAAGGAAGTTTATAAATTCCAGAGGGCATGGTGGAAGGGGCAAGGCAGATCTGTAGTGTGAAATTTTAGGTAGTATGGTTGAGGTGGATGGGGAGTAAAGAAGTAGATGCTTGGAAACAAGATTTAGCTCAGAATCCCAGAACTGAGGAAAGTGAGGGTCTGCTAGCCATTGAGAAATAAGTTCAGACAGAATGGTTAGAGAGATTTCTGTTTGAGAAGCATGATTAGAAGGTTTAAGTTTGTGGCAGGTGGTGATGATGTTGTATCCTGTGAGGCCTCAGAAGTCCTCTCTCAGAGCAGGAAGGAGTAGGAGAAGGTAAGGGAATTAGATCATAAAGTGGTGGTGCATTGGCCCACAGAAAGCCCTTAGGAGTAAGAAGTAGATCTGGTCTTGTTCTCCACCCCTACCTAACCAACGTGGCCCTTGGGCAGGACCTCAAGTCTAGAGTATGAAGTAGGAAAAGGGGAGTTCCCTGTCACATCAATCAATCAACAAACTTTTATTAGGTTCCTGCTATGTGACACTGTGCTAAGTGCTAGGGATACAAAAAGAGGCAAAAGAAAGACCTTGCTTTCAAGGAGTTTACAGTCTAATGAGGGAGACACCATGCAAACAAATACATGCAAAGTAGCTATATCCCAGATAAATAGGAAATTATTAGCAGAGGGAAGGCACTGGAATAAAGAGGAGGGGGGGATTTTAGTTGGGACTCAAAGGAAGGAGGTTAATATGTGGAGCAGAAGAAGGAAAGTATTCCAGGCATAGGGTACAGCCAAGAGAGAATGCTTGGAACTGAGAATGTTTTGTTTGGGGCACAGTGTCACTGAATCAAAGAGTATATGCTGGGGAGTGAGGTGTAAGAATTCTTAGCAAAGACCTGTAACTGTTGGAGACTTCTCTTACTCCTTCTACTGAAAAACAGAGGCAAAGTAGACTGAATTAACAGCTGGCTCAAAAATAAACTCAAGCAATAATTCCTTTACTACTAATTCATTTGGAGACTCAAATCCCCGCTCTTTCTAATCTTACTCATGATAAGTCTGAGAAGAGATACATTCATGTCCTTTTAGTTCTAAGGGACAGTTATTTGAATGTTAGCAATAGCCTTCAGTGCCTAAGAATAAATCTAGTCCAACATCCTCATCTTATGGATGAGGAAAGTGAGGCCCAAAGAGATTAAGAGTCACATAGCTATTAAGTGCCTGAGAGAGGATTCTGATCCAGATCTTCATGCTTTTAAATCTGGAATTCTATTCACTCAACCAGGGCTGTTGGAAAAATTCACTTCCTTTCTTTCTGTAAAATGGGAGTATTGCACACTTAGCATACCTTACAAGGAGAAGATTTATTAAAATACAGATGACATTCTAGTGTACTGCATTGTTTTGTAAATACATAGTCAATCAACAAGTTTGTTGAGTACCTATTAAGCTAGGCATAGTGGAAATGCAAATATAAAAGATAGTAGACTGAAATCAGAGACTATCTATTTGGAAAGACAAAAATCTATAGAGATGAAGTAATTTACCGCCTAGTTTCCTAACTAGGGGGTAAATTAAGAACAGACATTAACTATTACAGAAATCTAGAGAAAGAGAACTAATGATTGGTTTGGGGTCACCAGGGAAGGGTAATGATATATCATTTCACAGACAAATAAGGGAGAATAAAGTTCATTTCTTGTATGTCTGCTGTATCAGCTGGTTTAATTTTCATTATTAGTATTTTCTCCATTACTTTCTTAAGCCTAGAATCAACATCAACAAAAATAATCTAAGTCCTGTTGATTTATATTTGCTGATAGTAAATGCTCACACTAAAAATCTAGTAACTGTTTGCACTAGTCACTAATAGGAATATTCACCAAGTTGTCCTTTCCTTCATATCTTTCTTCCCCTCCCCCAAATACCCCGCTGTTGGACACTGACACTATTTCCTCCGTATTTGTTTTTGTATATTCTTGTCCAGCTGCCAATGAAACACTACTGTTGTCTGCAGGTCAAAATATTCTTCTTTGATAATCATTCTACCATTATTCTTCCAGAAAAGCATCTGCTGTTGCTGCCTTGACACCAATTGTCAGTTCTGGTTTTCTCACTAGACCTCACAGATCATGTTGCTGTTGTAATTTGGAGGTTCATTCAAACTTTTCTCTTCTTCCTTCTTCCCCACCTCCCCTGAGCCCCATGTTCTCTGACATTCCTGGCCTTTATCTCATTCATGCCCTTTCTTTCTCTCCATTTGACCCCTATTTTTTTCATTATATTAAATAGTATTTTCCCTCTCTTCTTTCCACCATTGTAAATATATTAACATGAGCTCATTTAAGTCTCTTGCTATTGAGGATTACAATTTTCAATTTCCTCTCATTGTGATTCAAAGGATATTATACTTCTTTAGCACATCCATTATTTGACCACGGCAACTTAGTGACTTAGCAACCTCAGGTTGATGGAGGAAGTTATTCAGCCACTATGTTTGTGATTCTTAGTATTTTCTTGACACATCATGTCTCCTAAATCAAAATACTAAATTCAGCGTATTCCATCAAATATATATATTTATGTATATATATATATATATATATAAACCTAGATAGATGTAGATAAAGATATATACTGTCTCTTCTTATTAGAACATGAGCAACTTGAAAGTAGGAACTGTTTTACTTTTCTATTTGTATCTCAATACAGTGCCTTTCACGTAGTACTTAATAAATGCTTATTCATTCATACCTTTATTTAGATAGATATAAAGCCAGGGACCCTAAGAGATAGAATGACACAGTGTATAAAAAAGCTGGCCTTATTATCAAGACAGCTTGGGTTCAATTTCTACTCCTGATATATGGGAGACACACACACACATATATATCCATGCATGCATGTATATACACACATGTACATGTATGTATTTATGTATCAGTGCCTCAGGTAACTCTCTGCATTGGTGGAGGTATTTTCCTCAATGGAGAATTCCCTATGCTCTAGTCAACCCTTTAAAACTATAAAATGCAGGGGGGACATGGTGACCTGTATTGGTAGAGGGAATTTCTTCTCCTGGGAGTTCCTTTTATCAATTAAATCATTGTTAAATTAAATCCTTATTTATGTATTATGTACGGAAAATATGATTGTTGGGTTTTTTGTTTGTTTGTCTATTTTTAGGACCTATGATTTCATTGTTGTGGGGAGCTCTTGATGGGGAACTTCCTCTATCAATGCAGGTTAGCAGCTTGTTTGCTACTTAGTCTTAGCTCTTTAAGAACTATGCCACCTGGGCACTGAAAGATTCAATGACTTTGCCCAGGACTCAAGTTCCAGGTGATTTCCTTTTCCCCAACCTTGGCTTGTTTCTCATCTCTTTTGGTATTTTGTTTTCTGTGGGTTAGATTTGTTTTAGATGTGTATGAGATGTTAAGGGAGCACTACTACCTCTGATGTGGGGGCTACTGAGCCCTTTTCAGAGATACTCATTCACCTTTGGTGTCCACCTGACACCTAGCTCTCACCTATGGCTCCAAGAAGCTATAGTTTGTCCAGTGGCCACATCCTGGTAAAACTACCTCCACAGATGGGAGAAACTAGGTTAAGGGTAATGATGAGTCTCAAACCCATTGGTGAGCTAGGGGTTGCCTATCCCAAGAATGTGAAGACTTCCTTGCTGGAATAGGTGGATATGAACATTTTGTTTCAACAGCCATAAAGGCTATGATGCAGACATTATGGAGCATTTAGAACTTGGTCAGACATTGAAAACACCAAGGTCATCCACTGCATCTCTAGCCATAGCCAGTCATCTTAAATTTTGTCTTGCCATTGGATGCTGATGATTCTGGAAAAGAGAGTGAAGCTGCAGACTTCATGAAACCCTACCTCACTTCAATTTGTGCATGAATCAAAAGGCATTACCCATACCATTTTATTATTTTACTATTCAATAATTTTATAATAATTACATGATTTTACAATTTTATAAATTTGATATTAAATTATTTTATTTTACTATGTTACTATTTTACTATCTTAATACTTTACCTACCTTGAAGTCCTGTGGTGACAGCCTATTGACAAAGCAGCAGGTGTGTAGGCACAACCCCGCACACAAGTGGCCCAGGCCAGAGAGGCATCTTCTCACTGGACTGAAGCAGCAGTGGGATTTGGCAATGCATTGGATGTCTGAGCAGCCTTATTAAGGACTATGCTGCTCACCTCCTGACATGAGGAAGGGACTAGAAAAAGGTGTTCTTAAAATTGTCTGCTTCACTTAACCTTGTCTTACTTATCACAGCAGGTGGGGATTTCACTTTATGGTCAAAACACAAAAGCATGTACAAAAACTTGCAAAAATTATTCCACTCAACATTGGTACATGGAATGTGTGCATACTTATGGAAAACAAGAAGTATAGTAGGCCTAAAAGATGAACAGCTCTTGTTGTAAGAGAACTAGCAGGTATCACATCTGAATAGTGCCCTGAAAGAAAAAAAACTGGCAAATAAAATCCAGCTTACCAAAGTTGGAGCTGGATACAAGCTTTTCTGGAGTGGCTGCAGTGATGGGGAGCACCATGAAGCTGATGTAGGTTTCTCAATCAAAACTAATCTAGTCAGCATGCTTGTATGCCTCCCAAATGGAGGCACAACAGGCTCATGATTGCCACTAGGAGGAAAGTGTCATGCCACCATCATCAGTGCATATTTTCCACAATGAAAAACCTTGATAAGGTCAAAGAAAAATTTTGTGAAGACCTGAAGACCTTCATCATCAATGTGCCGAAAGAGGACAAGCTTATAATTCTGGGTGATTTTAATGCAAGAGTAGGCACAGACTCTCAGACATGATGGGGATCCTTGAGAAGGATGGAGCCAGAAATAGCAACAACAACATTCACTTACTATTGACTTTTGTGTCTCATAACCTTCTCATTGCATTTACCTAAATGCAACAAAACTTCAGGGATGCATCCTTGCAATTGGCATTTAATAGACTATGTAATTCTAAGGAGAAGAGACAGATGGGATGTGAAGAGTGACAAAGGCGATGGGTTGGCACAGAGTGCTGGACTGATCATAGACTTATTCTCTTCAAGCTAAACATGTGCATTCAACAAAAGCAGCAGCCCCAAGGCATGATGACTGTCAGAAGACTTAATGTCAACAGATTAGAGAGCTTCTTTATGTGTGAACAATTTGTTACTGACTTGCAGGGAAAGCTGAGCAAAGACACAGTGGAGCAGAAAAGGAATATTCATCTTTCAGAGATTTAGCATACAGCACAGCATTTACTCATCTGGGTCAGGACGCTTGCAAACATCAGGAATGGTTTAATGAAAATGATGGGGAAATTCAGAAGCTACTAAACAAAAAATGAGAACTCTATAGGGAATACCAGAAGGGTGGTTCATTCATCTCTAAAAAGTCAGCATTTAATTCCATCAAAAGTAAAGTGCAAACAAAACTTAAAGAGATGCAGGATTCTTGGCTCAGTAAGAAGGCAGATGAAATTCAGTTTTATGCTGATAGTAACAATCCAAAATGTTTTTTTAGCAATATCCTGAAGGTTATTTATGGGCTAAAAACCTTTGGTGCATCACTACTACTCAATACTGATGGAATACATGATGATCAGTGACAGGAACATGATCCTGGGGAGACGGGCTGAATAGTTCTATAGGATTCTTATGAGATCATCATCAACCAATGCTAAAACCATCAACCATTTACCTGAGGTTGAAATGAATCCCTCTCTAGATGAACTTCCAACTGAAGACGAGGTTTTGAATGCCATTAAACTCATCTCAGGTGGCAAAGTGCCTGATGCTGATTCCATTCCAGCAGAGATCTACAAGGCAGGAGGTCCATTGCTTATACAAAAGATGGAAATTTTTTTGGTTATATGGCAAGAGGAGGTTATCCCTCAGAAGATCAAAGATATCTTCATTGTCCATCTATATAAAGGAAAAGGAAATAGGTTTTCCTGTGACAACCACAGGGGAATTCTCTTTCTTAGTCATTGTTGGCCAGATTCTTGCCAGAGACCCCCTTAATCAAGTGATCTGTTACCTGGAAAATGGTCATCTAAGAGTCAGTGTGGCTTCAGAAAGGGTGCAAGAATGATCAACACAGTGTTTGCTGCCTGGCAACTTCAAGAAAAATGCCAGGAGCAGAACAGAGGTCTATATTGAACATTCACCAAACTTACCAAGGCTTTTGATACTGTCAGTCACAAGGGCCTGTGGAAGACTATGGTAAAATTAGGTTGCCCAGAGAAGCTCATCTGCATTGTAAGCCAATTTCATGATGGCAGGTCTACATGGATTCTGGATAATGTACAATGCTCTTATGCTTCCTCAGTCACCAATGGAGTAAAGCAAGGCTGTGTGTTTGCTCCCACACTTTTTTTTAGCATATTTTGTAGCAATGTTGTCAGAAGCCTTCAACCAGAGCAAAAACAGAATCAAGGTCAACTACCACACTAGTGGTAAATTATTTAACTTATAAAGGCTACAAGCCAAGACTAAAGTGGAGGGAGATTTGGTGTGTGACTTTTTGTTCACAGATGGTTGTGCACTTAATGTAGCCTGTGAGGCTGTGATGCAACAAAGTATGGATTGATTCTCTGCCACTTGGGCTAATTTTAGCCTAACAATTAATACCAAGAAAGCATAGGTTCTCCACCAGCCTGCATCTTACCATTGATAGGTGGAACCATGAATTACAGCAAATGGAGAAATTTTGAATTCTGTGGATAAGTTCACTTACCTTGGCAGTATACTTTCCAGTGATGTCTTCATAGATGATCAGATTTATGCACATATGGCTAGTACTAGCTCAGCATTTTGGAGGTTCCAAAAGAATGTATGAGAGATAAGAGGTAGTAGACTGCTTAGCAAACTGAAGATCTACAAAGCCATTGTGCTGACCTCATTGTTGTATGCCTGTGAAACCTGGATAGTCTATGAGTAACATGCCAGAAAACTGAACCAGTTCCATTTGAATTGTCTTAGGAAGATTCTAAAGATCACTCAGGAAGACAAGGTACCAGATACTGAGGTCCTTCCCTCACCTGAACTGTCAAACATTCAAACTCTACTGCAGAGAGTACAGCTCCAATGGGCTGGTCATGTTGTTCAAATGCAAATGTGAATTTGCCTAAAAGATTATTTTATGGAGAGCTCATACAAGACGAGCATCACAAGTTGGTCAGAAGAAGCAATAGAAGGCCACTCTCAAGGTCTCTCTGAAAAACTTTGGTATCAATTGTGAGACATGAGAGACACTGGCACAGGATAGTTTAGCATGGTGTGCCCCCATCAAAGAAGGCACTGTGCTCTATGAGCAAAGCAGAACTGTGGTAGCCCAAAAGAAATGTGAGATGTGTCCCTCCCAAATGATCAAACCTATTTGTGCCTGACTTGTAGTAGAGCTTTTCAAGCTTGTATTGGTATGATCAGCCATAGCCAGACATATTGTATATTGACCCTGACATCATGATATCATTTTGGTCCTCTTCAAGCACAAAGAAAAAAAAACATACAACAACATTTTTATATTAAATGAAAATTTGACTTCCTTTTCTAGATTGTTGATAGGTCTGAAAGAGACAACTCTGGCCATTACTGAAATCATTTAACTCTGGAAACTCAACCTAGTTTGACTATATCCCAGATGAGTAAAATGTTTGAAAAGACAGAAAGAAATAAAGCTCAGATGAAACTTCGTATTTTTCTTTGTTTTCTGACTATTTCACCATCAGAATATTTTAAGGAAGATTGTCCCTTTTGAATAGGTGGTTTCAAAGGAAGAAATTCAAGCTATCAATAACCATATGAAAAAATATTCAAAATAATTAATAATTAGGAATAAAAGTTAAAGCAACTCTGAAAATGAAAGCAACTTCATACCCATTAGATTAGCAAAGTTGATAAAAATGGAAAATAATAAATGTTGGAGGGGCTGCTAGAAAACAGGAACACAATTTGTGCATGGTTGGCAAGAGCAGTGAATTGGTCTGGCTATTTTGGAAAACAATTTAAAACTTTCTTATTATTATTGCTCAGTCATTCAGTCATGTTTGACTCTTTGTGACCCCATGGACCAAAGCACACTAGGCTCTTCTTTCCTTCACTATCTCTCAAAGTCTGCTCAAGTTTGTGTTCGTTGTTGCCATGTCACTATCTATCCATCCCATCTTTTGCTGTCTCTTTTTCCTTTTGCCTTCAATCTTTCCCAACATCAGGGTCTTTTCCAATGAGTCCTGCCTTCTCATTATTGTAGCCAAAGTATCTAAGCTTCAGCTTCAGTAATTGACCTTCCAGTAAATTAATTTCTTTAAGTATTGACTGATTTGGTCTACTTGGTGTTCCAGAGACTCTCAATTCTCACAAAAATATGTAACCATTCTGTGCTAAATTGTACTTATCCTTTGATCCATCAATACAACTACTATATGCCAAAGAAATTAAAGAAAGAAGAAAAGGTCCTATATAATATGCAAAAATATAGAAGTTCTTTTTGTATTGGCAAATAACTCCAAACTAATATGGAAATATGTTTTACATTATTGCACATATACAACCTATATAAAATTGCTTACTAGTTTAGGACAAGAGAACAACTCTGAGGTACCACCTCACATCTATTAGATTGGCTAATATGACAGAAAAAGAGTATGATTAATGTTGGAGGGGATGTGGAAAAATTAGGACACTAATGCACTGTTGGTGGAGTTGTGCACTGATTCAACCATTCTGGAGAACAATTTGGAACTATGCTCAAAAGGAAATCAAATTGTGCATAACCTTTGATCCAGTAATATCACTACTAAATCTGTATCACAAAAATATTTTTTAAGAAGGACAAATGACCTTTTTATACAGAAATATTCTTACAACAGCTCTTTTTGTGGTGTCAAAGAATTGGAAATTAAGGGGATGCCTATCAACTGGGGAATGACTGAACAAATTGTGGTATATGAATGTAATGCAATGCTATTGTACCATGTGAAATGATGCTTTCAGAAAAACCTAGAAAGACATATATGAACTGATGCAAAGTGAAGTGAGCAGAACCAAGAGAACATTGTACACAGTAACAGCAATATTGCATAATAATCAACTATGAATGACTTAGCTATGCTCAGCAATACAATGATCCAAGACAATTCCAAAAGACTCATTATGAAAAATGCTGTCCACTCCCAGAGAAAGAACTGATGGAGTCTGAGTGCAGATTGAAGCATAGTATTTTTCACATTCTTTATTTTTTCATGTTTTTTTCACTTGTGTTGTCTTTTGCAATATGACTAATGTGGAAATATGTTTTGCATGATTGTATATCTATAACTATATCAAATTGTTTTCCATCTCAAGGAGGAGAGAAGGGAAGGCAGGAGGGAGAGGATTTGCAACTCAAAATTTTTTTAATGAATGTTTAAAATTGTTTTGCATGCAATTTAGAATATATTATTAGGAAAAAAGATGTTAGAGAATCTAAGAGATAATAGATAGAAAGTAGAGCACTGGACACATGAGGATCCCACCTTTGCCAAGGCACAGAGGCATGAAATGGAATGTTGTGTGTGAAGAACAGCAAAGATATAATTTGGGTTAGAATGTGAGGTGCATGAGGGGCCTCTCCTCCTTTGAGCTTCATTGAATCCAAATTTATTACCCAATTAAATTCTGATAGCTGTTATTTACCAAATGTACACACATTCTTCTTCTTTCCTTAATGATTTTAGTGCCTGGATCAGTCTTTTTTCTCCTCCCCAACTCCTGCCCTCATTTTTGGTGACTTCAACATATATATTGATACTCTCTCAACTGTCCTAACTTCCTAGTTCCTCAACCTATTCACTTACTTCCAGTTACACTCTCCTCCCTTCCCTCTTTCCAAACCTTGATGAACTTGTTCATCTCTATACCATCCTCTTCTTGAATCTCTTTCTCCTCTAACCATGGCTTGACAAGTCTCATGCTTGGATTACTCCCACCACTCTCTATTTTTATTCCTATTCATGTACTGCTAAACTGAACTGGAGAAAATCATGAAACTATGTTGACTGGGTCCAAAACAATTTTTTGTTACATAATCTCTACTGGATCCTTAGTGTAACAAGGAAATCTTTTTACACCTCCGTAATCACATTCCTCTCACTATAGCATCTTTTCCAAACCTTTTCATTCTTCTTCAAACATTTCATGGCCTAAAAAATTCACTAAATAATTCAGGCCATTCACATTTTCTCTTATCCATATCTGACAATGTATAGATGCCTTCTGACATCATCTCTTCCTTCACCCAGCTCACAGGAAGAGGTGGCCCTTCTCCTTACTAAGGCAAACCTCTGCGTGCATAAATGGTCCCATTCCATCCTGTCTTCTACAGCAAAATGTCCCTTCTATTATACTTTCTTGTTATTGTTCAGTTATATTACAGTCATGTCCAACTCTTTTGTGACCTCATTCTAGACATAGAGTGACCTCATTTGGGCTTTTCTTGGCGAAAATACTGGAGTGGTTTGCCGTTTCCTTTTCCAGTTCACTTTACAGACGAAGAAACCAAGTCAAACAGGGCTAAGTGACTTGCCCAGGGTCACACAGCTAGTAAGTGCCTGAGGCCAGTATTGAGCTCAGGAATATAAGTCTTCCTGTCTCCAGGCCCAGCACTTTATCGACTACACCATCTAGCTACCTGAAATACAAATATACTTATGGAAGAAAAGAACTAAAAAGCAATAATATTAAAAGAACTCATAATTTTAATACAAGCCAAACACATTGATTTAGAAGGCAGTGTACATAGGGATAATTTGAGGATTGTAGACTTCTGAGTAAAAAAAGAAAGAAAGAAAGAAAGAAAGAAAGAAAGAAAGAAAGAAAGAAAAACATGCCTTAACTCTATAATGCAAGAAACTTGGGAATCACCAACACTATCTGGGTCCTGGTTGAGCTTCCATAAGCCTGGGGGCCATACCATCTTCTGCTTATGTGTAGAATGAGGCAAGCTTTCAGATACTTCCCTATCAGTGCAACACAAAAATGACCTAGCTGCCAATATTAAAAGTTTTCATTCTTTTCTAAAACATGCCTTATGAGTAGCACAATATCAACTTCTAACTTTTTAAAGTTACAGTAATAGCCCAGAAAAATGTAACAGAAAAAAATCAGTAACAAAACACCTACATGGGGCTATAATTTGGTTCCTTTTTGCCCCTGGCATTACATAGATTTTGCAATCCTTCTCCATCAAGAGAAAACTAATATAAAAGTAACAGTCCTTTTTTATGTTTTATATCTAACTTGATGGGAAATTGCCTCCCTGTAATCCTTAGACAATGACTTCAGGGTAACCTATACCTGTAACAACATAATTTTCTTTCAGAGTTTTTATCTCATCTATGTTCCCAAGTGGGTGGGGTTGTGTTAAGTGGAAGAGGATGAAAATTTAGAAAGGTGTTAAGAGATTGTGAGGAAGTAAAGAAGGAAGAATTAAGGCCATGTTTGAACAAAGGAGCAGTTGTTCCTTACTTCTATTTGTGATAAATTTCCATATTCACATTACAAATTGGCACATGGTCAAATACAGAGAAAAGAAAAAAAATTCATGAAATGTGTAACTATAGCAAAAATCAGGAATACTAAATGAACTTTGATTTTTAACAAGATGCAACCCTTAGATGTCCAATGACCATCTGGTTATCTCACAAGTTAAAAATTGTGATCACTTTATAATTTATTGTTATTCCTGTCAGAAGTGTCTAAATTCAGATTACTACAAGTTTTTTTTTTCCTTTCCAGATAGATGAGAAATTAGGAGACAACAGTAGAACTGAAGAAAACCAGTCCAACAGACTTTCTGATCTGCAAAATTCAATAGTATGTTGCTGACGTTCTATTCTGCAAATAGTTTTGCTATACTATGAAGCTTCTGGTAAATGATGTGTCACTCCTGAGTGGTTGATAAACAAAGTAATGACTTTTTAAACAAATTGTATATGTACTGTGCTGTCATTTGTATGAAGTTCTATTTGAGTAGGACTGTGAGTTATCTGTTTCTACCTCCCCATGCAAATCTCTACTATACAAAATAACCTTCATAGAACCTTTAAAAATGAAACAAAATAAAAAACCATGCATTTGGGAATGAGGATGTTTTGAAAGTTTTGAAGTGTATTGTAAGAAGGTTAGGGAGATAGGATAGTTAATTTGGGGATGGGGCTAGCAAAATCCACTATGAGCACAATTCAGCCCAAAACTTCAAAGCTATATGCTCTGTGCGGACAACTAATTGTGGACATTGATAGAAGTAGGGTCAGTAAAGTCAAAAATAGAGGATGAGGTCAGGTTGTAATGAGTGCCTCTGGGTTTAAAATATGATGAATTCATAATTTATACCACAATTTACCCATGTATCAGGTTGCCCTTACACATATCAATGTTTATAAGGGTGAAAATATTTCTACACTAACATTGTTGGGAAGGGTGTCACAATTTTGCTCCATAATGCCAGTATTTAAGCAATCACCAATGATCAATAACTCAATTGACCCAACCTTTTGATCAACCCCATCATTTCAAATTAGAAATGATACTAACATTTATCAACTACAATGCAGATCAGATTTTGGTGATTGTATCTTAGGAAGAGGTAGAAATTAAGATTTCCATGATATGTTCTTAAAATAAAAATACCATTATAATAACAATTGAAAACTACTTTGAGAAAATCCTGCTCAAAAGTAGGCAAAAACAAAACAAAAAAGTGTATCAAAATTCCACTGATGATAAAGAAATATTATGGAATCAGGAGTGCCTAAAGCAGAAATCAAGAAGATGAGAATAATTCCACATCACCTCCAAACAAAACTTCAAAGAACATCAGAGTTTTCCAAAGCTTGACTGGAATTCTTGGAAGAAATGAAGTAAAAGCTTGAAAATGATAATAAAAATGGAATGAGAGCTCTAGAAGAAAGAATGGGAAAGGAAATGACAAGCTTAAAGGAAAAAGCTGGAAAGAGAATAAGTAGCTTAGTATAGGAGATAATAGGCCTTACTTGAGTAACAGACTCCTTAAAAATTAGATTGGACCAGAAAAAAACTCAACAATTTAATGAGACAATTAGAATTATTTGAAAGATATCAAAAGAATGAAAAAATAGAAGAAAATGTAAGGTATCTCTAATTTTAAAAAAAAACTGCCCTGGAAAATAGATCAAGGAAAGATAGTCTAAGAGCCATTAAATGACCTGTAAACAACCATGAAAGTCCTAGAAATAATTTTTCAAGAAACTGTGAATGAAAACTACCCAGGTCTATGTTCATATAAAAAATTTATGTAGACAGATTCTATCCAAACATTTACTGAAGGAAACCCCCTATCACAACCAATATCCACAGTTTCTAAATCAAAGAAAAAAATACTCCAAGCAGCTACAAAAAAAGAGGTGAAATACCACAGAACCATAGGCAAGAACATAAAAGACCTGGCAGCTATGAGTATGAAAAAGGGCAAAAGACACAAGATAAAGCTTTAGAACCAAGAATAACTCACTTGGCAAAACTAGGGATAATTTTATTGGTGGGGGGATTAATGAAATAAAGGACTTTCATACATCACTGGGGAAGAAATCAGCACAGATTAGAAACTTTGAAATGCCAGCACAAGAGTTAAGAGTGAAGAATGATCATCATTTGTTTATATCCTTAGATCATTTATCTGTCATATGTATGTGTATATGTATATGTATATGTGTATGTATATGTATATGTATAGGTATAGGTATAGGTATAGGTATAAATATATGTATACGTATTTGAGCCAATTGCTTTTATATCTTGGATAACCAATTTATCAGAGAAACTTGGGTCAAACTTTTTCCCACTGAACTATTTCCTTTTGAATTTTCATTCTATTGATGGTCCAAAAGTTTTTCAATATTATATAATCAAAATTATCCATTTTGTCTTCTAAGAATGCTTTCTGTATCTATGATTTATGAAAGATGTTTTCTTTCATGCTTCTTTAATTTGTTTATGATGTGACTTTTAAAAACTTATTTGGATATAGAGTGTGAGATCTTGATCTTAGCTTAATTTTTGCTGTGGTGATTTTCAGTATTACCAGCAGTTTTTGTTGAATGGTGAGTTAATGGTAGTTAGGGGTCTTTGGATTGGTAGAAAAGAATTGTACCATGTTCATTTGCTTCTGTGTGTTGTGTACCTAAGCTGTTCCATTGATCAACTTCTCTATTTTTTTCAACAGTACCAAATACTATCTTTGAAATTTCCAGTTAATTTTTTAGAGTTTCCAAATTAATTTTTGATACATTGAAACATTGTTTGGGCCTCTTTATTTAACATAATTTTAATTTCATTGTGGTTAGTATAGGATATTTTTTATTTTTCTGCATTTATTTGTATGGTATTTATGCCCTAATACATGGTTAATTTTTGTAAAAGTACCATGCACAGCTGAGGAATAAATATACTCTCAGTATTTACCAGAGTTCTATCATTTGCCTTTTCTAAAATTTGATTCAGGTTCATAACTTAATTTTGTTAATTTTTTTACTTAGATTTGTTGAGATCTAAAAAGAGAAAATTGAAATCTCAAAATGTTATAGATTTTATTGACTTCATTTCCACAAATTAGTTAACTTTTCCTTTAAACATTTAGATGCTATGCCATTCTGTGAATGCACATATATTCACATATACACATATAAAGTATTGCTAATAATTTATTGTCAATGGTACATTAAAGTCTAGTGAGGTTTCCCTGTTTGTCTCTTTTAGTCAATTATATTTTCATTATTTCTTTCCCTTATTTACGATTATGATTACTATCCCAGTTTTTCTGAATTCCTTAGAAGCATATGAGATTTTGCTTAAGCTTCTTATTTTACCTCTGTGTGAATCTTTTTGTTTCAAAATTATTTATTATATGTTCAACATATTGTTGAATTTTACTTTTTAATCCATTCTACTATCTCCCCCATTTTATAGGTGAGTTTATCTCATTCATGTTCACATGTATAATTGTTGTATTTCTCTCCATTCTGTGATCTTGGACTATTTACTCTTTTTGCCCCAACCCACTTTCCACACTGAGAAGTAATGTGCTCAATGGGTGATATATATGTCCCACTCCATTTCCCCTCTTCTGTTCTTTTCACCCGGTCCCTGAGCATATGTTTTTGCCTTTACTTTCTTTCCATTTGTAATCCAAATTTCAGTTTGTTTTGCAGGCCTCTTCATGCATCTTGCCATTCTCTTAAATCCCACCTCCCCTTTCCTGTTCCACCATATTCCCTCCTGAATTTAATGCATTTTTTACACCAAACTCAATTATTTGCATATGTGCATATTTGTGTATAAAACCACATTGTCTAGTTTCAGATGAAAATAAGATTTAAGTGTAGCCTACTTCCCAACCTCTTCCTTACTCCATGTTTTACATTTTTGTTCTTATGCTCTCTGGTTATATGATCTAATAATCTCCACCCCTTTCTTTTATATTTATTCCATAATGCATTCCTTTTCTCCACATTTATTTTTTTTCTTATAGGATCATCAAAATATAACAAAATCACTATTATTCCTTCTACAAACTCCCTTTGAAAATTGAATGCATTAGAGTCCTGAGAGGACATGTTTCTTTTCCTATTATTATAATGTAAATATTTCAACTTTGATAGTCCTGTCCAATTGTTCAAATGTATGTACTTTTCTGTATTTCTCTTAACTATTTTGCTGGCATTTCAAAGTTTCTAATCTGTGCTGATTTCTTCCCCAGTGATGTATGAAAGTCCTTTATTTCATTAATCCCCCCACCAATAAAAGTATACCTAGTTTTGCGAAGTGAGTTGTTCTTGGTTCTAAAGCTTTATCTTTTGCCTTTTGCCCTTTTTTATACTCATAGCTGCCAGATCTTTTATGTTCTTGTCTATGGTTCTGTGGTACTTCACCTCTTTCTTTCTTTCTTTTTTTTTTTAGGCAATTGGGATTAAGTGACTTGCCCAGAGTCACACAGCTAGTAAGTGACAAGTGTTTGGTCTGAGGCTGGATTTGAACTCAGGTCCTCCTGACTTCAGGGCCAGTGCTCTATCCACTGTGCCACCTAGCTGCCCCCTTCACCTCTTTCTTTATAGCTGCTTGGAGTATTTTTTCCTTTGATTTAGAAACTGTGGATATTGGTTGTGATATGGGATTTCCTTCAGTAAATGTTTGATAGAATCTGTCTACATTTATTTTTTTATATGAGCATAGATCTGGATGGTTTTCATTCACAGTTTCTTGAAAAATTATTTCTAGGACTTTTATGGTTGTTTATAGGTCATTTAATGGCTCTTAGATTATCTTTCCTTGATCTATTTTCCAGGAGAGTTTTTTTTTTAATTAGAAATATCTTACATTTTCTTCTATTTTTTCATTCTTTTGATATAATCCAAATAATTCTAATTGTCTCATTATATTGTTGAGTTTTTTTCTGGTCCAATCTAATTTTAAGGAGTCTGTTACTTGAGTAAAGCCTATTATCTCCCATAATAAGCTACTTATTCTCCTTCCAGCTTTTTCCTTTAAGCTTGTCATATCTTTTCCCATTTTTTCTTCTAGAGTTCTCATTCCATTTTTATTATCATTTTTAAGTTTTTACTTCATTTCTTCCAAGAATTCCAGTCAAGCTTTGGAAAACTCTGATATTCTTTAAAGTTTTGCTTGGAGGTGATGTGGAATTATTTTCATCTTCTTGATTTCTGCTTTAGGCACTCCTGGCTCCATAATATTTCTTTATCATCAGTGGAATTCTTTTGTTTATTCATTTTTAAACTTTATTTCATGAATTAGGACTTTTTATTAGGTCTAAGTTCTGTGTAATCCTAGCTGTTACTAGGTAGTAATTTACAGTCTTTACTACATAAAATTAAATTTTAATTAATCAGATATAATTTCAAATAAATATTTTAATCTGAATAATTCCGGGAAGTGTTGCATCAATATGGTCAATATAAAGTGATGAGCATTATATATGGTGAAAATGCAATATCTCCATAATATCTGCATGGGCATATTTTTCTCTAGAGCAGAGAAAATTAGGTTTCCTGTCTTATTTGATAAAGCAGAGAATGATGAGAGTGGAAATGGCAAATACTATCATGTGCCATTGATGATTGTTAGTTTTTTAAACTGCCTTTTTCTTTTTTTTTTTTATTCTTTGTTAAACAAGGGATGGCACATTGAGTATGTGTGGGAAAATATATTCAGAAATTAAGGTGATATAGAATTATAAGGTATCAATAACATTTCTTTTAAAATTCCTGAATGGCTGGATATCTCATGTTGAAAACTTATAGCTGCTTGGATTCTTTAAACAGTTTCTCTATTGGCCACTTAATTTATACCCAATTCAAGGCCATTCTGGGTTTCCAGGTTATCCTATAATTTGATTAGCCTAAAAAGATGGGTAAAGGAGGACTTCCAATTCTACACTTTTTAGTGGAATGGGCTAACATTCTATACTTTGTGACAGATGGTTTGAGAGTTATTGCTCTTCCAATCTTATAGACTGGAAAGTAGTTATAAGCAGAGTACAAAAGACCAGTACTGCACAAATGGTGACATAATTAAAGGTATAGATTTATCCTTTAAGAAAAAAAGTCTCCCAAGAGGCTAGTGATAAGCAGCACAAACTATAAAGACAAAGTTTCAGAAGTAGTTGTGGAATTTCTTGACTACCACTGTGATAGCAATGACTATTAGTTTATATGAAGTTCCATCTTGTTGATGGCTTTATTCACAAGTAGTAAATAATCATCACTGCAGTGCCATCTAGTATTTTGTGGCCAACCTTAACCTGAATACTATTCAGGGAATTTCAAGTGGCAAGTAGCTATGGCTTACATTCGTAATAATGTACTAGAACATTTAAAGAAACAGTCACTACCAGAAAAGATTATTATACTGTAAACTCCAGTGCAATGGAAAAGCTATTGCTATGAGGGAATAATGTCGTTCAAAAATGATTGTTTTTTAATAGATGAAAGGCATGGTACAAATTGAAATGACACAAGAAAATCTAAACCTCTTGATTTATTTTTGAAATCTTTGCATCAATTGCGTCAATCTTATATTGGATTTAACAAGTAACATTATCATAACAATAGATTACATAAAATGTGTAAGAAAAAGTGGACAGTGAAAGTTTGTTTCACTTTTTTTTCCTATTTTCATGGATATTTCCTGTAGTTTTTGAAATGTTATAGATATAAAATCACAGAATGATAGAATTAGAAGAGACTTTGAGTCTTGTCTAGACCAACCACATTAGAAGCATAGGTCTCTTTTAGAAGTTCTGCTAATCCCATAATCAAGTCATCATCAAAATATGAAGCATTTGAAAATCCCATGGACAGCTGGCCATTTCAAAACTGAAGGAAATTAAGTAAGATTTCTAGTCAATGAGTGATAATTTGTTTGTCAAATACAATAGCTTCATTGACAACCAGTCCTTGAGAAATTTATACTGAGTCAAGAGTTTTTAAGGCATTATCTCAAGCAGTAACAACAAATATACTTGAAATGAAGGTTGCTTAATAGCATTAATTAGCATATAAGCTAATAGGAAATAAGGAAGAAAACAGACATTTATTAAGTTGTTAAAATGTGCCAAGCACTGAGGATATGAATATAAACAAAAAGAAAATATTCCCTGCTTTCAAAGATCTTATATTCTATTTTAAAAAACAACACAAAAGAGAAGTGGAAAGCAGATTAAGGTAGGGATGAAATTACTGGGCCCACAGACATGATTTTGAAGTCCAGAAAGTCAGGAGCAGGGCAAGAAAGGGAATGAAGGCAGGATGGCCAACCAGGGGTGGGAAACCTGTGGCCTCGAAGCCACGTATGGCCCTCTAGGTCCACAAGTATGGCCGTTTGACTGATCCAAACTTCATGGAACAAATCCCCTTAATAAAAGGATTTGTTCTGTAAAACTTGGACTCAGTCAACAGACTACATCCAAGGACTTAGAAGGCCACAGTTTCCCCACCCCTGTAACCACCCTCAAAATGGAGACTTCAATTGAAGCTTATTTTGAGAACCAAGGCTGTCCTTACAGGGAGATGTTCTACGGTGAGGGGTTCCCTAGCCCTAAGTAAAGTTATAGTATGAGACAGCAGTACAGGCATGATTTTTTTAATACAGAAATTCAAGAACTGGGCCAGGAGAGGGACCCATAGATCATAGATATACCATTAGAAGAGATCCTAGAGATAAATCAATATAATTATCTGTTTTTATAGTTAGGGAAACTGAGTCCCAGAAAAGTTGTAACATGGCCAAGGTTACACCAATAGCAAATGAGAAGGCAAGAATTTTTTAAAATTTTTTTTTTAGAAGGCAAGAATTTGAACAAAAATCTTGTGGTTTCAAATACAGCACTATATCCACTGTAAATACTGCTTCCCAAGATTCTTATATTTATTCCCTTTCAAACAAAAGATGTATTTATATCTTTCAACTGAAATGATACAAAGACTGGATTTAGATATGAGATATAACACTGAATTTCCTTTGTAAGCTCCAGTTCTTTGGCTCATTCTCTAGAATATTTCTTAACAATTTCTTTTAGTTCAGTTGCTCAAAATAATATGAATGTTCTGGAAATCAATATTAAGTGGTGTGAACCAGTTACTTTCTGTAAGACTTTTCTCTCACACTTTTTTTTTTATCATGAATGGCTATGTCTCTAAGAAGGGGGTAAGCTGCCCATTCAGGACTCAGATCCCAGCAATATCAAATGGATGATTTTTCTAATGTTACAATATAGAGTGGATCCTGTGGCAAAACAGTTGTTACTGATCATCATTATTAATAAGTTAAAAATAATTATTTATAGTGAGTCTTACCCAGACTAGCAAGTCTACTTAAAGGGACCAGATTTCTATTAGTGAGAAAGTGCATCTTTTGGAAAAGGAGAAGCTGAGTTCAAAGGAGATAGGGTGAAGGAAAATACCCAAACTTTTGCACGAATAACAAGAGTTTATGGAACTAAAGATATGGGGAAAACCAGCTCCACCAATACCTCCCTTGATTCATCAGTTCTTTCTCAGGATGTAGACAGCATTTTCCACCATGAGTCCTTTGGAATTGTCTTGGATCATTGCATTGCAGAGAAGAGCTAATATCATACGATGCTGCTGATATTGTGTACAGTGTTTTCCTGGTTCTGCTTATTTTGCTTTGCATCAGTTTGTACAAGTCTTTCCAGGTCTTTTCTGAAATCTGCCTGCTCATCATTTCTTATTGCACAATAGTATTTCATCACATTCATGTACCAAAGCTTGTTCAGTCATTCCCCAATTGATGGGTATCACCTCAATTTCCAATTTTTTGCCACCACAAAAAGAGATGCTGTAAATATTTATGGATAAAAGGGTGTGCACAGTTTTATAGACCTTTGGGCACAGTTCCAAATTGCTCTCTAGAATGGCTGGATCAGTTCACAACTTCACCAACAGTGCATTAGCATCCCAATTTTTTCCACATCTTCTCCAACATTTATCATTTTCCTTTTCTGTCATATTAGCCAAGTTGATAGGTGTGAGGTGGTACCTCAGAGTTGTTTTAATTTGTATTTCTTTAATCAGAAGTGATTTAGAGCAATTATTCATATGGCAATAGATAGCTTTGATTTCTTCATCTGAAAATTGTCTGTTTATATCCTTTGACCATTTATTAATTGGGCAATGGCTTGTATTCTTATAAATTTGACTCAGTTCTCTATATATTTGAGGAGCAAGACCTTTATCAGAGATACTTGCTGTAAAAATTGTTTCTTAGATTTCTGCTTACCTTCTAATCTTGGTTGCATTGGTTGTGTAAAAACTTTTAAATTTAATACAATAAGAATTACCTATTTTATGTTTCATAATGCTCTCTATCTCTTGTTTGGTCATAAATTCTTCCCTTCTCCATAGACTTGACAAGCAGCCTATTCTTTGCTCTTCTAATTTGTTAATGTTATCACATCTAAATCATGTACCAATTTTGACTTTATCTTGATATATGGTGTAAGATGTTGGTCTATACTTTTTTCTGCCATATTGTTTTTCCAGTTTTATTTTTGTCAAATAGTGAGTTCTTATCCTAGAGGCTGGAGTCTTTGGGTTTATCAAACACTAGGTTACTTTGGTCATTTACCTAATCTATTGCACTGATCCACCACTCTATTCTGTAGCCAGTACCAGATACTCTGATGATTACTGCTTTATAATACAGTTTGAAATCTGGTATTGGTAGGCCTTGTTCCTTTGTGTTTTTTTTTTTCATTAATTGCCTTGATATTCTGGACCTTTTGTTCTTCCAGATGAATTTTGTCATTATTTTTTCTAGCTGATCAAATAATTTTTGGTAGTTTGATTGATGCCCCACTGCTATATAGGTCTACATAGCCCTTTGAACAGAAGCATTTTTTGGGGTGGAGATTAGGTAAACTATGTCTATCTGAACTTGTTCTATATCCTGCTTAAATATCCTTTTTATGATAAACAAGTTTTTATGTCAACCTAAAATGTTTTATGCTAAGCAAACTTCTTTTTTGTTAAATACATGATGGTGTCTTATTTCATTCCAGTCCCAGTCCTGAATCACCAGACTGGCCTGAATCAGGCTTGACTCACAATACTAAAGAAGTAGAACTAACCAATAGAACAATATATGTGACTACAATAATGAACAGCAGAATAATACTAAAAGAAACCAGAACTTAGGTCAATGCTAAAACTAATTTTAAAAATGATTATAAAAGAAAACTCGTGGCAGAGATATATGCTGGCAAACATAGTCATTGTGTCATTTTTTTTAGTTGTGATTCTTTGTTTCAAGAAAGGCTTTTTTATGGGATTGTAGATTAGTGAGGGATTGCAATGTTAAAAAACAAGCTTTGAAAATTAAAATTTTAATTTAAATAAGCAAGGTGTTCAACTACTTGTTGTATGTATTACTTCCTTGAGATTCTTCCTGGCTCCTAGACCAGACCCCTAGTTGTAGAACTATAACAGAAATTAGAAGCATTATATTTATTTTTTCCTTTCCTTTTCCCTTTAATGCTTATCTCTCTAGGGAGATGAGTTATAGCAATAGCAACAACTATTTTTAAAAGACTTTCAAGGAAGGGATTTCTTTTGGGACCCATCAATTACAAATATCGCAATCTGATGATATGCAAGAAGGCTAAATAAGGCCAAAAAAACCCCATGTATTTTACTCAATGTCTAGAAGAAAAAAAATCAGTGATTTTTGCCCCCTTTTGCCCCGAGTTGTTGACATGCAACATTACAATAAATTTTCCTTAACTAATGTGGTGCCTTCTAGGTTTAAAGGTATCATGCTCATTGCATCAATGTTGCCTAGCCTGTATGACCCCAAATCTGCTGAAGTTCAGTACTGTTGAGACCTTCTAGGTACTGGGTGGCAGAAAAAAAGATTGATTGTTCCTCTGCCCATGAAAAGAGTAACCCTTTTGTCCCGAAATAAATTGAGGACCCCCTAGGCTTCATAGTGTTCCAAACTCAGTAAGAAAAGAGAAGACAGAGCAGATCCAAGAAGTTTCTCCTCTCTTGATTACCAGATAAGGAAAAGAGTGAACATAAGACCAGAGTCAAGTCTCACATCTCATGGCTTACCATGAGGGAAAAGAAAGGTCAAGAGAGAGCCCCCAGGAGATTTGTGTGTTGAAGTCCAACCTACTACTTCTGTTGTAGTCAGATCATATCCTCCTAGTCATGTTTTTTCTTACCTGATCCTCATCTCCTAATTTCTTCCCCTTTCCCTACCCTAAGGTGGGAGGTATTAGGTAGTTGAAAGCCTGAAAAGTCTTTAGTCTTTAGGCTCATCACATTGTCAGAAATGTGACTAAAAAAGGAGAAGATAAAGACTTTGCCCCTACCTCTCTCTGGTGCTTCATTGCTTTTTTTTCCCTGTAAAAGCCTTATACTTGTTTGGTTTATTTCTGGTTTTGTTTAGCCAGCTGATTCCCAAGGAGTGGAATTTTTGTTTTGCTTCTCTTCAGACATAGATCCCTAGAGTGGAATCTAGCATAAAATAATTGGTTTGATCACCTTAATAGAACTATTCTGAAAGGATGTGTTTAAATCTGAACTGTCTCTACCCTAAGAGAAACTGTGAACATTGTAGCATGCTGTCCTTGCTGCTATGCTTCTGATTTATGAGCCCATTTGTTAGGCTCCTGTCACTTTAGCAATGTCTTACTATGGATAGAAATATCTCCATAGTGCATGATTTAATAGGTTGGGTTTCTCCATCACAAAGTATCCTGTGTTCTATAAAAGGAGAATTCTGGTTCCCATCTTAGCTGGACCTTATTTTTTTGATAGTAGTACCACTATGACTTACCCTTGGAGAAGTGGTCAAGCATGAAGAGGAAGGAACAATGGATGACCTTAATAGTTTTTTTTCCTTTATCTCTCCATAGGTTTGTGAAGGGGAGAGTTATGCTTAAGTTATTTACAGGGTTCTATTTAATCTCTGGCTCTATGATATTAAAACTATAGTTGAGCAGCCAATGTTGTTACTTTTAATAGTCAGCAAATAGAAATTATTACTTTTTTTTGTAAAGACATTTACTAAGATAGCATTGAGAGAATGACAATAATAAAGAATTTCCCCATTCCTGTGGGCCTGAGGGATTAGTCCCACTCATATTTCTAACACAGCAATGATCTCACTCTTCCAAGCTACATAAAGCATCGCTAAGATGAGTATGCAGACTCTGTAATCTACTCTACTAGTGGTTCCTATAATGCACTACTAAAGAGAAACTTACATAGGGAATATAAATGGTCAAGGCACCTCACACTTCTGCCATTGCAAGGCCCTAATGTACTTTTTCTTCTTGTGGCAACTTCATGCTGCTCCTCTGGTGCAACATATCTGCTAAGTAGATTGTTCAGTTTGCTCCCTGGTCCTATTTCTTTCTGTAACTTAATTCCTAACAATCAGGGTAAATTCTTTCTTGGCAAATAGAGTTACTCTTATTTTGGGCCTGCAATCCCTGCTTGGTGTAGTGTTTCCTACTACCCACCAGGATATTAATTTTACTGCAAAATCTCATGATCAATGAGAAAAAAAAAAATAACCAAAGCAATATGTGCAATTGAAATTTAATTAGTTATCAATTAATACAGCACTTGCCATTAGCTGATAGAAAAGTAAACCTTTTATGTCATACCCAGCACTTCATTTTTGTCAACTGGTATAGTTTCCTAAAAATAAAAATACCAAGTTTCTATTTCTCAGCAAGAGAGC
Source organism: Vombatus ursinus (assembly GCF_900497805.2). NCBI lineage: Eukaryota > Metazoa > Chordata > Mammalia > Diprotodontia > Vombatidae > Vombatus > Vombatus ursinus. The sequence continues at coordinate 2,187,442 of NW_020955184.1, forward strand.
CTGTGACATTCTACTACCATTTTCCATTACATATTTGTGTGAACAAGCATTTTCACTTCATTCTTGGTTTAAATCAAAATATAGATATAAAATAAATTCAGACTGGAATTTAAGATTGTGTTAAACCAAATATTGCAAACCTTTGTTCAAATTTAAAAATCAAATATTTAAGTTGCTTATATGTGGTTATTATATTATATTGAACACCTTCCAAATTGTAATTTTGTCATTAAAATGTTTATTATATTAAACAAAAGTTGAAAAATAAAAATTTAATATGAAACCTTGCAGGTAATAGTAAGCATTTGAGGGCTTACTTGATAACTTCTTTTATTTCTTATAGAATGTCCCATATAAAATATTTATAATTATTTTATCATTAAAGTTATATAATTTCATATTTCATTTTCATAATTATAAGTAAAATAAATGTTAAACTTTATCATTATATAGTATAAATTTTACTTTGGAAACTTTTTTGGATAAAAGGTATTACTGTATTTAATATAAGAATATACCTAAATGAATACTATGAGTAATATATTAAATTACTCCAGAGGTTCACAACACAATTGTTGTTGTCATTGTTTAAAGGGGTTCTTGGGACAAAAAAAAGTTAAAAGTAACTGATTTAGACCAAACCTTTCAAGTTTTATAGCTGAGGGAATTGAGACCCAGAGAAGTTAAGTAACTTAACCACGTAAGTGATAAGAATGATAATTATTAAAAGGTTGAAATACAAGGCCTTGAGGCAGGGAGGGGGTGGAGAACAACTAAAGGAGTCTCACCTTGGGGTAGGGAAAGGGGAAGAAATTAGGAGATGAGGATCAGGTAAGAAGACACATGACTAAGAGGGTATGATCTGACTACAACAGAAGTAGTAGGTTGGGCTTCAACACACAAATCTCCTGGGGGCTCTCTCTTGACCTTTCTTTTCCTCATGGTTAGCCATGAGATCTGAGACTTGGCTCTGGTCTTATGTTCACTCTTTTCCTTATCTGGTAATCAGGAGAGGAGAAACTTTTTGGATCTGCTCTGTCTTCTCTTTTCTCACTGTTTAGAACATTATGAAGCCTAGGGTCTCCTCAGTTTATTTGAGGACAAAAGGGCTGCTCTTTTCATGAGCAGAATCTTTTTTCTCTGCCACCCAGTACCTAGAAGGTCTCAAGAGTACTGAACTTCAGCAGATTTGGGGTCATACAGGCTAGGCAACATTGATGCAACTAACAACTAAACAGCTAAAAGAGACGTTTTCTAAGGAAAAAGAAGAATATCCAAATATTAAGAAAGAATTTTTGCAAGGATAGTGTAGGGGTAAAGGATGCACAGGTTTGTTTATTTCAACATCAAGACAAGAAGGAACAGATTAAAAGCAGAACATCAATGAAAAACCTTTCTGACTATAAGGTTGTAAGACACTAAGTAACATTACTAATGAATATTAGTGATCTTTGCTCTGTGTAGTTTTTTTTTTAATTGGAATTATCTCAGAGTAATATTTCTTTAACGTAGGGGGATGGACAAGGTGACTTTTCAAAGTGTCTTTAGGCTTATCCATCTTCTGATTTTTTTTTCCCTTTTCTGCAACTATTCTATTTTCCCAAAAGAGGGAGCTAATTCCCTTTATCAAGCTTACATTCCTTGAACATTGCTCTGCCCAGAATGGGATAAATGCTTTTCACAAACTATGAATCAAGAAAAAAATTTAAGTTGTAAGGCAAGGATAAAATTTAAAAAAAAAAAAGTCTCGCAAATAATAGTTTGCCCTTCTTAGTGCATTAAGGCTTGCAAAACACTTTATTCACAATGACCTTATGTAAGTTCAATAATAGAAGTTTTGTCATCCCCATTTTATAGGTGAGGCACTAAGGCTCAGAAGTGATCTACCCATGCAATTATTAAGAGTTAACTAACCCAGATATCCAGATTCAAAGTCCAGCGCTCTTTCCAAAACAAACAAACAAACAAAAAACTATTTATGAGTAGCACTCAGTTTACTCAGCACTTAGTAGGGGCAGTAACCAATAGGGGCAGATAAGAGGATCTCCACATTATTATATAAAGAACCAAGAGCTAGAAAAGCTATTCTATAAATTGGTCTTGTTATTTAGAGTATCACTACTAATCTTATCCAGCCTTAGCCCTTTTTACATGGAATCCTTATTCTCCATGGAATACTCAAATCCTTTCAATTGTGCAAGTCACAACTCAACCACAACTTCTTATATTGCTTGCCTCTAGTCCATATCCTCCTGCAAGTCCTCCATGGGGTGGGGACACCTTGTGCACTGGTAATTTCTTCTAGATATCTTCAAATTGTAGATGATACTAGCTACATTTCTGGTTTACAACTTCTGAAAAGCATTCCATCTTGAATAAAATGATGGAGCACTTGGAACTAGCCTATGTTACCTATCCCCACCCATTTCCAAAAATACATCTCTTTGAAAGTATATTTTATATGTAGATATAGCTCTTTGTGCTTTTCATTGTTAATAATATGCTTCAGTCTATTCATTCCCACCAAGAACTGTTGTTTCTTAGTACCTTCTGCTCCCTTTCTGCCACCATCACTGCATTTCTGGAAGGGAAATGCACAGGATTGCAAGCTATTTTATATTTTTCATTGTTTCATGTATTGCTATGGCAAAAGATTCCATTACTAAAAAATTATCATTACTTCTGACAATATTCCTCTTTGTAGTTAACTGACTGGTCCTCAGAAAGCAGACATAGTCTATTACTAGGATCATGCTTGAAGCTTTTCCAGAAAGTGTAGATAATCTATTGAATTGCTAGGTCCCTTCTTTCCCCAAATTATCATCTGGTGACCAGAATTCTGGTTATAGCCCTCTCCAAACTTATCCACAGTACTGTCAGCTAGTGCTCAAGTTATGAATGTATGGTTTTGTTGTTATTGTTCAGTCATTTTTCAGTTGTGTCAGACTCTTCATGACCCATTTGGTGTGTTCTTGGCAAAGATACTGGAATGGTTTACCATTCCTTCTTCAACTCATTTTACAGATGAGGAAACTGAGGTAAATAGGGTTAACTGATTTGCCCAAGGTCACACACTCAGTAAGTGTCTGAGGCCAGATTTAAACTCAGAAAGATGAGTCTTCCTGACCCCAGGCCTGACACTCTATCCACTGCACCATCTAGCTGCTCCTGAGTTGTAGTATAATGGAACTATGATGAAACATTGAAGTAGGAAGACAGAATCTTTAAAACAAAATGAAAAGACAGAAAAAAGAACATAAATATAAAAGTCTTTCATGGCTGTTTCTACATCCATTGACATTCTCACAATTGCTAGACTCCTTTGAGCAATAAAAGCTTTCTGCAACCAAACTTCCTCCTGCTTTAAGGATGAAAAGTCCCCTGGAAAATAAAGTGTGCTCAGAAGATATCTCATTCACTTAAAACAAGAACAAAGGCTACTCTTTGCTTCCAAGGAATCCTAATATGGGCCTAAACCTCTAGAGGGCAGCATGCCCTTAAAAAGAAATTCTCTTCAGCTACCACTTGGACTTTGTTTAAATAGTCAACTATCTTCAATTGAAAAGTTTATCCCCTTTTTAAAGGACTTTCCAAAATCTCATTAAAACTTCTACAGAGTATTTAAATGCTTCCTTTAGTTTCTAGTGACTATCACAGGAAAGAGTTTTATCAAATAAAAAGTATTACAACATATGCAACAGAAAGTAACTTGGGAGGAAAATCACTAAAAGGGTTGTACTAAAAACAAACAAACAAACAAAAAAGGAACCCATCTCTCCAGTGAGATTGTATGGTATAAATATCATTTGCCTCCAATAATGTGAGTCCTAACCATTCTACATTCTCTCTTTAAACAGGAAGTGGTACTAGAGAGGAAAGACTCTCTTACCTGCTTGACCTATACTCTTCATTTTCCCATCTCTGACTCTGACCTACTAATGTAATATCAGCATATCAATCTTCCTTCTTACCCTCTTTTCTTTCATTTCTCTTAGTATTTTTTCCATAACACTTTTCTCTCTGCTTTGCTACATACCACATAATCAATTTTTGCAGGAGGATGGTGGAAAACTTGCACACTACAAGCTGCTCGTATAATATTTCCTGAGATTTCACTTATCTCTCAGTGTCACTTTTCCCATCTCCTTACCTCAAAGTGCTTCATGTGTTCACTTTATCCACACCTTCACCATTTATGTGCTTTAATTCACTGATATTCCTTTTCTTCCTGTTATTTGTCCATTACCTGGAAAAGAACTGGATTAAAATCTTAGATATATTACTGATTAACCATGTGACCTTAAGCAACATATTTCAGTTCTCTGTGCATCTATAATCTCATTTGTAATATAGAGGGCAATGGTTAACTGTTAATTTATTCATTTATCTTTGTCCAGACTTTCTCTTCTCCAATCTAACCTCCACTTATCTCCTAATATAATTTTCCTAAGGCACAGGTCCGAGTATGTGATTCCCATACTCCAAAACCTTCCAAAGCTCCGTCTTGTCTATAAATACAAATTTCTCAGCCACCATTTGAGTGCCCCTATAATCTGACTACAACCTATCTTCAAAGACCCATTTCACATTATTCCTTTTTGTGCAATCTTTATTCCATCCAAAATGGACTAAAAGGTGGTCCCCGAACTTAATATTTTATCACCCACTTCAGTGCATTCTCACAAACTGTCTCCTCTCTCTTGAATGCACTCTTACCTAAGTTTCCCCTCTAAGAATCCTTATTTTCCTTCAAGGCTAAACTCAGGATCCTGATTCTTCATGAATAGTCCCTTAAATACCACCATTGGTGGGGGTTTTCCCCCCCTCTTCACTCAAATTAAGATGTATTTACTTATATGTAAAAATAAAGAACTGTTTTTATTATGGTTTTATCCACTGTGCTTAATAAATATAAAGAAATTAGTAGTCTAGGCTCCACAAATGTAGCAAGTACTCCAAGTGTAAGGAAAGGAAGCTATCTTTGTGTGGATCTGAGAATAGACATCTCTAGCCTCTTCTCCTTCAACCCTTCTCCAAATGAGACTTTCATTGCTGCCTGAAGTAGAAGCAAGAGGTTGGGTCTGGAGACTACCACTCTGCTCTCCACACAGAGAGGGGTGTACCAGGGCACAGGTATACCTATCTGCTCCTTATTAGTCTAGGGAATCTGATCAGATTCCATCTAACTTCTGACTGCTTTGTCATTTTGGGTGGAAGAGGAAATCCTAATCTCTATATCCAAAGCTTGACACCTTCTCCACCTAATACCAGTTCCACAGTTACACCTAAAGAATAGCAGAGAAACTCATTTTTCCAATGCATTGCAAAACAGAAAGAAACAAAAGAAAAACAAGAGAATACATGTAAGAGAATAGAGAGTGAAGGAATCTTACATTGAGAGTGAGATAACTCAGTTCAACTAAGAAAGAATGTCCCTAGATCTCATCTAAGGGGAATATTTGCCAAAGTCTCTAGAGTTGGAAGGTGGGAATAGGGATATGATGGAGGCTTCCAGTTCCTCTCATGTTTTACCAGAGTTTTCCTTCAATGACATGAAGTGATATTGACCTCTTCAATATTCCTTCTTGAAGCTGGAAGGCACCCAAAGTGCCCAGACTGTCATGAAGAAGACTCAAAACTTGATGAGTCCTCAAGGAGGGGCTCAAAGGGACTGATGAAAGTTTGAGCTCTCTCATCTTTCACCACAAGGTGATTGCCAACTTCAGTTTGCCCCTCACATAGGGCAGGTATTCATCTCCACCAGTAGGGAGAGAGTCCCATTCCAATAGGCTTTAGGACATGGATTATATAAATGTCTGTTAAACAAAATGCCTTTATCTACCTTTCAGGGACCTAAGAAAGCATTACTTAGCACATTTTCATGTCAAAATAATATTGCCAGGATGGAGTTGAACAAATAATAGATTATTCATAAGACTGCACTCCTAAAGAGCCCTGAAAAAATGATCTGGGTTAAAATTCTATCTTTCAGGGAAAGTCACTTCACCTCTCTGGACCTTAGTTTCCTCATCTACAAAATGAGATGAATAGAAAAATGATCCACAAAGTTTCTTCCAGCTTTACTTTCTTCAATATCCATGATTTTTTAAATCTATTATTGGCTTAATATCTATTATTGGCTTAATTTTTGGTTTGTCTCATTTAAATCTTTTCAAGTCATCTGAGTTAGATGAATTCTTTGGGTGAGTAAAACAATTTCAACCATGTACAGAATTTATGTCAAAACATGACTATGATGGGAACAATACACTAAGGCTCTACCCCATGGAAACTAGACTAGTTTTACCCTAACAGATAATGATACTGTCCTCAAGACTAAATTGGCCCATGGAACTGGGACTTAAACCACTGACAATAGCTTCCTTATGGATTAAGTATAAAATCCATTGCAAGAGAAATTAGGAGCTTCTTTTCTGGCTTTTTACTGGCAAGCTAGCATTGTCAATATGGACAGAGAACCTACACCCAATTGAATCCTTGCTGAAAATTTTTTTTTCTCCTCCTATGGCTAAGTAAATTTACTTTTGTTAACTTTAGATGGGCTATCAGCATCTCATTTAATTTCAATTCTGAACCTGAATCATATGACAAGCCTGAGTCAGGCCCAGTCTATAATATAGATATTAGATTTAAAAATGAAAAATAACTCTTCCAATGCTGAATTATAATTCATTAATTCCATAGAACATCATTTTCATGAATAAACATGTTGAAAAACCAGCAGGCAAATGCATGCATCAGTTACCTACAATATAGCCTAATACAAACTTGTAGACATGACCCTATTAAGTAGTTTACATTTCTTTTGAGATGAATGCTACCTATGGTAGCCTCATCTGATTCATTAGTATCTGTTTAGAATAGTGTTCTAATGTAGACTTTACTCAATAGAAAGCTACCTAGATCAAATTTTAAATGAACATCTCAACTAACAAATACATAATCAAGAAGCTCTTAAATTTTTATTGAAATTCAGGTCTTTCACTATTATTTAACCTTCATTAACATATTTAAAAAACAACCTTCATTCTAATTAGCATGCATTTTCTTTGCATTATTGTATTTAAAATAATTCAGATGAACTTGATAGGAAAGTCCTTCTCAGCAGAACACCAAAAGGACAATGAAGATTCCTAATCACCATTCATTTTGTAATCCCAAAATTTCTACTGTGAACCCCATAATTTTCTAGTGTTTTCTTCTCTTTTCTCCACATTGGGTCAGCAACCTAGTTTAATCTAAATGATACAGAAGATGAGCTTTGAAATATTTGAAAAGAATGACAGATCCATTGGAGAAGACATAATTCTTGCTCTCTATAATATAGAAATCTTTTATCATAAAATATGTCTTCTGTAGTAGCATGACTTGGAAGAAAATTTGCATTTTACACACACACACACACCACACACACACACACACACACACACACAGAAACTCAAATTTAGTATATAAAACACAAGAAATACTTGTTGAAGAAAATCCTAGCTCAGTATAATGAGAAGATTAACAGTCTCAAGACAAAGTTTTTGTAAAAAGTAAGTAATAATGGCACCTATCCCAGAGACCCAACTGGGAATTTGTTCAGCTGGGACTAAAATATTGGGGAGGTGGGGTGGGTAGCAAGTCACAGGATATGGACCTGCAGCCACACTGTGAGAAGGTGGCTTACCACCTTGCTTAAGGATCCTCAGAAAAGGATTTCACAGTAACAAAATCATGAGGACTTGGGCAAGGAGGCAAGTGAGATAATAATAATTGCTTGGGAAGGGCCCTTCCCCATCAATCTCAGCACCCTGTGGCAAAACCAAGAGCTAGTTGTGGAATGACAATCCACTTCCACAGAAAATGAAAGAATCCTGAAAAAGGATGAGTTATAAAACCCAGAGAACTTAAGTGATGTCTTCAAGGTTACACAAATTACTATTAAAACTGGGACTAGAAGCCAAAGTCTCTCATCCAGTGCTTTCCATCTCATTTGGGTGGCTCTGATTTTTCTGGATAAGGAAGGAAATGAGATTATTCCTATTAATAGGAGCAGAGCAACAAAAGCAGTCAAAATGAAGGAAGAAAATATTTCCAATATTGCATATGATGCAAGGCACTATGTGAATAAGATAAAGAAATCACTAAAGACTTATACCAGCTAGTCATGCTTTCTTTCTGTTCTTTCAAAAATTGAGTATTCTATATCCGTAGACAGAATCAAAATAACCTTATTCCTGATGGAAAATGTCTCAAATTGGCTCAAAGTTAGTGATAAGTAAAATTCAACATGACCTATAGTAACTAAATTTAATACAAAATTTTTAGTCACAGAATTTAAAAAGAAACTCTAGTATTATTGTTTTCCTATATCTCCCATCCACATAATCTTAATTTTTTTTTAAATATTTACCCCCATAAAATTCAATGAGAGTGTACTTGCATCAAGGAAGCCAATACTAACTTCGGACTTTGTGGCCCCAAATCTCATTCATTAACATATATTTCATACCTTCTTGACCTTAATCTATCCTTCCTTCCTCATTTTCTTTTTGATTCACAAAAGTTATACAAGGATCACAACCTATGCATTTCTACTTTCTAGACGAATTTTGGCCTCTGTGCTATATTTTCTCCCTGACTCTATCTACTTTTTCCACACTATATTTTTAATCTCAATATTCCTAAATTATAGAGTATTATCCTAGGGATACTTCTCTGTCTCTTACAGGTACAAGATTTAACAGGTTCAATCCTTGCACCCCTTTCTTATTGGTATATGTGAAGATCTAGTTACTTTGCAATATTTACTCTTAATAAGACAACACTGACTTGTTCTACTTTTCATTCTTTGAACTTTAACTGACTTAAACATTTATGCAAAAGGTCAACTGACTCCAATATACCTTTCTAGCCTTATTACACCCCTTCATATACACATTACTCTTGCCAAACTGGACTATTAGTTAGCTATTCTTCAAACTCTATCTCCACTGTGTTTGCAAAGATTGTTCCCAATGCCTGAAATGCCTTTCCTCCGCAATGGTATACTGGAAAAAATGCTGAATGTGTTTTAGGTAGACATGAGTTTGAATCATACCTCTGACACTTACATGCGACCATGAACAAATGCCTTAATTTTTGAGAAGCTCAGTCTTTTCAACTGTAATATCTGCCTCACAAATAAGGTAATATTTATAAAACTTTAAAGCAATATATAAATGTTAGCTATTATTATCTATGCTTTTTTACAATCAATATCTTCCTTCAGAGCTCAATTCTTGGGCTTCATTTTCTATGAGGCCTTCTACAGTTTCTTGGTATTAATGCTTTTTTCCCTGTCTCAGATTTCTTGTATTTACTTAGCCATATACTTATTGTATTCCCCAGTAGAATGTAGTCTGCTAGAGGGTAGGTCACTTATTTCGTGTATTTAATCTAGTGTTTTTGTTTACCTTTTTATCTTTATGGAAATTCTAAGGGCCTAGGAAATTATGCACAGAGACAGATTGGAAGGGAAATTTCTGATGATCTTCTAATGGGAAAATGACTACTTCTCCCCTGACATCTGTTAGCAAAATGATCCTCTCATGACAGGAGCAGAAGTCAACAACAGAATAAAAGAAAAAAATGCACTTTGCTCTCTTTCTCACTTTTCCTTCTTTTCCTCTGACCATACAACTGGCAGTTAAAGAACATGATGGACACAATGGAGGCTGAGAGACAGATATCCGTGATATGACTGTGTGGGCCAGAACAGGAGCTGAAAGGATAAAAGACATCTAAAGCTGCTGAGAACTGTCAGCTACTCTAAGTTCTGTGTATCTGGTAATAATGAGACAAGAAGCTTTATTTTTTCAGGCCATGATCCTGACATGTGAAGTGCATACTTCTCCCCTTCATTTCTTTTCCATGAGCCAAGGATATTTTCATTTGAAATTCTCTCTTCTAAACCCAAATTCTCACATCTGTCAGAAGAAATGAGGGGTAGGATTAGGAAAGGGACATAGTTGATTGCATTTTTGTCTGCACCTGAATGTTTGGTTTAGTTTTCTTTTCACTTTATTCTGTTTAATCACAACACATAAAATATCTATATTTGTGGTTGTTATTGAAAGTGAACTGAGAGGAAATAAAATGACTACAGAGTGGGGTTCAGAGAGTGGCATTTATATTTTGGCATTTTAGCTATATCTCATTTTATCTGCAAGACTAAATTGTGAACTGACCAGAAAGGAATTACAACACAAAAGCTGCTTCCTAGATGACTTGCTAAAGTGTTACCACTCACTCTGTGTTGTGGGGAACAGCTTAGGCTTTTGAAGCCTAAGTAGCCTCTAGTAGCCAGAAGACAGACTGCTGCCTATTGACAGTGAGAATCCTTTCAGAGCCCATTCAGGAGAGTAACTGAAGAGACTTGGTAGCCCAACTAGAATGTTATTTTGTGGCTAATTCAGATTTTATTCTTGGCTAAATAAAACCATTTTCCTGGTTAATGATGATATTTTGACTTTCTTTAGCCTTATATACTTATGAATGGCAACATTAGAGCTATAAAAATGTTGCATCACCCTGCCTCAACCCCAGCACCTAATGTTCTCAATATTTTTTGCAAGATCATTATTCTACTCCACACTACTACCACCACTATGTACTGATGTCCTTAAAGATTCAGTCCTGGGTCTTTATGTTTTTCCTCTCTATCTACCCTCCTCACTGGTGATCTCATCAGCTCCTAGCATAATTATCCCTATGTTAAGTCTCCCTAATTGCTCTGCTGGACTCTATTTCTACATACCAGCTGACTAGATCTTCATTTGGGTCTTGCATAGGCACCTGAAACTCAACATGCCCCAAACTGATCTTATTATATTTCCTTCAAATTTATCCCTTCTCCAGATTTCTGTTAGGGGGCTCTTACATCCTTCTAGCCACTCAGGTTCACAACCTTGCAATCATCCTCAATACTTCCTTCTCTCTCACCCTTCATAACCAATCCGATTGCCTCTGCAGTATCTCTTGAATTCATTTCCCTTTTTCCACTAACACATTCTCATAAACATTTGCCTGGCCTAGCACTTTTCTCTCCATCTTATCTTCCATACACCTTTATCTTCCTAAGACCCCCATCACACCATTTTACTCTCCTATATAAACATATTCTATAGCTTCCTATTGTGAAGAGTTGAGGGGAAGGGAAATATAATGATTTTATTGATGAAGTATGATGAATAAGAGAATTCTTATGTAATAGGGGTGTCCTATATCATTCAATGCAATAAATGTAACCAACAAGATTCTCTGTGCCCAAATAACTTCATCAGCATCAATCAAGGGTACAAACTACATATTAACAATTGTTACACCCCTCTAGAAAATGAATCAATAAATCAAAAATGTAACTAGACACAAATTGAATGAAAGTAGATGCTGTCACACAGAGAATATCTTGTGGCTGACTGAAGAAAATCAGTTATGCCATGTGGGTCTTAGAACAGCAAGGCAGTTCAAAATCTGGTATTCCAGTGAGTAACCAGACTAGTGGTAGAGCAATTCTAGCCAGGCCCCTAAGAAAGAATCCACTTGGGGTATAGGCAAGGAGAGGAAGAAGTGTCTGTTTTCTCCCTTTGACCAAATGATAACCTTGTAAACTTTGAAAGGTTGGAAAATTTGGAATTCCCATTGGTATCACTAAGAGTTTCCTTAAGACAGTGGTTGGTGATGGCATCTGTATCAGGCCAAGGACAAACTAGAGGTACTTAGGAAAGACAGCCACAGGACCCTAAAAAGGTGCTGACCCTCAAAGAAAAGAAGAGATCTATATATGGCAAAAAGAAACTTCATGAAGTCTCCACAATATCATATTCTAAGCACTCCAATACCTTAATGTAGAAGCTGTTAAATTCTGTGTTATCCTGATTGTGCTTCCACAATACTTGATTTGTTTCTTTCTGGCTGCTTTCAATATTTTTTCCTTGATCTGGGAACTCTGGAATTTTCCTATAATATTCCTAGGAGTTTTCCTTTGGGGATCTCTTTCAGGAGGTGATCGGTGGATTCTTTCAATTTCTATTTTGCCCTCTAGTTCTAGAATATCAGGGCATTTTTCCTTGATAATTTCCTGAAAGATGATGTCTATGCTCTTTTTTTTTGATCTTTGCTTTCAGGTAGTCCAATAATTTTTAAATTCTCTCTCCTGGATCTATTTTCCAGGTCAGTTGCTCTTCCAGTGAGATATTTCATATTGTCTTCTATTTTTTTTTCATTCTTTTGGTTTTGTTTTATTGTTTCTTGATTTCTCATAAAGTCATTAGCTTCCACTTGCCCAGTTCTAACTTTAAAGGAATTATTTCCTTCAGTGAGCTTTTGGACCTCCTTTTCCATTTGGCCAATTCTGCTTTTTAGGGCATTCTTCTCCTCCTTGGCTTTTTGGCCCTCTTTTGCTATTTGGGTTAGGCTATTTTTTAAGGTGTTATTTTCTTCAGTATTTTTTTGGAGTCTCCTTTAACAAGCTGTTGACTTGTTTTTCATGATTTTCTTGCATCACTTTGATTTCTCTTCCCAAATTTTTCCTCTACTTCTCTTACTTGTTTTTCAAACTCCTTTTTGAGCTCTTCCATGGCCTGGGACTAATTCATATTTTTCTTGGAGGCTTTGGATGTAGAAGCTTTGACTTTTTTGTCTTCTTCTGGTTGTATGTTTTGATCTTCTTTGTCACCAAAGTAAGATTCTATAGTCTGAATTTTTTTCCCCACTGTTTGCTCATGTTCCCAGCTAGTTACTTGACTTTTTAACTCTTTGTTAAGGTAGGACTCTGCTTCCAGTGTGGAGAGTGTACTGTCCCAAGCTTCAGGGGATTTGTACAGCTCTTTTCAGAGATACTTCTAGGGGTCTATAAATGTTCAGCTCTTCCAAAGTGGTATGATCAAAAGAGAGGTGTTTCCTCCTTTCTAGGCCTGTGCTCTAGTATATGAGTGGCCACAAGCACTCTTTTTTGCCTTGGAATTGTGAGGAGGATTCCTTCTCTACCACCACCATGAGCTCTGCCACATCAGCATTCCTCCTCACCCCAGTACCTCTGCCCAGGACTGCAACCCCAATCCAAGCATGGACAAAGCAAGAAAATCCTGCCTCAGCACTAGCAAAGAGATCCCTGTAATCGACCTCTGATCAACTGCTCTATCCCCCCCCATGTCTGTGGGCTGAAATATCTGATGCCAGCCACTGCTGCTGTGGCCACCACCCCAGGGCTGCACCAGGGTTGAGGCCAGACCACACTTCTCTCTCACTCAGGTCCAACAGACCTTTCTTACTGACCTAAGTTGTCTTTGGTGTTTGTAGGTTGAGAAATCTGGAAACCTTTACAGCTGCCAATGATTCAGTCCCCTGAGGCCTACTCCAGGTTCTCTGAGGTCAGGTTTTTGCCTCCACAGCCCGTGCTGAACTATGCTCCTCTCCAAGCCTGGTGCAACAGAACTTTCCCATCAACCATCCAGGTTGTCTTGGGCTGTAAATTTGTTTCACTCTGTCTTTTTGTGGATTCTACTGCTCTAGAATTTACTTAGTCATTTTTTACAGGCATTTGGATGGGTTTGGGAAAAAGCTCAAGCAAGGCACTGCTTTTGCTCCACCATCTTGGCTTCACCCCCTCAAATCTTAATATTTGTTTACCAAATTTAGAGAACACACACACATCATTTTCAAATTATACCATCCTTATCTTACAGAAAAACAACTTCTATCACAACTACTCAGTTACAAAATGAAGGCTTAAAATGAAGCAAAGTCAGAATGTCAAAGCAACAAACTTATTCTTTTTAAAAAAAATTATTTATTTTTAGTTTTCAACATTCATTTCCAAAAGATTTTGAGTTCCAAATTTTCTCCCCATCTCATCCTTACCCTCACTCCAAGATGGCATGCATTCAGTATACCTCTTCCCCAATCTGCCCTCCCTTCTATCTCTCCCCACCTTCTCTTATCCCTTTCCCTTTCTATTTTCCTACAGGGCAGCATAGATTTCTATACCCCATTTCCTGTATTTCTTATTTCCCAGTTGCATGTGAAAATGATTTTTTTAAACATGTGTTTTTAAAACGTTGGGTTCCAAATTTTCTCCCTTTCTCCCTCCCCACCCACCCTCATTGAAAAGGTAAGCAACTAGATACAGATTATACATGTTTAGTCATGCAAAACACTTCCATAGTAGTCACGTTGTGAAAAACTAAGTATATTTCTGTTCATCCTATCCCGCTCCCCCATATATTTTATTCTCTTTTTTGACCTTGTCCCTCCTCAGAGATGTTTGCTTCTGATTACCCCCTTCCCCAATCTGCCCTCCCTCTATCATCCCCCTGCTCTTTTGTCCCCTTCCCCCCTTATTTTCCTGTAGGGTGAGATAGATTTCCATACCCAATTGAGTATGTATGTTATTTCCTCCTTAAGCCAAATCCTATGAGAGTAAGATTCACTCATTCCCTCTCACCTTCCCCCATTTCCCCTCCACTGTAAAAGCCTTTTTTTGTCTGTTTCATGTGAGATAATTTACCCCATTTTACCTCTCCCTTTCTCCTTCTCCTAGTATAATCCTCTCTCACCCCTTAATTTTATTCTCCTGATATCACCCCTTCATCTTCAACTCACCCTGTGCCCTCTATCTATCTATCTATCTATCTATCTATCTATCTATCTATATACATACATATAATTTTTTCCCTCCAACTACCCTAATACTGACAACGGTCTCATGAGTTACAAATATCATCTTTCCATGCAGAAATGTAAACAGTTCAACCTTAATAAGTCTCTTATGATTTCTCTTCCCTGTTTACCTCTTCATGTTTCACTTGAGTCTTGTATTTGAAAGTCAAATTCTCTATTCAGCTCTGGTCTTTTCATCAAGAATGTTTGAAAGTCCCCTATTTCACTGAATGACCATTTTTCCCCCTGAAGGATTATACTCAGTTTTGCTTGGTAGGTGGTTCTTGGTTGTAATCCTATCTCCTTTGCCCTCTGGAATATTATATTCCATGCCCTGTGGTCCCTTAATGTAGAAGCTGCTAAAGCTTGTGTCATCCTGATTATGTTTCAACAATACTTGAATTGTTTCTTTCTTATTGCTTGCAATATTTTCTCCTTCACCTGGGAAGTCTGGAATTTGGCTACAATATTCCTAGGAATTTTCCTTTGGGGATGTCTTTCAGAAGGTGATCAGTGGATTCTTTCAATTTCTATTTTGCCCTCTGGTTCTAAAATATCAGGGTAGTTTTCCTTGATAATTTCTTGAAAGATGATGTCTGGGCTCTTTCTTTGATCACGCCTTTCAGGTAGTTCGCTCTCCTGGATCTGTTTTCCAGGTTAGTTGTTTTTCCAGTGAGATATTTTACATTGTTTCCTATTTTTCATCCTTTTGAATTTGTTTTACAGTGTCTTGATTTCTCATAAAGTCACTAGCTTCCAATTGCTCCATTCTAATTTTTAAGGAAGTATTTTCTTCAGTAAGCTTTTGGACTTCCTTTTCCATTTGGCCAATTTTGCTTTTAAGGGCATTCTTCTCCTAGTTGACTTTTTGGACATCTTTTGCCATTTGGGTTAGGCTATTTTTTTTTTTTGGCTAGGCAATGGGGTTAAGTGACTTGGCCAGGGTCACACAGCTAGTGAGTGTTTGTGTGTGTGTGTGTGTCTGAGGCTGGATTTGAACTCAGGTCCTCCTGAGTCCAAGGCTGATCCTGTATCCACTGTGCCGCCTAGCTGCCCCCAGGCTATTTTTAAGGTGTTATTTTCTTCAGTGTTTTTGGGGGGGTCTCCTTTAGCAAACTGTTGACTTCTTTTTCATGATTTTCTTGCATCACTCTTATTTCTCTTCCCAGCTTTTCCTCTACTTCTCTTACTTGTTACTCAAACTCCTTTTTGAGCTCTTCCATGGCCTGGGACTGATTCATATTTTTCTTGGAGGCTTTGGATGTAGGAACTTTGACTTTGTTGTCTTCTTCTGGTTGTATGTTTTGATCTTCTTCGTTACAAAAGAGTCTATGGTCTGACTTTTTTTTGGACCTTTGTTTATTCATGATCCCAGCCAATTACTTGAGTTTTAAACTCTTTGTTAAGGTATGGGTCTGCTTCCAGTGTGGAGAATGTAATGTCCCAAGCTTCTGGAGGTTTGTGCAGCTGTTTTCAGAGGTACTTCTAGGGAACCTGTAAATTTTCAGTTCTTCCAAGGTGGTATGATCAAAGGCAAGGTGTTTACTCTTTTTCTGGCCTGTGCTCTGGTCTATGAGTGACCACAAGCACTCTTTTCTGCCTTGGAACTGTGAGGAGGATTTCCTCTCCACTACTACTACAAGCTCCACCATGCCAGCACTCCTCCTCACCCCAGGACCACCCTCTAGAACTGTGACCCATATCCAAGACCAGGCAAAGCAAGAGAATCCTGCACCAGCAGAGAGATCACTGCAATCTCCCTCTCATCAGTCACTCAGTTCCCCCTCAGTCTGTGGGCCAGAAGTTCTGGAAGCAGCTGCCATCCTGGGGTCCCCCATGGGGACTGGGACTGGGACCGCACTTCTCTCTCTTACCGCTGTCACAGAATTTTCCCACTGACTTTCTAAGTTGTCTTTGGTGTTCGTGGGTTGAGAAATCTGGAAACCACCACAGCTGCCAATGATTCAGTCCTCTGAGGCCTGCTCCAGGTTCCCTGAGGCCTGTTTTGCCTGTGCATCCACACCAAACTACACTTCTGTCCCCACTCCACACGATATACCTTTCTGACCAACCATCCAGGCTGTCTTGGGCTGTAAATTTTTTTGACTCTGTCTTTTTGTGGGTTCTGCTGCTTTAGAATTTGTTTAGAGCCCTTTTTTATAGGTATTTGAAAGGCTTTGGAGGAGAGCTTAAGCCAGTCACTGCTTTTACTCTGCCATCTTGGCTCCACCCAACAAACTTACTCTGACTACATTTTACCCACTGGCCTCTGACTACTCCTGAAGCCATCTAGGAAGGACTATAATTAGTATTATAACAATGACTAATACAATCCAAATAGCAGTTTCAAAAATGAGTCTTGGGTCTTAAGTATTCCATTAAATCTTTCCATCATTCCTGAAGTCTGTGAATTATAAGGTAAGTGTTAGTTCTACATAATTTCTTGGGCATTTACTCAGTTCTCAACCTTCTGGGCCATGAAATATGATCCTTGATAACCCTCAGTCATTACTGGTGAGCCATAATGACCATATAACAATGCTTTCCCTTCAATAATGGAATCTGTATTTCCTTACATAGAGATGAATGAAACCTGGTGTTATGCATATGCAGATTGCAATTAGACAATTTTGCTTCTTCTTTTTTTCCCTTAGTTTATGCTGAGTCATGTCAAAATAACAATCTTATTCATACTATGGTACTTGTGGGAGAGTTATGCCTCAGACTTTTTTTTTGTTGGGGAGGGTATTTTTGTACCAACTGTCCTTACAGTATCGGACTAACAAATACTCCTTTCTAAAAATTAATTAATCACAACTGACTAATTGATGAAGGGAGCACATCAGATGGGGACTTATGAGAAATAGTACTAGAAACTACTTCCCATCTCTAGAATTCTAAGGAGAGCAGTATTCAGCTGCCATCTTGAGACTTAACTTGCTAATCTAGTGAGGGTTGAGCAAGTAGACTTTGAGACTGTGATACACTGGTAACTAGTGAGTAAAACTTAACTTTTTTGATAAGTTTCCTACTCACCTAAGTTGTCTTTGGTGTTTATGGGTTGAGAAGAGTTATGCTCCAGACTTCCCAACTCTTTTGATAAGTTATTTTATTTTATGGTTTTTCATCTCCTCCTATGAGTGACCAATCTTATATAAGTGAATACCTTCTATTCTAAACATTCCTGCTTCCTTTTACTGATGTCCAAAATTTCTTGTGCCTTTTCCTCTTTCCTCTACTCCAGCAGTTTTAGAATTATGAAGCCTGATGGCTTCTATAATTAGAACAGATATAGATTTCAACCTGTTAGTAGATGGATAGCAGCTTCCCCCCCCCAACTGTGATTTAATTGAGGGGAGAACTCTGTATGGAAATTCCTCTATGGATGCAGATCTTCAATTCATCTATAACTTAGAATCTTATACAGTTTCTTAGGGGTAGTAAAAGGGTAGATCACATAGCTAGTAGGTCTAGAGACTGGAACTCAACCCTTCATAACTCTAAGACCAGCTCTTCATCCACAAAGCCTAATTATCTCTTCAAAGTCCTGAGTGGTTTAAGTAATTTTATCATAAAGATGAAGTAGAGGAATTAAATTTTAAAAAATTATTGAGCACTTATTATGTACACAAATACATGCAAGACAATTTAAAGAGGGAGAAAATACTAACAACTAGAGATATTAAGAAAGAGCTCATGGAAAAGGAAGCCCTTAAACTGAAGCTTGAACAAAATTAATGATTGGAAGAGGCATAGGTGGGGAAAAAGTGAAGTCTATGTTTAGAGGAAATTCTGTGCAAAGGTATAGAATTCAGAAACAGGCATTTAGACTAGAACATAGAGCACTGAAAGGGAATAATGTGAAATAATACTAGAAAAGTAGATGGAAGTCAAATTGTAGAAAGCTTTAAATACCAGAGGAGTTTGTATTTTATCTTAGCAGCACTAGAAAGCCACTGAAGAACTTGGAGCAGCTAAGTTTAATTATCAAACCTGACTTTAGGAAGATTACCTTACCAGGTGTATGGAAATTAGATTAGATGGGGAAGGACTAGAAGCACTGAAGTCCAACTAGGTGGGTATTGCAATAGTGTGAATGAAAGGTGGCAAAGTCCTTCTAGCTTCTGTGGGAGAAAGTTGTAGGAGGAGAAGAGAGAAACATTTGAGATGCAAGGAAAGAGAAAGAATTCATGTAGGAGACTTGGAAGGATTTGAACCATCAGAGACAGAACTTGTAAAGGAGAAATTGAGCAAAATTCAGGAGAAATTGAGGGACAATTGGTGAAGAGTAATCTCTGGGCTCATATAGTGGTGAGCTTTCTATTTCTGATTTGAAAGATGAGAATCAAGAACAAATAAGGAGGATATAAAAAGATCAAAGAGAATTAAAGAAGATCAAGAAGAATTAAGGAGTGGAACTGGAAAATGAGTAAAAAAAAAGGAGAAGATGCTTTGTAAAGTAAGTAAGAAAAGGAAAATGGAACAATAAGATCATTAAGCAAATTAATAGAGTGGATTGTAGGTGGGGCAAATCAGTGAAACAGTAAGTTGGTGCAAGACTGAGGGAGCTTGACTAGGACTGGGGATTTGTTGAAACAAAGGAAAGAATTTTACCTAGAATTGCCAAGTTTTTAAGAGGCCATAATTGGCTATAAATATTTTAACCAGGTACTTAGGGTTGAGAAGAAAACACCTATTCATGCCTAGCTCAAGGTTTAAAGAAACAAGGTTAAAAATCTCAACCGTTATGGAAAGTAGTGGAAATTCTTCCAGGATCTTCATCAAATGTGCAATATTTTTTTATTTCTACCATAGTCAAAAGACTATTACCTATTCTCCAAGTATAGGCTGATTTTCCTCGTAGAGGAGAAGCAGAAGAGATTTGATGAAGACCTCTTCACACTGCATGTTAGAAAGGAGAATAAACTGTTCCTAAAACAGGGCTTCAATGGGGATAGGGGGTAGGGGTGGAATCTGAGGTGGAGGAGAGACTTTGTCCTTATTGGGAAGATGGAGAATGAAAGAATGTGACAAGGAGAAAGGGACAAAAAAAACACAGGTATAAAATTGGAGCTAAAAAGCAGATTTGAGACTCTTCCTGAAGAAGACAGAGCTATATGGTCTAAGGATAAAGCTGATGCTTTGTCCCCCAAAGAATACTGTAATAGAACCACAGAAGCTGTCATGAGAGAGATCATGAAGTAACAGTCTGAGGAAGAAGTTGAGAGTAGTAGAAGTTAGTGATTCCCTGTTTAGGGGTACTGGGGAAGTTATTTGTTGAACAACGCAGAGGCCTATCATATTCCTAGGGCAACCACCTTGGAGAAGGGACTTGAATTCATATCATATGAGGATCAGTCAAAAGAACTAGGCTTGTTTAGCCTGAAGAAGACAAAATGGGGGTGGGTGGAGGGGAGCAACAAGGTACATATTTTCAAGTATTTGAAGAGTTATCTAATGGAGGAGGGATTAGACTTATTCTGTTTTGCCCCACAGGGCAGACTTGGGAGCAATGAACAGGTAGAAGATGTAAAGAAGCCAAAATTTAGACTTGATGCCAGAAAAAAGTTCCTAATGATTAGAACTGGCTAAAAGAGGACTGAGCTACCTCAAGGTAAAGGAAAGGGGTTAGGTACAGGTTGTGGGATCCACTTACTCTTGGAGGTCTTCAAGCTAAGTCTGGATGATCACTTATTGAATATATTATATTGTATATTCTTTTTGTATATGAGTTAGACTAGATAGCTCCTGAGGTCCCTTCCAACTTTCAAATTCCATGATTCTGTGCAGTGGGACAAGAGACTAGGATGCTTGAGTTGGTATAGAAGTAGAATCAACAACAAACGACAAATGACTGGATATGAAATGTAAGGAAGAGGCAGTGACTAAAGTTGTAAACCTAAGTAACTGGAAGGAGGATGGTGCCTTCACTAGAAATAATGAAGTGTGGAGAAAGGGGTGCATTAAGAGGAAAGAAAATGAATTGTCTTTTACATATGTAGACATTGGGATGGATGCCCATGGGACATCCATGTAAAACATGAGTTTGTCATAGAGACTCATCAAACTAGAGCACAACATGAGATCTACACCTCTGGCAAGTAATGGTTTATATAATGACTGACTGGAGAAGCTGCAGTAGTATCACTGAGAAGAAATCTCTCATCTGGCAGTGAAGCAGTGGCCTATGATGCACTGAAGGGAGAGTTCAATTTATACAATACATGATTCCTTAAGAATCTTTGTCTTTTACCGTATGACATGACAAAGATGAATTAACCACCTATTGTGTGGAGAGCACTATGCTAGAAAATAAAGAAATAAGACACAAATCCCTCATGGAGGGCAATAGAGGGACAAGACAGAACATCTCAAGAAGCTGCAATATTACATGCATTGGAGAGTTAATTACTTTTCAAAAATATGACCTTGAGAAGTCTCAAAAAGGGGATAAAAATCTAAAAAGATATTTTTCAGTTTCATTTACACTTTGACAGAGCTAAGGCACATGTTATCATTAAATAATGAAAAAGTATGTACTGCATTGGTCAGAATATGGGTCACACATACATTCAGATCATGCTTTTTAATAGCCTTAATAATGCTATCATAGTAATATTTATAATGGCATTATTTTCAACAGTTGTTTCTTTTCAAAATGGTTTCATGTTAAAAAAGCTGCTTATATTTAAACCAACATTTTATTAAATCTGCAATGTTTTCTGAAACCAAAAGTAATAAATATATTGTCAATAATTTTAAAGTCCAGGCATAAGAAGCACAAAATCCTTTCTGTAAATAACTAGAGATTCAAGTGCTTCATCTCCATAAAGACAGTCAATGTAAACACTCCAAATAATAAGACTTTAAGATGAAGAACTGAATTGTGCTGAGGAAACAGAGGTAGAAATAGTAAATGAAATGGATATTGAGGGCAGGAACCAGAGCCCATAAATAATATTATTAAATAAATTAAAATCTTATCAGATTGTGAGAAATATAAACAACTACTGATGTAAATCACTTCAATCACTCCTTTCTCACTTGCATTTCCCCCTTTCACACAGATATAGTGACAAAAGACAGCCATGTGGAAGGATCAGGAAGGTCACTAGTTAACATGCCAGGTGGGTCACCAGTTGAAAACAGAATAGACAGGGAACTGTTGAGAGAATTTCATCATAGGACAACAGAGAGCAGTATTCTAAGACAAGATATTTAGAGAGCCTCAGTCAGATGAACTGTCATGTTTTGCACCAAAAGTAACTAGAAATTCAAATTTTGGGAAATTTGGAAAGAATAACTACTCAATTGAGGGATTGTTGTGTTTTTTTCCTCCTGCTTCAATAAGATTTTCTTCTCCTTTAGGATAAATAATGCTTTTTATTATGCCTATGAATCCCTAACACCTAATATTGTGCTTTACAGATAGTAAGTAGGTATTTAATAAATGCTTGTTATATTTTACACAAAAGCAGGAGGTAGGGGAGGGGTGGGATGTTTAGTATATCAGGTAATCCAATTAAGATAATTTTATCTCATATTTCAGGGTGAGAATTAATTTTAATAGAACTATGGATTTCTGGGTAACATGACCAAAATGATAGAGACTTTCTATGATCTTCACAACCTCTCAGACCTCTCCAAAACAAAAATTTTGTCCCAAAGATAAAGCAATTTCAGCTATTTCCATGACACCAAGAACCCAAAGGAAGTAAAAACTCAGTGAGCTAATACCTAACCCAGGGTCATTCACCACCCCCTCCTCTACCACATCACTCTTGGCAGAAGGGCTGCATTAGCTGACAAGACCCACAGATTTGCAAGAGAATGAAACCCCATACCCTGACACCCTTATCTGTCTTTCTGGTGCCATGAAGATCCAAACTCCAAAATAGAGGAATAAAAGAAATGCAGCAGGACACATGTCTAGGCTGATAACAAAGTTCAATTCTACAACCTACACTCTGCCTTTTCTCAGTTCCAAACTCTATACAGAAAAAAAATTTCTAGAACTCTGATAAGCACACCCCAATGACTCTGAATGCCTATAGATCATCATCCAACCCCCACTCCATACCCCCTACAGCCAGTTCCTTATCCCCAAACCCCTCAACCCTCCCACCCCAAAATTTCATCCTAATTCTACTTGAACCCTTCCACTGTGCCCTCTAGAATATCTGTTCCATAGGCAACAAACTTCCCATCATCTTAAATCTATTTCTCTTCCACTACTTTAATTTACTAGTTCTTATGGAAACCTGATTTCTCCCTGATAACACAGCCTTCCTGGTCACCCTTTCTAATACTGGCTGTATCTTCAATCATTCTCCTTGGCTCATTGGTCTAGGAGTTGACATACTCCTTGTTCTCCACTGCCACACCCAGGTTCTTCCCTTTCCTCCATGTAGTAAACTCTCTTCTTTTAAGATGAGTGGTGAAGGAATGAGAAAGAGGTATGACTAAGCTTCGTGACTCAATATAAAAAAGGAATCTCTACCACAGCCCACTGTTTCTTAACTGTGAATCTTCCAATTAGCTGACATGGACTAAGACTAACAACACTTTCTTGGAACTCAACCCAAAAGCAAGTCTACATTGTGTTGTACAGACCCAAACCAGGTTCAGAAGCTATAAAGCTCAGAAGAGGAAGGCAGCAATAAGACAATGCCCTATATCAGACTGATGAGGGCACACAAAAGTTTGCAGCTTCTAGGCATGAGCCGGCACTGAGATCTTCTTAGTACACAGAAGTCAAAACACAGAGAATGCAATGATATGATCCCAAATAACACAGAAAAGTGAATGGCCCCACCATTCCATCTGGAAATGTGAGAGCCTGGCCGTAGCACAAAGTCTGAATTCAGGAAGTAAAGCTAGAAGAATGAATAAACAAAAAAAGATATAGACAATTTTTAAAAATACAATGGAGACAAGGATGCCTATAACACAAATACAGAACTATGTTATAATTCTAAAACACCTACAGCACAAGAAAATCCTCAAAGAAGAACCAAGTTTGGCCATATGGTAAAAAAAAAAATTCCTGGAAGAAATAAAGCATGACATTTTTAAAGGAATTTTAAAAAACTATATTATAAGTTAAAGAGAAGTCTGATGAAAAGAATAAGAAAGGAAATTAGATTACTAGGGGAAATATTAAAAAGATAATTAACAGCTTAATACAAGGGGCATAAAACCTTAACCAATTAAAAGATTCCCTGAAAATTAGAATGGGAAAAATAGAAGTTAATGACTTTACCAGATAATAAGAAATATTTTTAACAGTCAAAAGACTGAAAAAAATAGAAGAAAATGATGGGTATCTCATAGGAAAGGTAACTGGCGTAGGAAACAGGTTAAGGAGAGTTTAGTTATCATTATAGTAATGGAAACATAAAGGAATTTACAAACTTTTCAACTGTGCCTGACAACTTTACATTTATTGGACATAAAGACTCTCCAAAAAATGAAGAAAAAAAGAAAATATTTAACACATGATTTATATTCAACTTGAGAATTTTTGAAACCAATAATTTAAAATTCATTGGTGACTAACTAACTTAATCTTAAAATTGTTGGGTCAAAGAACAAATCATAGAACTAGTAGACACTTTCATCAAAGATAATGACAACAATGAGACAACATATCAAAACTTAGGAGAGGGAATTAAAATAGTCTCTGGAGGAAAATTGGGCATGTTACTAAAAAAAAAAAAGATAGAAAAATAACAAATCAAAACCCCTGAACTAAACAACAAAATAGAAATTCTAAAAATAAAAGAAAAGAATAATAAAATTGAAAGCAGAAAATAAAAGAGTAAATAGCTAAATTTTTTAAATATCTCAGGATTTGGAGAAGACAACTAATTAAATAAACAGTTAATCTGATTTTTAAAAAAAGAAAACCAAACTGTTTACAGCAAAAAAAGAATTCAAAACAATTGAAGAAGAAATGAAGAAAAGTGTTTTGTCTGATTATATGCCAAAACAAAAATAAGATAACAAATTGATGAATTCTTACAAAAATATAAAATTTTGTACCAAGATTAACATAGATTATTTAAATAACCCACACCAGAAAAAGAAATTAAGCAAGCCATGAATGAATACCACAAAGTTGAAATCTCAAGCAATGAATGGATTTATAAGTTAATTACATCAAAAAATTTAAAGAAAAATTAATTAAATATTGAATAAAATGTTTACAGAAAATAAGAAAAGAAAGGGTGCTTAAAAACTTTTTCTGCTGCAAAAGAGGTTTTGATGTTAAAACCAGAATGGGACGATGCAAAGAAAGTAAACTGTAGAACAGTGAGGAGACATTCTACTAGGCCTATAAACCCAAAGATACTGAAGAAAGTGGAAAATAAAATAACTGATATTTACAAAAATATTTATAGTACTTTTTTATTTTTTAAAAATATTTATTTAAACAACTTTTAGGTATTATTTCACACCTATCAGATTGTCTAAAACAATAGAAGGCAAATGACAAATGTGGGAAGGGATGTGGAAAAATTGAGATACATATATTTTTAGTGGAATTGTGAACTGATTCAACCATTTTTGAAAGCAACCTGGAATTACACCCAAAGGGGGAGGAGTAGGACTGTCTAGTTATTTTAAATAGTCTACAACAATATTTATTAATATGCCTGACATTATAAAACTGTGTATACCTTTTGACCCAGCAATACTAATACTAATAATTAAGCTTTCTTCCCAAGGTGATCAGGGAAAAATGAAAAGAATCTATATGTTTTAAAACATTCATGGCAGCTCTTTTTGTTGTGGCAAAGAACTGAAACTGGAGGGGATGACCATTAATTGGAGAATGATTAAACAAGTTGTGATACATGATTGTAATGGAATACTACTGTGCTGTAAGAAATGATGAGCAGGTTGATTTTAGAAAAAAAAACATGGAAGGACTTGCATGAAATAATGAAGAGTGAAATGAGCAGAATCAAGAGAATGTTGTATACAGTATTAACAATATTGTTCACAGAATAATTGAATAACTAGGTTATTCTGATTATTATAAATACTCAATTCAACTACAAAAGACCTATGAAGGAAGATGTTATCTACCTCCAGAGAAAGAGCTGATAAATATTAGTATGCACAATATGGTTTTATATGAATTAAAAAATATTTGTTTTAATCAGCCAAAATCCAACTTCTCATTTTCTCGCTTTGCTGGTTAAATTATTCTTGGCTATAAGCCCATATCTTTTTCTTTCCAGAATATGACATTACAAGGTCTCCTCTCCTTTATAGTGGTGGCAGCTAAATCATGTGCAATCTGATTATAGTTCCTCAATATTTCAATTCCTTTTTTCTATATTGTATTATATTTTAATTTATTTTATTAAACATTTCCCAATTACATTTTTATTAATTTTAAACTTAAATATTATAACTTAAATACACAATAAAAAAAAGCATATTATAAACTTAAATATTGAAACTTAAATATAAAATAAGGGGGAAAAAGCATTACCATGTGCACAGCAAAATGTAAGAGAGGATTCAAAATACATAGCAATAAATTTCCATTTCAAGAAAGCCTATTTAATGAATACTACACATTGTGTTCGGATCCATCCATCTTTTCTTTACCTCCTTGTAAGTTTTCTTTTGTTCTCTGCTGTGCACTTTTTATTTTGTTCTTTTTTTCCCTTTTCCTCTCTTCCCTCCCCTAAGAAGGCTACAATTAAGCATATATATATATGTATGTATGTGCAAATATACATGCATAAATACACATATACATACATATATGTACACACATATACATTCATATGCATCTATGCAAGACCAAGACCGTACTATACTTGTTTGTCCTCTACTTCTCTGAAGGTGGAGAACATCTTCCTTTGTAAGTTCAAGTTTTTCCATATTTTTCTAAGTCCACCAACTCATCATTTCCTAAGCCACAGCAAAATTTCAACCTTATACTGTCTAGTTATTTTAAATAGTCTACAACAATATTTATTAATATGCCTGACATATAGTATAGTTTCCCTATTTTTTCTTTTTTGATTAAATCTATTTTAGCTTTAACTTAGTCTGACATAATGATTACCATCCCTGCTTTTTTTCTAATAAATTCTACTCCTGATCTTTATTTTGTGTTTGTATGTATCTCTTATTTCCTATCCCTCCCGACTCTACTTTATTTCTACCTGCTCCCTTGCCCTCCTATTACTTAATTCCTCCAAAGATCACTCCCTTATCCTCCCATTGCCCTTAATCTAAACACCCTTCTATACTTCCCCCTTATTGTATTCCCTCACCTTCTTCTTTCTTTGTAAATTTAGAAGACTTTTATTCCCTTTTAAATGTATATATTGTTCTCTTTTTAACCCAGATCTGATATGAGTAGGATTCCCTTTAAAAATCCCTCCCTTGTCCTCTCCCTCCTCCCAATCCTTTTAACCTTTTATCTCTTTCTGAATTTAGGAGACTTTTATACTCTTCTAGATATATATGTATTGTTCCCTCTTGAACTCATTCCCAATGAGAGTAGAGTTCCAGAACTGCCAGTCCTCCTCCCCCATTTAATTCCTCTGGGTCAGTTCTTTCTCTCATACCTCATTTGCATAAGATAATTACTCTTTTTCCTTTTGCTAAATAGTTACTTTTTAGAATCATATCACACTCAGGTCTACCCAAATCTTTCTTTTGAACCACACACTTACTAATAACAGTCTTAGATATACATTTTGTATTTCCTCATATAAAAAGTAAACAGTCTGTCCTTATTGAGTGTCTTGTAAATAATCTTTGTATATCTCTTGGATCTTTTATGTCAATATTGAATTCAGGTTTTTTTGGCAACAAAATCCTGAAAGTCTGGCAATTCATTGAATATCCATTTTTTTCCATTCAGAATTATGCTTAACTTTGCTGGATATGACATTTTCAGCCACAATCCCAGTTCTTTTGCTCTTCGATACATAATGTTCCAAGACCTGTGGTCTTTTGGTGTCAGTGCTGTTAGGTCTTGTGTGATTCTAATTTTGGCTTCAGCATATTTGTGGGGGTTTTTGTTTGTTTGTTTTGTTTTGTTTTTTACTTGGCAACGGGGTTAAGTGACTTGCCCAGGGTCACACAGCTAGTAAATGTCAAGTGTCTGAGGCCAGATTTAAACTCAAGTCCTCCTGGGCCAGTTCTCTATCCACTTCACCACCTAGCTGTCCCAGATTCAGCATATTTGAAGTGTTTTGTTCTTGTTGCGTGAAATATTTTCTCCTTGAGCTAGGGGTTTCAAAATTTAAGTATGATATTCCTAGATGTTTTCCTCACAGGATCTGTTCAGGTGGTGATCAGTGGATGTTTTTTTCTATTTCTACTTTCCCCTCTTGTTCTAATGCTCTAGGACATTTTTCTTTAATTATTTCTTATATTATTGTATCAAGATTCTTTTTTTTTTTATTGTAGCTCTCAGGTACTCCAATTATTATTATGTTTTCTCTTCTTGATCTGTTTCCAAGATCAGTTGTTTTTCTTATGAGATATTTCACATTCTCTTCTATTTTTTCATTCTTTATATTTTACTTTATTATTTCTTCATCTCATAACTTCACTGGCTTCCTCTTGCTCAATTCTAATTTTCAAGGAGTCATTTTCTTTCTTAAGATTCTGGACCTCCTTTTCCAGTTGCTTAATTTTATTTTCATAATCTTCTTGTTTTTCTTGGATTGTTATGGTTTTTTTTTTATTTTTTTCCTCAATCTCTTTCATTTGATTTTTAAAGTCTTGTTTAAGTTCTTCTATGAATTCTTTTTGAGCAGGTGACCATTTGACATTACTCTTTGGGGTAGGAGAGACTTTTTTTTGCTTCAATATCCTTCTCTAAAAATGAACCCCAGTCTTCTCTATTCCCATAGTAACTCTACGGTTGGGTTCTTTCTCCTTTTCCTGCTTGCTTTTTTTTTTAATAGCAGCTTGTTATTGTAATCACATCCAGTCCTGGGGTTTGGGGGATGGTGCCTCTGGCTGCAGATCTACCTTCAAGTCTCCCTCCTGGCTTGGAACTGAAACCAATAACTCCACCTTCTTGTAAGTGCCCACAGACAACAGTGTCCCACCTCACTGCTTCTGCACTCACCAAGTGTATGCTAGTTCCTTCTTGCCCACAGCCACATCTCAGCAGCACAGCTGCTTATCAGTAGAGATTCCATCAATCTTTCCGTGCTCAGAAGTCAGACTCCCCAAACTGTCCAGAAGGTGAAAATTCCTGTAGCTGGGGCTAAGGCTACCTCTCAACCTAGCTGAGCCTCAGGGTTCCCTGCTTGCTTTCAGCAGAGCTAACCTCAAGGTGTTTACTTTTCACAGTGACCAAACCTTAGTCGTGGAATTTTTCTTTGGATCTTCTTTGGTTGTCTCACTGTTCTGACCCAATTCTTTTTTATTTTTACCCCTCTATGTTTGCCCTGAGGTACTATTTATTCTTCTTTGTGGGGGAAATCTGGAAAGCTTGGAATTTTCTGACCTACTCCACCATCTTCTCAGACTCCTCTCTCTAGCTGCTTGTGATTTTTTTTTCTTTCACCTGGAAGTTCTGGATTTTTGCTATACTATTCTTGAGAATTTTCATTTGGGGGTTTCTTTCAGGGACTGATTAGTGAATTCTTTAATTTCTACTTTACCTGCAAATTCTAAGAGACTTTGGAAGTTTTCCTTTAACATTTCTTGAAATGTGATTTCTAGGGTTTTTTTTGTCATGGCATTCAGAGATTCTGATGATTCTTATTTTTTTCTCCTTATTCTGTTTCCAAGGTTAATTATTTTCATTATGATATGCCTTACATTTTCCCATTTTTTCAGTTTCTTGACTTTATTTTAATATTTCTTGCTCTGCTTCATGGATTATTGGCTTCTATTTGAATTTTCAGGGAGTTGGTTGTTTGGACAAGATTTTGTACCTCATGCCAAGCTATTAAATCCCATTCCATTTTTTCCTGCCTTAGCTCTTATTTCTTTTCTATTTTTTCCTCTAGTGTTCTCATTTCATTTATAAAAACATTTTTAACTTTGGTTTAACTCTTGCTTAATTGCTTCTAGGAATCCTAACTGAATTTGTGCACAAGCTATGTTTTTCTTAAAGGTTTTGCTTGTAGACATTTTGGAGTCATTCTTTTCTTCTGAGTTTGTGTCTTGAGCTTTCCTGCCACCATAATAGCTCTCTATGGTGGAATTATTGTTTGTTTGTTTTTTTTTCCTCATTTTTGCAACCCACTTTCTGACTTCAGAGTTGATATTAGAGATGGGCTCTGCTTGAACTTCTGGAGGGCTGTTCTGGGCCGGCCTTGTTGCTGATTTCTTGGGAGTATTGAATGTTGTGTTATACCAGGATCTCAGGGACATACTGGAAACTTGTAAATTTTCAGTGCTTCTAGCATGGATTGATCTAGGGCAAATTGCTAACCACCTGGTCTGAGCTTTGCAATATACCAAACTGAGTTTGCATCTGAACAAGAGGAAAATGCAGTGGATAGAGCACCGGCCCTGAAGTCAGGAGGACCTGAGTTCAAATCTGGCCTCAGACCAAACACTTGACACTTACTAGCTGTGTGACCCTGGGCAAGTCACTTAACCCCAATTGCCTAAAAACAAAAACAAAACAAAAAAAGTAAAATGCTGCTGGATTCAAGCCATATCAGCCAGTTGAAAATCTCTGTTAGTTTGTAGTATTATAGGCTCCCCTTTGTTCTGGGATTCCTGCCCTAGTTATTCTTTTGCAGTGTGGGCTAGATGTTGAAAATGAGACCCTGCTTTGGCCATTGGATCTGAACCATACCCTTGCTACTGCTGCTTCTGCTCTTGCTAGCAGCCTTTTGGACAGCCCAGGACCTCCCTACCCAGAAACACTGCTATTATCAATGCTCCCTCTCTGTAAATGTTCTATTCTCAGTTGTCTCTGGATCTGTGCCATGGAGCTGAATAGTGAGTGACAAAGCAGCCAGTTAGCAACTGTCCCCATATAGTACTTTGCTATGGGTCTGGTGGAACCTTTGTAAGGTCTAGGGCCTCTTGTTTCCTTAATGAACAATATTCCACTGGCTACTGGAGTTCTCTGTGTTTAGTCTGCTGCTGACCTGACCCCAGTCTCCAGTGTCTTCAGATTTCCCTTTCTGTTTCCCTATGCTAAGATGGGCTGTACAAATGATTCACTGTACCCTTTTTCCTGACTCCTCTCATCAGCATTTGGTCTGGTGCATTCTCTAGTTCTGTCTGGAGGAGTATTATAGAAAGGACTTCAACTCTAATGGTTCTTACCATTCTACCATTTTGGCTGCACCCCATAATAACTCAGAAGGGGAAAATATATACTTCTTTAGAAGTGTATATTAAAAATTAGAAAAATCCATTAATGAAAAAGATATGCAGTTCAAAAAAAACCCTAGAAAATAAATTAATAAACACAAGAGAAGCACTAAGGAAGAAATCTTGAAAATTAGAAGTCATATAGGTAAGGAATACTCCAAAAATATTTACTTGGGCATTAGACTTGCTCTTTTTGATCAAATATTTAGCTCTTAAATCACTAGAGATAGCAATATATATCTCACAAACTTTTTCTTCTATTCTTCATTAATATTAATGACCTTAAGACAGAATCAATTATGAATTAGATTTGGTTAGCAATATTCCACCATTTATTATGGAAAAAAAATAAAAGTATTTCCAAGCAAAGTAATTCATTTGGAGCTATTTCTACTACATGGAAAAGAAGGTGAATGTTCAATATCATGTATGAGAAAAGGAAGATGTACCAAGATCAGGAATAACAACATTTTAATCATTATATCTTATGAGTTTTATATATATATATATATATATATATATATATATATAAAGTCCTTCTGCATAAAAAGAAAATGACATGAACCATGTTGGACTATAAGAAAATACAGAGGTAAAATTTAAAATCCCTATCTTTACCCAGGTGATTTAGAATATTACAAATATGTTACTATGTTTGGAAGCCTTAGAATGAAGATTTTTCTCATAAATTGCATTTTAGTAAAAATCAAAGCTAGAAAGCAACATATGGAACTTTCAAGTCCATGACTTTGATGACATTATCCCAGATCACCTGCTTTTATAATGAATTCTATCTTTAATACTATATTCCCATAGTTTGATCCATACTTAATATTTAATAATATTTATTTACTCATAAGAATTTATCCCTCCTACCAAGCTTTGATCATTTAATGATTCATGAATATAGTACCATCACAAATATATAGCATCACATATAGTACCATCACAAAACCTCACAAGGTTTTGAAGAGCAAAGCATTTTGTAAACTATAAATTAGCATACAAATGAGAATTGTTAGAATAGTGATCAGTAGCAGCATCATGATGACTTATATTATCAATTGAGTATAAATAGACCAAATATAATTTTGGAAAGCTTCTTTTTAATAACAACTGATATGAATTATATTTATCCCTACCCTTGACTTCAACCCTGAGGACATGTGAATTTTACTTGTGTCTAGTTCTACCTTAAAGGATATTCTGGTTCTCCTAGAGCTAGTCAGCTTTCCTGAAAACAACTGAGGCTACCCACATAAAGTAAATTTATTTTATGCAACAAAGAATAAGGAAAGGACTTGCACCAATGACCATAGTGAGAATCAAGAAAACTTTTCCTTATGTTGCAACTCACTTTCTCTAGGGATTTACACAGTTGCTCCACATTAACACTGCCTCACCAGGTGGGATTACTTGGGAAATGACTATCAGTATCAGTGAAGATAGGTTCCAGGTCTGCTTCTGCACATTGTGGCTCTGCTTTGTGGCTTCTCAGTTCTGGCTCTTCCTCTTGTTATTTGGTCTGAGGAATCCTGTTGTAACAATCTCTTCTTTTCTTGTGACTATTGCTTAACTATTTCCTTCTCTGGTTGGGACGTAGAGGGTATTAAGGGAGGACTAGTACCTCTGGTATGTGGCTTGCTAAGATCTTTTCAGGGATGCTCATCCACCTTTGGTGTCCACCTGTCCCCCAACTCTCACTTGTGGCTCCAAGAAGCTGTAGCATGTGCAGCGGCCACCCCTGTCAAGCCACCTTGATAGATAGGCTAAACCAGATTGAGGGGTGCAAACCCACAGTGCAAATCCATCAGTGACTTAGGATGATGTCTACCCCCAGCATGTGAAAATTTCCCCTAGTGGAATGGGCAAATGGGAATAATTTGTTCCAACAGCCATGGAAGTGTCTGAAGCAAGCACTGTGGAGCACTTTGAGCTTGGTAAAACATTGAAAATTCCAAAGTCATCCACTGCATCTTGACTTTTGTCCTCCCACTGGATTTCAGTAACTCAGGAAGAGAGAGTGAGGCTGATGACTTTGTGCAACTCTGCTTCACTTAAATCCAATTCACTCTCAAGTCAAGACAATTCATCACTTCACGATGTCATTGGTCCTCATTTTTTTTTTAAAAGGGACACACAATAGCCTTCTCTGGTTAGACATTGGTTTGTTTTCCTCATGAACACATGGATTAAGATCATCAGCCTTTCACATGTATTAAGTACTCAATCATCCCACTACTACACTACTGTTGCCCTCCTTATCACCATTCATTTTTGAAGCTTTTTCATTATGAATTTAATAAACACCAAAAAATGAGCATCTACATATGTAAAATAGAAAAGTGGATTATATGTGAAGTTTCAAATCCCTCTTACTCACAGCTTGCCTTTATATTACTATCTAGAATAAATTCAACATGTTACTTTCAAAGCTGTCCTGTTTGTCTATATTTATTTTTCAATCCCCATCAAAAAAAAAAGAAAAAAAAAGAAAAATGCAGTCTTCAAAAGAAATAAATGTAGGCAAGCAAAACAAATCCACACATGTTACATGTCTAAAGATATATTTCATTTTCTACCTTCTCTGTGTCAGAAGGTAGGTGAATACATCTAATACATCCTGAAATCATGGTTCTTCTAGAGTCATGATTGGTTGTTGCATTGATCAGAATTCTTAAATCTTTCAAATTCTTTGAAAGTGGGCTTTCTTTACAATGTTGCTATTACTGTATAAATTTTCCTTCTAGTTCTATTCATTTTACTCTGTATCAATTTATTAAAATGTTTTCATGTTTCTCTGAAATCATCACTTTCATAATTTCTTATAGGATGGCAATATTGCATTTCATGCATATGTTATCATTTTTTCCAACTATTCCCTAATTCATGACTACTTCATTTGATTCTTGTTCTTTCTACAACAAAAGAACTATTGGTTAGAACCAAGATGGAGGAATAACAGAAAGCAGTACAGCAAGCTCCTGCAAAAAAATAATAATAATAAAGCACCTATAAATAGATCTATAAAATGAATCAGACCAAGTCCTGATGGGGAAATCCAGAAAAATTCACAGTGAATCATTTGTCCAGCCCAGGTCAGCATAGAGAGACACAGAAGTTTGCAGACATTGTGGGTGGGGTCAGGTCAGGGGCACATCAATTGCCCCCAGATGCTTTGTCATATTTATTCCCTTGAGTCTTGAAGATATTAGAGTTCTGAGGGGATATTTGTTTCTCTTCCTCTTATAATATAACCACTTCACAAGGAATATGAACAAAAACTCCTCAAATATGAATTGAAAACCCTTAAAAAACCTTATGGAAGTGTTGTGGGCTAAGCCTAAATTAGGCCTAGTCCAGTAGATTCAAGAATTTTCTTTTTTTAAATGCAATAGGCACTTGTGAACCCAGGAAAACACTGAAGATTCAAAGACAGAATCTTTGAACTGGAAAAAAAGTCAGGAATAGGACTGTGGTGAGTCTGCTACTCATCGACTTCTTCCCTTTGGTTTCCTGTCAGGTCGGAGAATCTTGCTTTATAGTCTAGATAGAGAGAATCAGATAAAGGAAAAATCTGTTGTGTTACTCTCACCTCATCTTCCACAAATTGTGGGAAATCTTGACCATGGCCATCTCTTAAATTGATATTTATGTAAACCACATGATTGCAAATGCTTTCTCATTACATGTGTGTCTGTGTGCTAAAATTTGGATGGACTTTAATATCTGTGCCAAATCTGATTACCTGAATGGTAGCAGTAAAATCGGAACTTGAAAGAGGACAAAAAACACTGGACTTAGAGAGAGGATTCTGGAAAGATGGTGGAGTAGGGCAGAAAATACCAGACTCTTTAAATCCCACCCTCCTCCCTAAACAAGACAAAACATCATCTCAAAGTGAATTTAGAGCAGCAGAAATAACTAAGTCATGGTAAAGCAATTGTCCTCCTAAAACAACTTGACAGGAGCTCAGGAAAGACCCATCCTCCAAGGGTGGAGATTTAACCCAATCAAAGTGCAAACTTTTCCAGGGCAGATCTGCTGAATCAACAAACAACAAGCCCTGGGAGCAGCTGGGTTAGGTGGCAGCCTCAGTTGGGGGCTTGGATCCCTGAACCCGGGAACATTGAAGAGCTCCTTCCTGTCATGGTTTACCAGGCCAAGTTGTGTTGATAAGGCACAGTCCCAGGCTGTGGTTGTGGGCAAGGAAGAGCAAGCTGACATCCAGTGAGTATGGTAGCAGAGGAGCAGGTACTCTGCTGGCTGTGGGCACTTGCAGGAGAGAGGGTCTTTGGTTTCTGTCCCAGGGAAGGGGAGTAAGCTAAAGTTTACAGCCATGGTGGGGTGGACCAAAAGGAGCAAGAGTGTTTGAGGTGACAGCATGGCTGGAGGCCCTAGCTGTAACTCAGGGTAGAGAGGAGTACTAGAGGTTGGACTCCCAGACAGTGCTTAGAAAACAACAGTACAAAAACCTTGAAGCATGAGGCTTCACACACACACATACACACACACACACACACACACACACACACACACACACCTTAGAACTAAAATGGCTATAATAAGATGCTGCTGCTGTTGATGATGATGATGGTAAAAATAACAATAAGAAGAAGATACACACACATACATACATACATACATAAATACATATATACATGCATACATACATACTATGGAGACAGAGAAGATCACAGTGAAGCTAAAAAAAAAAAGCCACTCCTACTTCCAGGTATTTGTGACAAAAAGACCAGAACATAATGGAAAATTTGACATATAAGATCAAGGAGAAACATAAGGTAAACATTAAAGACCAATTATAAGGGACTCATTTTTACTAAGTCAAACTGTTTACTTCTTATATAGGAAAATGTTATCTGTATTCTTAAGAATGTTATCATTACTTGGGTAGTTTGAAAGAATATACATAGACTTGGGGTTGAGTTGAGTAAGATGGAATGATTCTAAAAAAATATAAGTGGGTAGAGAAAGGTAAAATGAAGCAGTTATCTCATAGAAATGAGGTGTAAATGGAAGAACTGTTACTGTGGAAGCAGGTGGGGGTGGAGAACTTGTGTTACTGGAGTCTTATTCTCATCAGAACTGGGTTTAAGAGGAAATAATATATACATCTAGAAGGGCTTAAAAATCTTCTAAATTTATAAACAGGAATATGAGGGAATAGGATAAGGGTGGGACTTTTAGAAAGATGGGTAGATTGAGAAGTAGGAGAGTGGGGGAGAGGTTAAGATGGGGATTCTTAGAGGAGTGGGTAGATTAAGGAATAAGAAGGTAAAGAGAGAGGATAAGGGAGGGATTATTAAAAAGAGTGTGGATTAGGGAGGTAGTAGTTAGAGGTAAATTAGAAGTGTGAGGAGTGATAGGATAAAAGTAAAGTGTGAGAAGGATAATAGAGAAGAAAAATAGGATGGAAGTGTACCGGCCACGCCTACCTTATGCCAGCAGCGCCGAACACTCATCCTATAAGGAGCAGGCTGCCAGAGTCATACTCACTCATCAGTCTTCAGTCCTCAACCGGATAAACACACAGAGATGAGCCATCAGGAGGCGCCAACACCAGAGCTTTATTCAGAGGCCATCACAGCAAGCCATCAGAGCAGGAGCAAAGAGAGCGCGTGATCTGACCACGTTCGTTCCTTAAGTACCTACTTAGCCCCTCCTCCCCAGCCCGCTTACTAGCCAATGATTGTAGGGTCAGATACCGGAAGGGGCTGTCTGAGTTTAGCACACCAAGGGAGAGGGAGTGACGCAGGAGGCTAGGACCAGATACAGGAAGTGTCTGGGATTAGTGCATAGACAGAGTACGTGACCTAGAAAGTCAGGAAGGACACAGGAAGGAGGCGTCTGGGGTCAGTGCTACACAAAGGGACCCAGGAAGTCAGGAAGGTCACAGGAAGGAGGCATCTGGGGTTGACGTTGCATATAGGGAGGGGACTAAGCAAAGGGAACTTGTCCTCTGCCGTCCCACTCCCACGTGGCACCACCCCTTGCCTCAGGAGCACAAGTTCCGGCTACTTCCTTGCACCCAGCTTATCTCACATAGCACTGCCCACTGCCTCAGGGCTTTTCCGTACCCAGCCCATCCCAGTTCACCACGACTCCGCCTACCACAGCCCCTGCCTCGACTTCCAAATACCCAGATTCTACCCCAATCTTGCCACAACGTCCACCTGGCAGTTGCCAACATCAGACAGTCCCTCACATGGAAGGATATATACAACTAGTAATTATAACTTTGAATGTAACAGGATGAACTAACTCATAAAATAGAAATGGATAGTAGAATGGATTAAAAATCCAAATCCAACAATATGTTGTTTACAAGGTACACATTTTAAAATGAGATATAGACACAGACTTAAGATAAAGGGCTGAAATAGAATTTATTATGCTTCAACTGAGGTAAAAAAACAAGTATGTGTAACAAGCATGATCTCAGATAAAGTTGAAACTAAAATAGATTTAATTAAAAGAGATAAACAAGAAAGCTACATTATCATAAAAGATACCATAAAAAATGAAACAACATCAATACTAAACCTATATGCACCAAATGCTAGAGCATCTAAATTTTTTAAGGAAAAGTTAAATAAATTACAAGAATATCTATCAACTGTTAAAATGAAAATTATCTTGTCACATTTATCCATTTTCCTCAAGTAACAAAAAGACAATATTCTCACATATCAACTAGAATAACAGTGCAGTGATTAGTCTTTATTTCATGACCAATTCTTGTGGAAAGGGAATAATATTCAAGGTTGTTGGTAATCCTATAGACTAGGGAAATCTCTCACCCAGTTTCTGTGCTTAAATCAGGAATTAGAGGCAAGCACTCCAAACTTGAAGCAGAAAATGGTAGGTAAAGATTGTGAAGGATCAGTCAATAGCAAGTCATTACTTAAAAGCTGTATGTGGTAGCAGGGTTTCTATGACTAAAAACCAAGGTTTCTGATCACTAACCACTTCATTTCTGATATCCTTGATGGCATCTGCTTACATGCCTAGTTTTGATGTAACAGAGGCTATAGCAATAAAGTGAAATGCAAGAGAAGATAAAAAATGGCCATAGGGATGAATAGCTGGCTGTTGACCCTGTAGTCATTTTTGCCATAAGACATGACATTGAAGCTGTGTGTCTGAGGAGCACAGATTCATGAAGCAAATGATGAGGAAAAGAGGTTGGAGATATGACCACAGTAGGGAAGCAAGAGTTAGTGTGATGCAGAGGAAAGTATGCTGGATTTGTAGTCAAAGGATTTGCATTCAAAAGCCAGGTCTGTCACTTTTTAATTGGGTGCCCTTGGGCAAAGCACTTAACCAATCTCTGCTTGAGCACAAGGAACACTTTTTAGCTACAACATTCAGGACATTTTCTAGTGTGAGAGATTGATGAGGAGATCAGAGTCTAAGAACCTGAACTGTATCTGGAAATTCCTGGTTTTGTTTTATATTTCCATATAAAATATAGAATTTCTATATATAAATAAATATATATTATATATTGATAAATATAAAATTTCTATATTTTATATTTATATTTTATTATATTTATATAACATAATATATTTACATTTATATTTTAACCAGTCTATGGTTAAGGGTTACCTGAGTCTGGGAACATCTGCAGGAGCACAAACAGAGTTTCCATGTTGATTGTTTTAATAAATTTGGTTTGACTGCCATGTATATAGTAAAGACTATATGGTGAAACTATGTTTCTGCTTATCAATTCAATCACACCATGACCATTTTATTGGGGGTATATGGAAATGCAACTTGGAGGAAGAGAGTTTCCTCAGTGGGATCAAATCAAGAATCTAATTGGATATGTCCACACTGACCACATGCCTAGCAAAATGAGAGAAACATTGCTATCTATAAAAAGGGTGGAGATGGGAAACAGGTTACCAGCTCCTAAGAACAAGAGAAAACTTGAAATTTCTCCCAAGCATCCATTGATACTGAACAGAATACATAAATTCGGGGTGACCATGGTACTTTGGGTATTCATGCTGTCAATGAAAGTGTCAAATTTTGGGAAACAGTATCAATTGGTACTTAAATAGGTAAAGTGGCACTGGTCAGTCACTCAGTCAACAAGCATTTATTAAGCACTTGCAGTGTGCCTGACACTCTGCTAAGCAGTGACAATATAAGGAAAGGCAAAATCATTCACTGCCCTCAA
Source organism: Vombatus ursinus (assembly GCF_900497805.2). Lineage (NCBI taxonomy): Eukaryota > Metazoa > Chordata > Mammalia > Diprotodontia > Vombatidae > Vombatus > Vombatus ursinus. The sequence goes on from NW_020955184.1 coordinate 2,226,698, forward strand.
AGAACTAACATTCTTATGTTGGGGACAAGATACAAATGACTATGTACATTCACAGTATATTTAGGGTAAATTAAAAGCACTAAGGGAAAGCACTAAGCATTAAGGGGTTCTAGGAAAAGATTCTTGCAAAAGGTGGGATTTTAACTGGGATCTGAAAAAGTCAGGGAATCCAAAATATAAAGCTTGAGGTGAATGTAGGACATATGGTGGGGGGTGACTGTGGTACTGCAATTTAAGATCAAGATGAAAGCTAGATATGCAGATAAGGCACGTGGGTGATACAGTGAATAAAGATTTGAATCTGGAGACAGGAGGACATGAGTTAAAATCCAACCTCAGACACTTACTAGCTCTGTGACCTTGGGTAAGTCACTTAACCTCTATTTGCCTCAGTTTCCTTAATTGCAAAATGGTCACAGTAATAGCACTTTCCACACAGAGTTGTTGTGAGGATGAAATGAGACAATATTTGTAAAGTACTTAGTACAGTACCAGGAACATAGTAGGTACTATATAAATGTTATTGGTTTTGTTGTTGTTAGATTTGGAAGTCATCTGCAGAAAGATGATAATTTAATCTAGAGGAATTGATGAGATCACTGAAAGAGAATAGGAAGGGAAAGAAGAAAGACAAATCCTTGACAAATCCTTGGGAATAGGACATGGATGATGGTCTATCAAAGAATATTGAGAAAGTACAGGCATACAGATAAGAGAAGATCAAAAGCACGCAGCTAGAAGGAGAGAGTATTCAAGAGTGTCAACTATGTCACATACTTTGATAGGATTAAAAAAAAGTTCACATTTATATAGTACTTTAAAGTTTTCAAAGCCAGAATAGTTTTCTGTATGTCCAAATATATGTCTCTCAATATGTTAAAAATAACAGTTTTAGGTTAACATTCTAAAATAATATTTTTCCCATATTACTCACCTCAAGAACTGAAAAAAGATCTCCTTCCTTCTCTTCCTAAATAAGAAAGAGTACAGTTCCCTCTAATTGGTGAAAGGTGGGTCAGATAACAACAACAATAACTAGCATTAACTTTAAGATTTGTAAAACATTTTATAAAGATTATCTCATTTTACCCTCACAACAACTCTGAGAAGTAAGTGTTATTACTATCATTTTACAGATGAGGAAACTGAAACAAATGGAGATTAAATCATTTGCTCAAAGTCACGCAGCTGATATCAGAAGCCTTATTTGAACCCAGTCTTCTTGACTCCAGGTCTAGTATAGTATCCATGGTAACACTTAGCTGCCAATCCCCAATCATTACAGGGGACAGGGGAAAAGGAGACTACTTTTAGTTGAGTCAATATCCCAATCAGTTGGGCTGGAGGTGGTGAGAATGGTAAGGCAATATCTTTTTTTTTTCAGCCAAAAACAAGATTTATTAGAACACCCACCATATTGGCCAAACTCTTAAGGAATCTAAGCATTTGTATCTCTAATGCAAGCAGGCCAGATCTTAAGAATCTGAGTCCTTGGCTAGATTTTAAGAATCTGAGCACCTTAATGGAGACAAGATGGACCTTATATATATAGAAAGACTGTGGGAGGGATCTAGGAAGGATCTTGATGGGAGTGACTGGGAGGTTGAGAATGAGGTCTAGATTCAAGGGTGGGAAGTAGCCAAAGGGCCATCAGGAGGTAATAGATAATGGAGGGTTGGGCTAGGTTAAGGGTAACAGAAAATAGGGAGATTGGGCTTAGGTGATAATGAAAGGTCAGTTGATAGGATTATAGCCTCAGGGGAATGCCAGACACCTCCTTGATCAAATGGGACAATTCAAGGAGAATCCCTGAGACAAATGGGACCTAAATTCTTTTTGGGGTAAGGCCCAAAGGTCTCAGCATGGGCCTGTACCTCATCATTTCCCCCTCAAACAAATTGGACCTAAATTCTTTTGGGGTGTGGGGTGAAGGTCTCCGCTTCTGAAACTGCTTCCTGCTGGCAAGGGGCAAAGAACTGCCCCTGCCTTGAGGGGGTCTCAAAGAGGTTGACTGAAACCAAGAGCAGGCTGCATCCAGTGGACTATGGGGGGACATTGGCTGGTACCTACTGTTTGTTACCAACTGTAGGTGAATGGCCTGTAGTCTGGAAGACACAAATCTGACAGAAAAGACTGCAGAGCCCAGATATAGAGAGATCTGCAGGATTATCTGATCTTGTTACTTTTTCTAAAGGTTAAGTAACACTTTTGCAGGTAGAAGTTTTCCACTCCTTGGTTCAATAGTTATGCAAATGAATTTGCCAGAGGCTGACTTTCTCTTCAATTATCACTGAAATTCTCCTCCCCAAACCAAATTGAAGATGTTTCTGATTTAATTTCAGTTGTTTGAGGGTACTGAATGGCATTCAGATCAAAACAGCAAGATCTCACACACTTGCATTGATCTTTTTCTGACCACTTGCTCTGATTACAGAAATTTGCTATAAAAGGATGAAGCAGGGACTAGATTTAGGGCCCAAATATGACAGGACAAAACACCTTAGCTCTGTTTGGATTCAGATAGTTCAGTTTTCCAACCATGCAGTATCAAATCTGTCTCATCGCCAGACTCAGGAATAGCCAGGTGGACAACATTCTTTTTCAAAGGAACATAATGGGAAAACTGAGCAAGGAGGATCTCATCTTAGACTGAGGCTAAAATTGTCCTCTCAGCTTTTCCCAATGCTGACTTCCCACCAGTATCACATTCATTCAGTAGCTTGAGGCATGTCTCTCAGATGGTGGATTATTGATTATCGATGGATTATTATGATTCATCAGACAACTCAAAATAAAATTCCAAGAGATTTTACCTCAAACAACAAGTTTCACTAATCACAGCTTAGGATAAACTTTGCCAGGATTTACATCTCAAATATTTGAATATAAAATATTTGTATTCAAAGCTGATGGGAATTTCCTGTTTTATTCCACCATAACTAGAATTGTGCAAGGGGAAACTAATGACATTTTAAGATACTAAGAAACAATAAAACAAAATCAAAAGAATGGAAAAAAAGTGTGAAACGTCATTAGAAAAACAACTGATTTAAAACAACGCTTCTTAAACTGTGGGTTGTGGAGCCCATATTGGGTTGCAAAAAAATTTGGCAACAGAAAAAGGTTTCTGAATGTGCAATGACCAACAATTAATTAAAAATTGAATGCAAAATGAATCCAAGGCAATTCTGGCAGTGCTTGCTCAGATTGCTTTGGCCAACTTCACTGCATCCTTGGTTCTGAATACAAAGTATGTGCACTTTACACTGCACATGCCCAAAGGCCACACAACACCAATAAATGCTGCTGAAATGCAAAAAGGGGTCTTGATTGAAAAAAATTTAAGAAGTCCTGGTCTAGAGAGCAGATTGAGGAGAGACAATGTAAGAAATGTTACAATATTACAAGAAATCATTCAGGAAAATTGCCCTCAACTTCTAGAACTTCTAGGGTAAAATAGACATAGAAAAAAAAATTCATTGATCACCACCTGAAAGAGATCCCAAGATGAAAACTCATAGGAACATCATAACCAAATTTAAAAGTTCCCAGGTTAAAGAGAGAATACTACAAGGAAGAAAAAAAAAAATTTAAATACTCTGATGCTCCAGTCAGGATAACACAAGATCTTGCAGCTTCTACATTAAAATACTGAAGAGCTTGGAACATTATATTTCAAAAAACAAAGGAGCTAGATTTGTGACCAAAAATTACTCACCCAACAAAGCTGAGTATAATCCTGAATGGTAAAAAAGGATATTTAATGAATTGAGGGACTTTCAGGTATTTGGGACAAAAAGATCAGAACTCAATGGAAAATTTCACATATAAGATCCAGAAGAAATATAAAGTAAACATTAAAGACCAATTATAAGGAACTCAATAAGGCCTAACTATTTACTTCATATATGGAAATATGGGAAAATATTATCTGTACTCTTTTCTTTCTTTTTTTTTCTTTTGTTGAGGCAATTGGGGTTAAGTGAGTTGCCCAGGGTCACAAAGCTAGTGAGTGTCTATGGCCAGATTTTAACTCAGTTCCTCCTGATTCCAGGGCTGGTTCTCTATTCACTGCACCACCTACCTGCCCCTGTACTCCCAAGAATGTTATCATTACTTGGATAGTTTGAAAGATCATACATAGAAAAAGTACTTGGGGTTGAGTTGTGCATGATGGAATGATTCTAAAAAATAAAATTGGGTAGGAGTTGGAGAGATTATTGGGTTGGAGAGATAAAATAGAGTAATTATCTCATACAAATGAGATGTAAATAGAAGAACTGTTACAGTGGAAGCAGGTGGGGGTGGAAGGCTGATAGTGCTGGAACCAGTTGAAATAACATGCATCTAGAAGGGTTTAAAAGTCTTCTAAATTTATAAAGAAGTAGGAGGGTGAGGGGATAAGATAAGTAAGGGACTTTTAGAGGGGTGGGCAGATTGAGAAGTAGGAGGGTGGAGAAAAATATTGGGGAGAATTCTTTAAAAAGGTGCAAATTAGGGAGGTAGTCGGTACAGGTAAATTAGATATGTGAGGAGGATGACCATCAGTTGGTGATTGATTGAACAAGTTGTGGTACATCAGTGATAGAATACTACTGTGCTATAAGAAATGATGAGCTCAATAATTTTAGAAAAACATGGAAAGACTTGCATGAAATAATTAAGAGTGAAATGAGCAGAACCAAGAGAGCATTGTATACAGTTACAGAAATATTGTTTTAAGAATGACTTTGAAATTCCATTTAAAATAACTGAAGATAATATAAAATACTCGGAAGTCTACCTGCCAAGACAAACCCAGGAATTATGTGAAAACAACTTTAAAATACTTTTCACACAAATTAAGTCAGATCTAAACAATTGAAAAATATAATATATTATATATAATATAATAAAAATGACAATTTGGCCCAAATTAATCTATTTATTCAGTGCCATACCAATCAAACTATGAAAAATATTTTATAGAGCTAGGAAAATAATAACAAAATTTATCTGGAAGAACAAAAGCTCTAGAATATCAAGGCAATCAATAAAAAAATTATGAAAGAAGGTAGTCTAGATCTCAAATTATATTATATTATAAAGAGGCAATTATCAAAACAATCTGGTACTGGCTAAAAAATAGAGTGGTGGATCAGTGGAATAGATTAAGTACAAATTAGATTACAGTAAATGACCATTGTAATATAGTATATGATAAGTCCAAACATCCAAGCTTTTGGAATAAAAACTTATTATTTGACTAAAACTGCTGGGAAACTGGAAAACAGAATGGCAGAAACTAGGTATAGAACAAACATCTCACACCATATGCCAAGATAAGATCAAAATGAGTACGTAATTTATGCATAAAGGGTGATACCATAAACAAATTAGGAGAGCGAGGAATAATTTTTTTCTGTCAGATTTATGGATAAGGGAAGAATTTAGGACCAAAGAAGATATAGAGAGCATTACTAAATGTGAAATAGATCATTTTGATTATATAAAATTGAAAAGGTTTTGTACAAACAAAACCAATGCAACCAAAATTAAAAGGAAATCAGAAAACTGGGAGACAATTTTGCAACAAGTATCTCTGATAAAGGCCTTATTTCTCAAATCTATCCCCTGTTACATTGGATAATAAGATGAAAATGGAAAATGTTGGATGTTAGAAGGGATGTAGGAAAACTAGGGCACTAAAACACTGTTGGTGGCATTGTGAACTGATCTAACCATTCTGGAGAGCAATTTGGAACTATGCCCAAAGAGCTATAAAACTCTGAATCCCTTTGATCCAGCAATACCACCACTAGGTGTACATCCCAGAGACATAAAAAAGGGGAAAAGATCTATTTGTACAAAAATATTTATGGCAGCTCTTTTTATGATAGCTAAGAATTGGAAATTGAAAAAAGGCCATCAATTGGGAAATGGCTGAACAAGTTGTGGTGTATGATTGTAATGGAATATTATTGTGCTATAAGAAATGACAAGCAGGATGATTTCAGAAAAACTTGGAAAGAGTTACATGAACTTATGCATAATGAAGTGAACAGAACAAGGAGAATTATTTCATGAAGAAATGTGAATGGCATAGCTATTCTCAGCAATATGGTGATCCAAGACAATTCCAAAGGACTAATGATGAAGCATACTATCTGTCTCCAGAGAAAGAACTGATATTGATTGAATACAGGTTGAAGATGCTATTTTTCACTTCCTTTGTTTCTTTTTTTTCTTTTATTTGAGTCTTTTTGTTCAAAATGACTAATATGGAAATATTTCACATGATTGCACATGTATAACCTATTTCTGATTGCTTACCATCTCAGAGAGGAGAAAGGGAAAGGAGGGCTAGAATTCGGAACTCAAAATTTTAAATAAAAATGTTTTAAAAAATGTGTAAAAAAAGACTTTGAGAGAATAAGTTATTTTATCTATCATAAATAACAAAATTAACTATGAAGGACATATGAAGAAAGATGCTATCTGCATCTAGAAGAAGAATGGATGAATTAGAAGTATGTACAGAATTTGCACACACACACACACACACACACACATTTTTGTCTAATGATAGCCATCTCTTGGGTGGAGGAGAGGGAAGAAAAAAAATTTACATGATACTTGGAAGTCTTTCTGCCAAGACAAACAAGGAATTACATGAAAACAACATGCAATCATCTTTTTTATTGCACTATGTTATGGAAATGCTCATTTTATTCCATAAATTAAAAATAAAATAAAAAAATATGAGGAGGGATAAGGTAAAAGAAGAGGGTGAGGGGGCAGCTAGGTGGCACAGTGGATAGAGTTCTGACCTTGGAGTCAGGAGGACCTGAGTTCAAATCTAGCCTCAAACACTTGCCACTTACTAGCTGTGTGACCCTGGGCAAGTGACTTAACCCTGATTGCCTCACCAAAAAAAAAAAAGAAGAACATGAAAAGAATAATAGAGAGAAAAAATGGGATGAAAGGAAATATACAACTATTAATTATAACTTTTAATGTGAATGGAATGAACTCACCCATAAAATGGTGATGAATTGAGGAATAGATTAAAAATCAGAATCCAACAATAAGATCTTTACAAGAAACATTTAAAATAAGAGATATGTGCAGACTTAAAAATAAAAGGCTGGAGAAGAATTTCTTTTGCTTCAGATGAGGTAAAAAAAAGTACAGGTAACAATCATGATCTCAGACAATTTAAAGCTAAAATAGATTTAATTGAAAAATATAAACAGGGAAACTACTTTACGATAAAAGATACCATAGAAAATGAAGCAATTATAAATTCTAAGCCCACATACACCAAATGCTAGAGCATCTAAATTTTTAAGGGAAAAGTTAAATGAATTACAGGCGGAAATAATTAGTAATACTATAATGGTGGGGGAATTTAACCTTCCCCTCTCAGAACTGGATAAATCTAACCAAAAAAAAAATAAGAAAGAAGTTAAGGGAGAGGATTTTGGACAGACAGTAGAGTAGGGCAGAAAACTGGTGGCTCTCCAAATTTCCTCCACAAAAAAAGAACATTGCCTCAGAGCAGCAGAAATAAACATGGGGTAAAGCAGTTGTTCTCCTAAGACAATTTGAAAAGACTAGGGAAAGACCTGACCTTCAGGGGCAGAAGTTCAGCCTGAGTGAAGTGCAAACACCTCCAGGCTTACTATGCAAAATTAACAAACAGCAAGCCCTGGTGGCAGCTGGGTTGAGAGGCAGCCTCTGCCTAAGAAATTTTCATTTTGCAGACAGTGTGGGGGTCTGACCATTAAGTAAGAAAAGACTGAAAGACCTTCCACCATCAAAAGATGCCAAACACAGCTGTGCTGACCAGATAACATCCCGGCTGTGGCTGCTGGAATAAGGAGTTAGTACATAATGAGTGCAGTAGCGAAGAGGCAGGGATCCTGTGGGCAGTTACTGGAGAGCAGAGTCCCTGGTTTCAGTTCTGGGGCAGAGAGGACAGCTGAAGTTGTTAGCCACTGGAGGTATCACAGGGAGCAAGATCACTTGAGGGACAGTGTGACTGGGTGCCCTAGCTGTGACTTAGGAGTGAAGAGGAAAGGTCAAGGTTGGGCCCAGATAGACCTCAGAAAGTAACAGTAAGAAGGACCTGAGACTTGGGGCACCAGTCCCCATACCTCAGGACTACAACTTGATTACACTAATAGCTGCTAAAAACAAAGTAAAGAAATTAAATGAAAAAAATGAGTAAGCAAAGGGGAAGGAACCCAACTATAGATAGTTCCTATGGGAATAGAGAAGATCTGGTTTCATATTTAGAGGAACATGATGGAGCTAAAAAAGGCACTTCTTTTACAATGAGAAACATCAATGGTCCCAGGTATAAAAAGAGTTCTTGGAAGAACTTAAAAAGGACTTTAAAAATCAAATAAGAGAGATCAAGGAAAAATTAGGAAAAAATAAGAACAATCCAAGAAAATCAAGAAAAATAGTGAAAAGAAAGTCAACCAACTGGAAATAGAGAATCAAAAACTTAAAGAAAAAAAATAATTCCTTGAAAACTAGAATTGGTCAAGGGAAAGCTAATGATTTTCTTAAGATACCAAGAAATCATAAAACAATCAAAGGAAAGAAAAAAATAGAAGGGAACATGAAACATTTCATCAGAAAAACAACTGATCTGGAGAACAGATTGAGGAGAAATAATATAATAATAGTCAGACTATCTGAAAATCACAATAAAAAAAAATCTTAATACAATATTACAGGAAATTATTAAGGAAAATTGTCCTAAAAACTAGAATAAGAAAGCAAAGTAGAAATAGAAAAAATCCACTGATCACTATCTGAGATACCAGACCTTAAACTATATTATAAAGTAAGAGTGTTCTTGAAGTGTATAAAGGAAAATTTCAATTATTTAAAATTAAAATTTTCTTGTGTAAGTAAAACCTATGTAGCCAGGAACAGAAGGAATTCAAAAAATTGGGGGGAAACTTTCATAGACAATCTCTCAGGTAGGATGTGATTGGGGTTGGAGTATTGCTGTTGTGTAGGAAATGATGAGCTGGTTGATTTAGGAAAACTTGGACTTAGGAAGGAAGATGCTATCCACCTTTAGAGAAATAGATGAAAGGAGGAAATAAGCATGGCACAGTCTTACATATATGTGTATGAGTGTATATGTGTATATAAGTGTATGTTTATAGATATTTATGTATATGTATATATATCCACACTTAATTATAGCCTTCTTTAGGGTGGAGGAGGAAAAAGAGGAAAAAAAATAAAGTAAAAAGTGTACAGCAGAGAACAAAAAAAAAGGAAGAAAAGAAAAGCTGGGCAGCTTTGAAAACAATGTGTAGTATTTATTATATAGGTTTTCTTGAAATGGAAATTTATTGTTTTATATTGAATCTTCTCTTATGATCAGCTGTGTATGTGGCATTTTTTTTCTTTTCTCATTTTGTATTTAAGTTTAAAAATTTTTTAAATTACCAAAAAAAAGAAAAAAATTTAAAAAAAGAAAGCAGTTAAGGAGGTAAATGGAATCTTACATAAGCTAAATATGATAGATACCTGGAGAGAATTGCATGGAAATAGAAAGGAATATACCATTTTCTTAGCAGTAAATGATACCTTACAAAACTTGACCATATATTAGGGCATAAAAACTTTATTGTTAAATGGAGAAAAGCAGAAATCTTAAGTGGATCCTTTCCAGATCACAATGCAACAATAATTATATTTAATAAGGGATTGTGGAAACACAGATTAAAATGAAATGGAGACTAAAAAACCTAATCTTAAAGAAATCATAGAACTTCCAGTGCCAAGATAGTGGAGTGAAGCATGAAGCCCCTGGAACTTTCCCAAATTCCTCTCCAAGCAACTTGAAAAGCACCTTAGAACTGATTTGGGTGTGGGGGAGGAGCTTACCAGCACAGAAGGAAATGTTTGCCTCCCTGGGTGGGAGGGGAGCTAGATCCAGTAGCAGCCATTCTCAAAGCGCTTTGCAAGGCTCCAAGCCCCAAAGCAATTTATCACCATGGCTCTGCCCTCTTGTAAACCAGCTTCCCCTAGGCAAGTCAGTAGTCTGTGCAGCAGAGCAAGGCCCCACCCCAGGGGCCTCACCCCCAGCATAGACCACCACCCCATTCCTGACCAGTAGTGAAGGCCCAGCCCCTGGGACCATCCAACAGCAAGACCACACATTCCAGGCCATACAGCAGAGAGTCCCTGTTTCCACGGCAACCTAGCAGCAAGTAGATGATATAATGTTATACTTAAAGAATCCTAGAGAAACAACTAAAAGACTAGTGAAAATAATTAACAAATTTAGCAAAGTTGCAGGATAAACCCACATAGATCAGCAACATTTCTAGATATTATGGACAAAATTTAGCATAAAGAGATAGAGAATTTCCATTTAAAATAACTGTAGACAATATAAAATACTTGAGAGTCTCCCTGACAAGATGAACCCAAGAACTATATGAACACAATCAGAAAACACTTTTCACACAAATAAAGACAAATCTAAGCAAATGGAAAAAAAATATTAATTGCTTATGGGTAGGCAGAGCCAATATAATAAAAATAACAATTCCACCTAAATAAATCTATTTATTCAGTGCAATACCAATCAAGCTACAAAAAATTTTTATAGAGTGAGAAAAAAATAATAAAATTCATCTGGGAGAACAAAAGATAAAGGATATCAAGGGAATCAATGAAAAAATGTGAATGTGGTCAAGTGATGCCAGATCTCAAACTGTATTATATATCAGTAATTATCAAAACAATCTGGTACTGGCTAAGAAATAGAGTGATGGATCAGTGGAATAGAGTAGGTATACAGCACCTTATAGTAAATGACCATGGTAATACAGTATATGATAAACCTTTTTATTTTTTTCATAAAATCAACTCCTAGTTTTATTTATTAATACATTAGTTTTATTACATTCAATTTTATTACTCTCACCTTTAATTTTTAAGATTTCCAATTTGGTGTTTAATTGGGAATTTTTAATTTATTCTTTTTCTATTTTTTAATTGCATACTCAATTCATTGGTCTGCTCTTTCTCTATTTTATTGCCATAAGAATGTAGAGATATATATTTTCCTGTAATTACTGCTTTTGGAACAAAAGCTCATTATTTGAAAAAACTGCAGGGGAAACTGGAAAACAGTATGGCAGAAATTAGGTATAGACCAACATCTCACACCATGTACCAAGATAAGGTCAAAATGGGTATATGATTTACAAATAAAGGGTGATACCATAAACAAATTAGAAGAGCAAGGAACAATCTACCTGTCAGATCTATAGAGAAGAGAAGAATTAATGACCAAACAAGAGATAGAAAGCATTATGAGATGTAATATAGATAATTTTGACTATATAATGTTTTTAAAATTGCACAACCAAAACCAATGCAACCAAAATTAAAAGGAAAACAAAAAATGGAAAAAAAAATATTTGCAACAAATATTTCTGATGAAGGCCTCATTTCTCAAATATATAAAGAACTGAGTAAAATTTATAAGAATACAAGTCATCCCCCAACTGGTAAGTGGTCAAAGGACATGAACAGGAAGTTTTCAGACAAAGAAATCAAAGCTATAATCATATGAAAAAATACTCTAAATCACTATTGACTAGAGAAATGCAAATTAAAACAGTTCTGAAATATGGCCTCATATCTATTAGGATGGCTAATATGATAAAAAAGTAAAATGTTGGATGTCGGAGGGGCTGTGGGAAAACTGGAATATTAATACACTGTTGGAGTTGTGAATTGATCCAACCATTCTGGAGAGCAAGGAACTATGCCCAAAAGACTATAAAACTCTGCATGCTCTTTGATCCAGCAATACCACTGTTAGGTCTTTATCTTAAAGAGATTTTTTTAGAAAGGGAAAAGGACACATATGTACAAAAATATTTATGGCAAGCCATTTTTTTTTGGTGGCCAAGAATTTTAAATTGAGGGGATGTCCATCAATTGGGGAATGGCTAAACAAGTTGTGGTATATGATTGTGATGGAATACTATTATGCTATAAGAAATAACAAGCAGGATGATTTCTGAAAATTCTAGAAAGACTTACATGAACTGATTCATAATGAAGTAAGCAGAACCAGGAGAACATTGTACATAGTAACAGTAATATTGTTTGATGAAGAAATGTGAATGACTTAGCTATTCTCAGCAATACAGTGATCCAAGACAATCCCAAAGGACACATGATGAAATATGTTACCTGTCTCCAGAGAAAGAATTGATGTTGTGTGAATACAGACTGAAGAATACTATTTTTCACTTTCTTTTTTTTTTTTTGTTTGAGTCTTCTTGTACAAAATTAATACTATGGTAATGTTTTAAATGATTGCACATCTATGACCTATATCAAATTGCTTACTGTCTCAAATAGTGGGAAGGGGGGAGTGAGGGATAGAATTTGGAACACAAAACTTAAAAAATGAATGTTAAAAACTGTTTTAACATGTAATTGGGGGAAAATAAAATATTATTTTAAAAAAGAACTAACCATAGAAACAATAAATTTCATTAAAGAGAATGACAATAATGAGAAAACATATCAAAACCTACGGGATGCAGCAAAAGCAGTAATTACAGGAAAATATATATCTCTACATCCTTATAGCAACAAAATAGAGAAAGAGCAGACCAATGAATTGGGTATGCAATTAAAAAATAGAAAAAGAATAAATTAAAAATTCCCAGTTAAACACCAAATTGGAAATCTTAAAAATTAAAGGTGAGAGTAATAAAATTGAATGTAATAAAACTAATGTATTAATAAATAAAACTAGGAGTTGATTTTATGAAAAAAATAATAAAATACATAAACCATTGGTCATAGTTTTTAAAAAGAGAGAAGTAAACCAAATTACTAGTATTAAAAATGAAAATGTGAACATATTACTAATGAAGATGAAATCAAAGCAATCATAAGGAATTATTTTGCAAAATTATATGCCAATAAATTTAACAATTTAAATGAAATGGAAGAACAGTTACAAAATATAAACTGCCTAGATTAACAGAAAAGGAAATAGAATATCTAAACAAAATTACTTTAGAAAAATATATTGAACAGGCCGTAAATGAGCTTCCTAGGAAAAAAGTGTCAGGACCAGATGCATTTACAATTTAATTCTACCAAACACTTAAAGAAAAAATAATTCCAATATTAAATAAATTATTTGAAATAATGGACAAAGAAGGCAGATTCCTTTTCTGAAACAAATATGGTATGGTAATGATACCTAAACCAGGAAGGGCAAAAACTGAAAAATAAAATTATAGACTAATCTCATTAATGAATAGGGATGCAAAAATCCTAAATAAAATACTAGCTAGGAGACTACAACAATATATTACAAAGATTATACATTGTGACCAAGTGGGATTTATACCAGGGAAAAGTCCTATGAATAAAGATACTATCCACATCCAGAGAAAGAACTGATAAATAGAAGTATGTATAGTATGCTTTTCATATGCATGTATATATATACATACATATTCATATACATACACATATGTATATACGTGTGTCTAATGGTAGCCTTCTCTAGGACAGTGTGTGGAGGGAGGGAGAAAAAAATTTAAAATGCACAACAGAGAACAAAAGAAAACTTAGGAAGTACAGAAAAGCAAGGTGACTTTGAAAATGATGCGTGGGGGGCAGCTAGGTGGTGCAGTGGATAGAGCACCAGCCCTGAAGTCAGGAGGACCTGAGTTCAAATCTAGCCTCAAACACTTGCCACTTACTAGCTGTATGACCCTGGGCAAGTCACTTAACCCCAATTGCCTAAAAAAAAAAACAAAAAAAAGTGTAATATTTTTATTACATAGTTTTTTTTTAAAAAAAAAGTAACTGTGAGATGGAAATTCATGGTTTTATATTGAATCCTCTTTTATGTTGTGCTGCATACATGAAATGTTCTTTTTGTTTTTTTTTATTTAACTTCAAAATTGAATATTTTTTTTAAACAGAAATTCAGAGCATCTTGGGAAGTAGGAACTGATGCAATGTGAAGTGAACATAACCAGGAGTACAATTTATACAATGGCATAATTGTAAAGCAAAACAAAGAGTTCAAGGCAACGACCAGCCACATTTCCCTGTGAATCATGTTATCTATATCCCAGCAGAGAGGTGATAGACTCAGAGTACAGAACTAAAAACATTTTTAGACATGTCTTCTATGCATATTGGTTCTGCATGATTATGCTTACTTGTTACTAGTTATTTTTCTCTGTTTTAGTTTGTTTTCTTTTTTTTTTTAATTCAAGAAGAGTAGGGATCAGAAACTTAATGTCAAAACAAAAGAAAGGAAAGAGAAAAGAGGAAGGCCACAAAAACACTTGAAAAAAAAATCAGAGGACCAAAGAAATTACTTCAGGTGGAATCTAAGACAAGTTTGAAATAATGAGTCTAAATTATTACAAACTTTTTGTTTAAAGCAAGCTGTGTATGCATCTGTCCTGCCATACTGGAAAGCAATTTGAAACCATGCCTTACAAAGAATTGGAAATTGAGGGGATACCCATCAATTAGGTAATGGCTGAACAATATGTGGAATATGACTGTGATGGGATATTATTGTGCTATAAGAAACCTGTAAAGACCTATATGAATTGATGCAAAATGAAGTGAGCAGGACCAGGTCATTACACATTAACAGCAATAATATAATGATCAACTATGAAAACCTTAGCTACTCTGATTAATACAATTATGCAAGACAGACCCAAAAGATTTATGATGAAAAAGGCTATCCACCTCCAAAAAGATAACTAATGAACTTGAGTGCAGATTGAAGCATAATTTTTTTACTTTAATTTTCTTGCTTTTTTGGTAACATAACTAATATGAAAATAAATTTCACATAATTTCACATGTATAATTCATAATATGTTGCTTACCTTCTCACTGGGTGAGAGAGAGGCTGAAAAGTGGGAGAGAATTTGAAACTCAAAAATTTTAAAAAGAATGTTCAAAATAAATAAATAACATTTTTAAACAGAAACTATACCCCCAAAGTTGCCAACTAACTATACCCCTTGACCCAGCTATATCAGTAATAGGCCTACAAACCAAAGAAATCAAGGAAAAGAAGAACATATATGTACAAAATTATTTGTAACAACTCTTTTCATGATAACCAAAAATTGGAAAGGAAGGGGGTTTTATTAAGGAATAGCTAAAGAAATTATGGTATATTAATGTAATTTAATATTAATATGCCATAAGAAATGATGAAATGGACAATTTTAGAGGAAACTGGGAAGACTGTTAGAAACTGATGTAAAGTGAGCAGAGGTAGGGCAACAGTTCATACAATAGCAGCAACATTTTAGAGAAAAATTTTATACATTATAAGGTAAAACAACTTTGAAAGATTTTAGAACTCTGATCAGCGCAATGATACATCATGAGTCAAAAGCATGAAAATTAAACCCTCTACACAACCTGACACAAAGATGATTAAATTAGAATGCAAAAAGAGGCATACCATTTCTGACATGGCTAAAGTAGGGATATGTTTAGTTGGACTATGCAAACATTTACTGAAAAAATTGTTTTGAGGATTTGTTTTTTTATTTGTTCAGATGGGAAGAGTTTAGTAGGAGGAACATATTAATAAAAATACTATTACTTGAAAAATTAAAATAACTCTTTAAAGCAAAAGATATGGAAGAAAGATTGATGGTTTCAATCTTCAAGGATATAACAATCCTTTTTTCATGTTCTACTTTGCATTTGGAAATGTTCATGGTTTTGGTTGGGGTTTTTTCTGTTAAATTCAGAATAAAAATATATTTTTTAAAAAAGAATCAAATATCAGACATTTTCTGCAGTCTTTAATTTAGAGGTAAGACTTGAGTTTAAAAATTCAATTAGAAATCATATTCTGGACTTATACATATTTCTGAGATGATTTCACTAATCATTCTTGCTTTCATATCAATTTTCATATGACTTCAGGACAATACTCAGGCATAGTTAGTGTACTTTGCTACTTACCAATGTTAGTTATTCAAATTTACTAATAAGTAAGCATTTATTAAAGACCTAGAATGTAAGCTTATGGAAGAATTGAGTCTTAGAATTTAGAGGTAAGGTAGATAGGTAAGGTAGAATCTAAGATTTTGGACAATTCATCTAATATGAATTGAGCAAAGGGACTATAAAGCCCAATTGCTTCATATTAGATAAAAAATATAAAAATCCAGGCCTGAAGATGCTTAATGATTTGTCCAAAATCTTAGATTTGTGGCAGAGACAAAACTGGAACCCATGTCTCATTGGTTTGGAGTCTAAATCTTTTTCTCCAACTTAATGATATGTGTCAATCTTGTCTCCTCACCTAGACTTTAAGGTCCTTAAGGCAGGGTCATATAGTATCTGTTCTCCATAGCACTTGACATAGTACTGAGTACATTGTGAGTATCCAACATAGACTTGTTGGTCTTTTGCCTTACCTACCACTTGCTCAGTCAAGACAAGAGAGAGAGACTCATCAACATTAAGGATAAAATATAGTGTATAGCACTATAAGGAACTTGCGATTTAGTTAGAGATATGTTATCAAGACAACAATTGCAAAATAATTAAGTATTAAACTGTGAGGTAAGGTTATTATTCCAAGAGAGAGAGATCATTTAGTGTGGGCTAAAGTAGTCATAGAAGGTTTCTTGAAGAGGTGAGACTTAGACCTTGGGATATGGGTAGAATGTGGAGAGGCAGAGGACATTTGGAAAGGGAGAGTGAGGGGAGCGGTGAGGTCAGTAAATTTACCATAGTAGGAGACAATGAGAAAACCAAACTACACAGAAAAGTATTTTTTTTTCTGGAAATAATGGATATTTAGGAGGAAACTAGATGGATAGTCTGAGGTCACTTTGTGGAGGACTATGATATTTCCATTTGGCACTAATATCTAGGTGTATAAATATGCAAAGCATTATGCTTTTTCTCCAGTGTTTTGAAGAACCCTAATGCTTTCAGGGTCAAGACTTCAACAGAGTTAAAGTGTTCTTACAAAGCACCAAGCAAGGAATGTCTAGAATTTAAAGTGCTTTGTGTTTGTGTTTGATATCCTATTTCCTGGATTGACTAGGGTCTGCTATTCCCTCACCATTGTTTCTGAATGGTGTGGAAACTACGTGTTATCTCCCACCAACATTCATCCCTGGGTAACTGTCCAATTTCTCTTTACTCTAGCACCAAGAGTCCATGAAAAATACATGAAACCAGTCTTATTTACCTTGAAGACCCTCTACCCCAGATATGTAAGAATACATCTTCACAGCACTAGGTGCATTAAGCCTGGGATATTTTTATACTAAATGAGAGCCACTAACAGTTAAATATTTTAAAAGAGCAAATGGATGGACAATGAAAATTAAAAGTCTGGGTTGATTAGTCACTAGGAAACCTATCCTCATTCTGGAGATGCATGTCCCGTGGAGGCCAATAGAGGGTGCTGTAGATACTGTGCCTTCCCAGAAGCCTGATTTGGACTGCGGATCCCAGGTGGCCCAGTATCCCAGGGTGATACCCCTGAATTTCAACTCTCTCTGTGCTTGAATGTGAAGCTGTGTCTCGAGGACGAGAAACGTCAGAAATGGGATGACTCTTATATGGGATGACGCTTATAGGGGAGAAGTGGAAGTATTCGGAGGAGGGCTCAGAGAAGAACTGGGTGTCACAGACAGATTTCTCTTCTAGGAATCCCAAGCTTCCCCCTAGAACTCCCCTAGAGAACAAGAGGATTCAGGCAGAGCCTGTGAAAGAGGGCGGGCAGGGGGATAAGGGCAAAAGAAGAACTAGTAAAGGGACACCGAGAGAGCTGAAAACACCAAGCACTCAGGAAATGAAGATTAGAACTATCCTGAAAAGAAGGACTTGTAAAGATATCGAGAGCCTGCTTGTTTCTGTGGTGTTATTTCTGTGCTGAAAGAACGGCTGCAGGGCAACGCAAAGTTTTCCTGCGCAGTTCAAAGTGCAGTACTTTATGGAAAACGAAGGAAGGAAGGAAGGAAGGAAGGAAGGAAGGAAGGAAGGAAGGAA
>NW_020955184.1:2244785-2263809 GCF_900497805.2 Vombatus ursinus
GGAAGGAAGGAAGGAAGGAAGGAAGGAAGGAAGGAAGGAAGGAAGGAGAAGGGAAGGGAAGGGAAGGAGGGAGGGAGGAAATGAAATGAAAATCTCTCTTGGCGAGGTATTTGTTTAGATATGGAGCTATCTGGGAGCTCTCCCAGCTCCTGTCTCTTCTGACACGCAAGCGCTAGATGTATAGCAATGAAAAACGGAATAAAACCAATATATAAAGTTTCAGTTTCCGACCGGGACATCATTGAGTTTCTGTTTTCTTGGGTGCATGTGTCTCACTCTGACAATTGCGGTTATGACTATCTATGAGCACTACCCTTAGTTCTTTTCTCTCTTTTCTCCCCTAAGGGCTTCATTTCCTCTGAATCTTTAAGAGTCTCCCTGGAAGTGTGGCTTAGTAGCTAAAGAGTAGGTCTCGGAAGCAGGAAGCCCTGGCTTCAAGTCTGGTCTCGGACACATATGGGCTGTGCGATTCTGAACAAGTCACTTAAATTCTCAGTGTCCCTCTAGGAGGCAACTATCTAAAAGGTACTTCTCTCTCTTGGGGGTTCCCTATATCAATGAAAACAAAGGGAAAGTCCCCTCACTCTTGCTGAGGTTGTTTTTCTCTATTAATGTTCCAGGTTCCCCCCTTTTTTTTTCACCCACCCCTGTTCCTCTTAGTTATTTGCTGATTTTTCCGGTGGAGACAGATGTCTTGGGCATGGACCACTTCTGAGAAGCCTGAGCTGGAAGCCCCTAGAAACTTTAGATCCAGTCTTCTCTGATGTGTTCAGGAGATATGGCCTAGGGCTGGAATAGTTGGGAAAATGGTGCAAAGACAGAGAAATGTAGGGATCAGAAGAGAGTCCAAGACAAAATTTATCTAAGGTAAGGTCTCAGGCTTTTTATGGATGCAGTATTCAATCTATGCCAGGTTCACTCTCAAATCAAAGTGGATTCCTTTGCCTCGTTTGGGGTTTACAAATAAATTCCTAAAATAAATAGCTATGAATTTACCAGATTGAAGAGTAAGACTTGCTCAGCTCCCCTCTTCACGTCCTAGGGAAAAGATTGTGCGCGGGTACAACCCCTTCCCCCCACCCCATTCCCAATAGAGATATCTTTGATCAGCTAGAAAATTGGGAGGGGGGTGAGGAGGAGGAGGGTTAAAGGGAGAGGAAGTTGGGCTGCGAAGGGAGCTGTTAACAATGTACTTCAGCACCCCCCAAAAAATGGGGAGAGTGAGTCGAAAGGTTGGTGCAGGAAAAGAGAACTTCTTCTCCAGCCTAGCATCTCAATGTCTCTCCACTTCTGAGATTGTTTAAGTGTTCCGGCCTATGCTGCCTGCTCTGTTCCCTGGGGCACATGAAGAACTCCGAGAAACAGGTTCCTTAAAGATTGAGAACTTGGTAAGCTGTTTTTGAAAGGGCCAATTTTTTTTTTTTGTTTTTGGTTGTTTAACACCTTGAAGCAGAGGAAAGTTTCGGGGACTCTCAGGCGCCTAGGGTACAAGGACGAAAAGGGTAAGAAAGGGCGTCAAAGCTCAGTTCTCAAGGCTGAATTACATCCCAAACCCAATAAGTAAATAGTGCTTCTGCGCACTCAAACCCTGTGACCAAGCCCACCAATGCTATGGAGCCGAGAAAAACGAATGGAGTGTGTGCGTGTGGGATGGGGGGGGGGGGGAGAGGGAATGCGGACCTGCAACCTTTCCCAGAGGACGCGGAGCTTCTCGACTCTGGGAAAATATAGAGTGAAGAGGAAGGGGCTGGCCTGTCCAGCTGTAGAAGACTGGTATTACTATATAGAAAGGGTGAAATGGAGGGGAGGGGGCGGTGTAAGCGGGAAGCGTGGTTCCTAGTTTTAGATTCTTAGTCTGCAGAACTTGGAATCAGAATTTCATAGAATTGGAACGGCGCGTCAGGGAGGGATACACACACACACACACACGCACAACTTTCTTAGACAGGAAACACGGAGAAAAGTAATCTCCAAAGGGGTTAGAGGATGCGAGAAAAGTAATAATGGCCATTTAAAAATACTCTGAAGGAAATTAAAGCCAAGTCCTCTGCTCAGTCCCCTGCTAACACACACACACATACACACACACACACACGCACACACGCACACACACACACACGCACGTAGCGAGTTGGTGTTTGAGCTGATTTTTGTTTAATGTACTTTTTTTGGTAACAGTACAATAATAAAATCATGATTACGTTAAAGTTGGTCCGAAAGCAAAGTCCCGTGGAAAACGAATGCTTCTTTTCCCACCTCATCTCCGTCTCAGTTTCGCAATCTCAGAGGGGAGATAGTCTGAAAAGGAGAAAAAGAAGCCAATGCTATCATTTGGACAATTATTTAAGGGTCACAGGCAAAGTGTTATGCAGAGTTTTGTAAATCTCAGCTCACTTCCCAGCCCCTGGAGGTTCCTCCTAGAAGGATTTGAGGGCTTTTCTAGGCAGCTCAGGGATTCGTCCTAATTTGTCGTAAGACCCAGCTTCTCTGTTGTCTAAAAAGACCCAGTTGCCAGAGGAGAAAGGAGAGAGTCTGGGAGCTTGGTGTAGCGGGTTTACCCTAATCTCAGGTCTCGTGTGATTGACAGAGCCTCTTACGTAGTGACATTTCCCTCAAGGCAATAATAAGGTTTAACTGGACTCAAAGCTATTATAGACAAGTTCGTGTACATTGGGGGGAGGGAATGAAACTTTCTAAAAAAGCGGGGGGGGGGGGGATGATTTGGAACGATGTCCTTAAGTAAACTCCACCAGGAATTAAAACAAAGGACAAAACTGTTGCCTTCTTTCACTTTGTCTTTTCCCCCCTTGAGCTTATTTTTAGTGTTATGTATGGTGAAGAATATATAAACAGAGAGTTTTGAAGGAAGTGGGAAAGAGGAACAGGGACTCTTAGGGGTATAAATTGGTCTTAAAAGTCAGACTGCACTACTTACTGCTAATGAAGGTACTTCTAATCCAAAATAAAATGGAAAGGAAAGACTTTCTTTTTAGAATTTTTTCTTTCTGGAGGGTCTTGAAGAAAACCATGGAACAAGTGTAAGCCAAGGTGTTTGTATTCTACAAAATTTTATTTAGGTAACATAAGAGCAATACAAACTTTCCTTGAAGAAAATAGCTGCAACCGGAGAGTGGTTTATGTAAATATCCTGTTGAAATTGAGCTGTAGATAGGCATATTGTTTCATGTTATCTGTGGTATAGACTTGGCTTTAAAATATTCGGGAAATGTGAAATACCATGGGGGAAAAACTCTTTTGGCTTGTCCTTTGAGTTCACAGGAGAAAAAATGCTTAAACCAGTATTTATTGATATGTGTGTGCATAAGTATTTACACATACACACAAAATATAGAGTCAGCTACAAGAACTTGCTTGTTCTTTTATGTCAAGGTATCAATGAGAGAACGTGTTCTAAAGAACATGTTCTAAAGAGAGTATCTGCATTTCCCATTGCCATTCTATCCCTGACTAAGTTTTGGGGCCACACAAGCAGATTGCCCCTAAGAGAATTTGGGTGATGTATGTAAAAAGATTCAGATGTGTGCAGATGTCTTCCTCTTTCCCTAAGGCTTGGAATGTGGAAATTACATTAGGAAGTCGTGCAGGAGAATTTCTTTTGAAATAAATATTAAATAAAAAACTCATCTGATTTGTGTTCTGTTCTTGAATGCTACTCTTCTCCAGCAGTATTGTTTCCCTCTCCCCAGTGGCGAATTGTAGCGGTCATTAAAACCGAATGACAAATTTCAGTGCTAAGGGAGATGGTTGGGTACTGTGATTATTCCCACCTCTTTCTGGTGTGAGAGCAAAATAAATACCTATTTTTACATGTCCTTAAAATCCCAAACAAGCAAACAGGAAAAGAAACTTGCAAAAACGGGATTCTGCGCCTTTAAAAAGCTTGATTTAAAGTGTTAAACGGTGCAACATGTTCAAATTGCAAATCACTGAAACGGTGGGGAGAGAAAAATAAATGACTCCTTGACCTGCTACTGCAAATCACCTTGAGGCCAATACTTCATAAGAAAAAAAAAGCCTCCTGTCTTCAACCTTCCTGGGGTCCAGACTTGTTCCCAAGGACAAAAACAAACTAATAAATTCAAGGACAAAAACAAAATCAGCACAAGATGACCAAAAAAGTAAGTGATTCTTCAGTCTGAAACTGAGTCTAATTTCATAATAACTGATGTCCTCTATTAAGCGCACCTCGGTGGCAGAAACGGAGGAGTACAAGGGACAGGGAGTGTAAGGACAGTAAGGGAGCTGGTGGCAAAAAGCATCCCTAAACTGCTGTTGGCATAGGAAAGAACTCCTCTCTCTGTCTGCACCAAACTCAAGGTACAAGGCTTACATTTGAAGGATAAGAAACTCTCATAATAAAAACCTACTTTACCCTCAACGGTTTCTTGCTCGTTGAGCAAGGGGCGCACAAACGAAGCAAAATTATTCTTTTATATTAATATGCAGTGCAATCACATGGTGACCATTTAGAGCATCATTTTAAATAAATATTTGGTTATTTCCCAAGTGTACTTTTGTATTTTTTTTTAAGTACAGGGAGAAAGTCCTGAGAACATTGATCAAAATAAAATTTTCCTCGGGTTCTCTAGAAATGGGAGCTACTGGCCTCTGGGCATGTAGGCTGTCCTTTTTCCTCCTGCCCAGTGTGTTGAATGGTATATCTTTGACTCTGTTTCAGCTGTCCAGAAAAGAGATTTTGATTCCAGAGTTTGGTTTTGTCAAAAGCAATGAAGAGGGTAGCATGTCAACTTCCCTCCTTTTTTTCCTCAAGAAGAAGTGAAAATAGATTTCTTCAAGATCTCGGTTTCTTTCTGAAATTGTGTTCACTCACAAGCCTCGAAGCCTTGTGCCTGTGCGTCCCCTAGAATAGAAAGATCCTCCTGAGGGTGGTGGCTAGGGGTGGTGCCATCTGTATCGATCCACTCCCATCTAATTAGTGAACTAATACCCCACTTCCATCCCCTAACACACATCCAAGGCTTTCCAGCCATGTGTCCACTCGATTTAGTTTTTACCCTGGCATCTTTATTGGTACACGCATCCTCTTCCAGAACCAGGGCAGGCGTGAATGTGTGCTGTGTATGTGTGTGTGTGTGTGTGTGTGTGTGTGTGTGAGTTGAAGTGTGTGGTGATGCTCAGTAGTTGAGGGCCTGGTAGAGGTGAAGCAGCCTCCCCAGGGGCGCGTGTTCGTTCCCTTCCTAAGCTGCTGCTCAGCCCAACACGATTTTTCTCTGGTAGGAAAGAATGGGCTGAGGAGCAGAGCTCTGTCTCTTTGCGTTAGGAAAGATAGACCAACTGGTTGGTCTTTGCGAACAGCACCAGTCTGGAGCTCTCTAGTTTGTTTACTATTTGCTCTCTGCTGAGGAAAGTCCGATGTGATCAAGAGCAAACTGGAGGCCACTAGTCTGGGAGGGCAGTGGGGAGCAGTTCTGGCGGACTCGGGTGATAATCCAAACTCCATCCCAGCACCAAATCCCCCTGTCCTGCTAGCCCCGTAACCACAGGAGAAAGTAATTTCACTTTTTCATTCTGCAAGTTGATTGAAAAGCAGCATTTACCTTCTCTCTCACTCCTCCTCTTTTGCTCCCCCTACTATCCCTCCCTGTTTGCATTCCCTCCTCTTCCTCTCCCCCACCCACCCTACCGACACCCCACAAGAAATCAGGGGGGTGAGGAGTTGGGGGGGAGGGAAGGGAGAGAAAAATGTCTCGAGTCCCGTCTCTCCCTCTCCCTTCTTTTAAGACTTAAAAATCCTGACAAGTGAAACTTAAAGGTGTTTACCTTGTCATCAGCATGTAAGCTAATTATCTCGGGCAAGATGTAGGCTTCTATTGTCTTGTAGCTTTAGTGCCTACGCCCCGCCTCTGGTGGCTGCCTAAAACCTGGCGCCTGGCTAAAACAAACGGAAGGCAGCCCCTGAGCCTCCACTCAATCCAATTAAGGCGGACTTGGTCCACTCCGTTACGTGTACATCCAACAAGATCGGCGTTAAGGTAACACCAGAATATTTGGCAAAGGGAGGGGGAAAAAGCAGCGAGGCTTTGCCTTCCCCCCTCTCCTTTTTTTTTTTTTCCTCTTCTTCCTTCCTCCTCTAGCCGCCGAATCATGTCGATGAGTCCAAAGCACACGACTCCTTTCTCTGTGTCTGACATCTTGAGTCCCCTGGAGGAAAGCTACAAGAAAGTGGGCATGGAGGGGAGTAACCTCGGGGCTCCGCTAGCGGCATACAGACAGAGCCAAGTAGCCCAGCCGGCTATGCAGCAGCATCCGATGGGTCACAACGGGACCGTGACTGCCGCCTACCATATGACTGCTGCTGGGGTCCCCCAGCTCTCGCACACCGCTATGGGGGGCTACTGCAACGGCAACCTCAGCAACATGAGCGAGCTGCCTCCTTACCAGGAGACCATGAGGAACAGCGCCTCGGCCACAGGCTGGTACGGGGCCAACGCGGATCCACGCTTTCCCTCCAGTAAGTGTTACCCCACGAGTGGGCAAGAACGAAGGGAATGGTGAATGCGGGGGAAGGGAAGCTTGGTTCACTGAGGGGACGTCCAGGCAGCGGCGCAAAGGAGTAGGAGTGCAGGGAAGCTGAGGGGGTCCTCCCTCTTCTACCTATCTGTCAAGGGAAGCAGAGAGAAGAAGGTGTAACAAGGTTCTGGGTGTCCCAGACAACACTCAATGGAAAATCTCCCTGTATTTGTCTCCTTCTTCTCCATACCCTCCCTACCTCTCCCAGTACCTCTTTGGAGAGGTCTAAGAGAAAGATGAGGCAGAATAATATAGGTAGAGACTGTGTCCTTACCATGGGGAACTGTTTCCTGTGGGAATGAAGCAAGTTCATGGGGGGGGGGGGGGGGGGGGGGAGGCTAGTGGCATCAGGGAGCTACAATTGCGGCCTGGCCTGAGATTTCGGAAAAAAGCAAGAAGGGGGTTAGTCTAGGGTACAAAATACAGAGTACTCTTACTCCAACCACCAAAGAAGTAACTAGAGAAAGGAGGAAGGAAGTGCTGAGGGGAAAGAAATCAACTAAGTCCTTTGCTCTGGAGGGCAGGAGACTTCTCTAAACAGAAGTAGGCGGTTTCACCTTCCATCAATGGCTGAAGGGTTGACCGGGTGAGGAGACGTGTGGAATATGGGGGGTGGGGGTGGGGGTGGGGGATTAGAGCTGTTTTAGCCTGAGGATTTGCCCAGCCCCACAATTCCAGATATCTGATTTTTCTCTCAAATATGAAGCCCTTCCTTCCTTAAGGCCCTCAGCCTCTTCTCTCTATCCTATTGAAATGAGTTCGGTTGGGGGTTGATCCAGGCTTTTCCAGGGGAACTTGCTTCTGCAGAAGCAAGTAAATGGGAATATATGTATATAACACATCGCCCAGAAAGCGGGAAATCTGAATTTCCGGTCTCTGGACTGTAGTGAGGACTGCATCTAGGATTCCCGCAGAAGTCCCTCGAGGACTGCACTGTCTCACTGCGTCTTCTAGATCAAGAGAGAAAGTACTTTTTTCCCGCTCGAAAAACCAAAACCAAAACCAAAGCCAAAAAGTAATGAAAATCCCCAGCCTCCCTTTTCTCTGCACAGGGGATTCCCTGAGCTGGTGAGCAGTGTGCCTGGACGGGACGGTCAGGGCCTAGAGGGGTGGGGTGTGTGGCTGTAGTTAGGGGGATCTGAGGCAGAAATGTCTCCAAGGTCCCCAGCCCGACCCATGTACTGTTGTCACCTTGCAGTCTCCCGTTTCATGGGCCCCACGAGCGGCATGAACATGAGCGGCATGGGAGGCCTGGGCCCTCTGGGGGACGTGAGCAAGAACATAGCCCCGCTGCAGAGCGCGCCGCGACGAAAGCGCCGGGTCCTCTTCTCCCAGGCGCAGGTGTACGAACTGGAGCGGCGCTTCAAGCAGCAAAAGTACCTGTCGGCTCCTGAGAGAGAACACCTGGCCAGCATGATCCACCTTACGCCGACCCAAGTCAAAATCTGGTTCCAAAACCACCGCTACAAGATGAAGCGGCAGGCCAAGGACAAGGCCGCTCAGCAGCAGATGCAGCAGGACAGCGGCTCCTGCCAACAACAGCAGCAGTCCCCTCGGAGGGTGGCAGTGCCGGTTTTGGTCAAGGATGGCAAGCCATGCCAGGCCGGTTCCAATGCTCCCAGCGCTGCTGGCCTCCAAGGCCACCAACAGCAGGGGTCCGCGGCTGCGGCCATCACTGTGTCCAGCAACGGCACCAGCCTGAGCCAACACCCGAACCACCAGTCCAGCAGCGCTGGTCAGTCCCCGGATCTGGCCCAGCACTCCGCCAGTCCTTCGTCCCTCCAAAGCCAAGTGTCCAGCTTGTCCCACCTGAACTCTTCGAGCTCGGACTATGGCGCTGCCATGTCCTGTTCTACCTTGCTATACGGTAGGACCTGGTGAAAGGATTTCATACCAAAAACAAATGAGCCCTCCCTCCACTCTCCACATTTCCCCACCACACCACACACAGATAAGAATCAAATAAGCTGTTCCCACGTTATGTTTCAACTTTTGTTAATAGTCTTTACCCGTTTAAACAAAAGAAACAAAACAAAAACCAAACTGCTGGACGTCTTTCTTTTCTGTGCTTTTTAATTTTGTGTGTTTTAATAGAAGCAAAAAAGTGAATTTAAGATTTCTTTAAGGAATCTTTAAACAGAAAGAGACGGACAGAAAAAGAAATACTTTGGGGGTTTCTTTTAGGTGATAAAAATGGGTTTAGAACGCCTGAATGGGGCTTTTCTGAGAGGGCCATCGTGACTTTAAAAGTGTGTGTGTGTGTGTGTGTGTGTGTGTGTGTGTGCGCGCATATATATATATATATATACACATTTATGTATGTATATATAAGCACAGGTATATCATATACATATACATGTATATATACGCAAACGTATATACGCATATATATGGGTATAAATACTCTATACACATATATATACAAACATACTTATACACATACACACATACACACATACTAGGAAACAACATTCACCCACACACATAACCAGCGAAGTATACTCGAATGTAAATACAAGGATTTCTTAAATGGGAAACCTGGGGAAAGAGGAAAGGCGCCTTTACCAAACCCACTCGCCACAGAAACAAAGGAGGCACAAAGCATCCCAGGCTTCAATCCCTCAGTCTCCTCCTGACCCCCAATCTGGCTGCTCAAGGCAGAGGAAACATTTTCACTGACCTTGGTATAACATTTTTTTTCTTACCTTTGATGTGAACCTGTAGCTGTATAATGCTGTCAAAAGTTGGACTAAACATCTAGTTTTTAGTATCTGTATATTTTGTTGTAAAAAGGAAATTCTGCAACTTCCCCCTACCTATTCACCCCTTCACATTTTTTATGGACATTGACAGATCCGTGTATATTATTTGGCAGTTTGGTATTTGCGAAGTCAGTCTTTTTTTTTTTTTGTAACTTATGTAGATATTTGGCTTAAATATAGTTCCTAAGAAGCTTCTAATAAATTATACAAATTAAAAATATTCTTTTTTTCTTCTATTAATACCCCTTTTAGTTCTAGTGATTGTGGGAGTTTGTTGGGATTGAGGGAGGGGCATATCACCACTCCCTCAGGGAAATTAGACTCGTTTTAGGTTCTCCCTAGAGAAGGATTCAATCTTCAAGAGTTTCTGAGGTGTGGAAGACCCAGATCTGTTTAGATGGAGACCGAAGCTTTTGCTCAACCTACTGAAAAAAAATTTGTGGCCACTCCTGGTAGGCAGATATCTTGAGGATTGGAAAGGAAAATTATATAGCAAGAGATAGAAAATGAAGAACAAAAAAAATCAAATATTTAATCCCTCTTATTTTAGAAACAAAATCTCTCCTTTGTTCTATAAAACATTAAGAAAATTCTTAATTCCTCCACTGGAGATGTAATTTTAATAATGCTGAAAGATGTCATTTTTAAACGAATTGGTTGTGCTAAGAATTTAACCTTTATGCTCTAATCCTGCATAGCTTTCCTGCAAGGCCGTTTGAATTAGCTATGTATGTATATGTATGTCTCTTTCAAATGGTAGTGCTGAGAGGAGAAGAAGAGACAGAATTTGTGCCCTTAAAAAGCTATTTCTGCGGACTGATGGAGACTTATTGAATGCAGGTTCACTGGCTCTACCGTAAGAGTTTCTTTGTGGATTGTTTTCTTTGCAGGTGATTTTTAGCTGAATCACTAGGATAAGGAGACAAGAGACATGTGAGATAAGGGTTGCAGGGTTATGGGGACAAGGCTGGAGGAGCCTTTAGAATGGAAGTTATAGGTTGGCTAATGGTTAAGGCTTTATTCGACTTGTATCCAGCTCCGGAATCCTAAATCCTTTCTGCAAAGAATCTTTAGCATCACTCTACATCCTTTCTTTCCTGATTCCTCTTTTCTCCCAATTTTCTTTGATTTTCTCCACCCTTTCTCTTCTCCAGGAAGTGAAGGAAAACAGCTTCAAGGGTAGGTTGAATTAAGGAACTCTCAAGGAATTAAAAAATGGGAGTATTAAACTGAACTGCCCACAAGTTTTCCCCTCCCTCCCAACCCCCACTCAAATAGGCAATGGAAAGTGCCTGAAAGAAAGAATTGGGATGGGAAATCTCTAGAACATCATTCCTCGCCCCCCCCCCCCCCCCCCCCCCCCCCCGCCACCTAGTAAACTGAATAGATTTAATTATTTGCAAAAATGCTGAGGGAAAATGGCAAGTTTCCTCACTCACACCTTTTTTTCCTTTTCCTTCCTTTTCTACTCCTCTCTTCCTTTTCTTTTCAGTGGAAGAAATTAAAAGATTCATGTAGGTCTCTATGCTCTCTCTAGGGACACCAGAGTTGGTGAAAACATTGCAAAACTTCAAGGTAGTAAGCCCCCTTTGTTAGCTTCCTGAAAGCTTTTCTGTTTTTGCTCTCTATCAAAGGATTGCATTGGTGTTCTATGTATAGTAGTATTTGATTGTCCTGTTTAGGATAAAAATAGGAAAGTGGGTTTGGGAAAGGATGACGCTGGAAAACATGTCTATTATTTGAAGGGAAATCAGGAAATATGAAAAGAATTTACACTTTCAAACCAACAGAAATCAACACTAAACTTTTAAACATCGTGGGCGTTCCCTTCCAGCTACGTTCTGGGTTCAGCCAAAGAGGGACCTGGGGTTTGGAATTAGGGGCTCAGAGAGGAGCGAACAGGTAGGTACGCGGAAAAATTGGATTGTAGTGGGAGGGGACATAGATCTATGGAGGTAGAGAGGCGTCTCAGCTCCACGCTAGTAGCTGGTTCTGGGTAATACCCAACTGGCTAATTCTGTACACGAATTTGTCTTTCTTAAAGTAGATTTAGTTTTTCCATTAAATAAACTCTTTTACACCGTAGTCCGCTGTCTGCTTAAAGTCTGTTGACTTGTTCCAAGGAAAGGTGAATTCATTTCTTTCTGTAGCACAAAATTCTGGGCAAACAGGATTCCGGCTACATTTACATATCAATCACGAGAAATGCAAACAAACGCTTTAACAAATTTATGGAGGGCCGTGGAGGATTTTTTTTTTCTCTCTCTGACAAACATAGTTTCTAGGACACTTAAAAATATTACAAACTTCTTTGTGGAGAAATAATTGAGGAGTGAAGAACTAAGTGTGCGGCTTTTGAATTATTCCCAGCAGAAATATATTTCCTGCTTGTATTCCTAGTCTGACCACATTTTTCACCCCTGGGACCTCCATACAGCTAGGATGTCTTCTCCATTCTTTGGATAGTCCCCCATCTTTGGTTCATTTTCGGTTTAGGCAGAAAGCATGCCTTGTTGCCCTTCTCAGAGTGGCACCTGAAGTAAGCAGTAAAATAATCCTGTAGAGTCCACAGATGTTTGGGTAACACCTGTCTTTTCCATCTTAGGGTTCTCCCTCTTTTGATAGAAAGGGCTCTGTGCCTGAACCCCAAGAACTTTCTTCACCTCTATCCCTACTCCCAGGCCCTGGCTGACTACTTAAAGGAGTGGGGGGGGGGAGAAATGCAGAGGGAATTTTTCTCCCTCCCTCTCTGATGTAAACATGAGACTACTCTCAAGAGCCCTGGAGTGCAGTTGTAGTGTTATTGGGGGTTGAAACCAGGGAATTCACCATGTTTGATGTTTAGTATCAAAAAGCATTTTGCTTTGCTACCCGCCCCCACTCCACCCCGCCCCCCCCCCCCCCCCCGGCCTTTGCCTGAGCCGAAGAAAATAGTAGAAGCTTGGGAATCTAAAGGCAAGAACGCCCTGACTGAACTGGTGTTGGATGGGGAATGGAAGTGGGAAGGAGGAAAAAGAGAGAAAAAGGAAATGGAAGGAGGGAAGGAAGAACCAAAACTGTTCTCTCTGCTTTCCCTCCAAGGAAACCAGCTATGCAGTGTTGGGGGGGGGGGGGTGGAATGGCATGGGAAGACATGCAGGCATGCAGAGACAGAAAGGCAGAGAGACAAGGCAGAGAGAGGAGAGGAAGGGAAAGAAGGGAAGAGAGGGGTAGAAAGAAGGAGAGAGAAAGTGAGGAACCAGGGAGTCAAAAACACAGTTTTCAATGTTCAGTGTAAACTGTTCTCTGCAGAACTTCCAAGTGTTAGGAGACAGCTCAAGCTCAGAAAGATGGGCTGGCTTTGGGTGAAGTGCCTAACTGGTCCAAATAGTATAATCAGAGAAAACCCCATGCTAATACTGAGATAAATCAATTCAGGACATAATTTATAGCAGTAGGCGATCAGTAGTTATCCATCTATTCCTCTGGGCCTCAAAGACAGGCACTTCTTTCTCTAACTAGGAAGGCTGTGACCTCTTCAAAAAGGCGGAGTTGAATGTGAACAACTACAGTTTCCCAAAGGATTTTTGATTTTTTTTTTTAATGGAAAGATTTAGGAAGGTGGTCCTGGTTATGTTGTCTATGTGTTGAAAGTGAGATCTCTGATATAAAAATTATAGCCAAAGGTTTTATAATTGAAGAGACTGATCAAGATGAATCACAACTACACACACACACACACACACACACATCACATGGATGTGTTTAATGTATCATGGGGTGAGGGTCCTGAAGGGAGGAAAACAGAGACAGTCTTAATTTCGGCATCATAAATACAAAAGTAGCAAGAGTATCTTCCAAGGCGTTAAGAAGAAATGAGATCGGGTTTTTCTGGCTTCCAGCACATTAGGTATCAGGTAAGGTCACTATTTTCTATTTTATATCTTTATCTTTAAAGAGGTCAATTTAAGAAAAAAAAAGTCTAGGATACAAAGGAAGAATTCTGATAAAGAATATACTTTTCCTTACATTACAAATCAGATAAGATAAGAATCTACTTCATTATCAAAAAGAAACTTGTGAGAATCCAGCTTGAATTCAAATTGGATTTATCCCATCCACTATCTACCCTCAATCATTTCTAAAGTAATATTGATTTATAGTGATATATAAAACATGTAATAGAAATCTGAACTTGGGTTGATACTTTGCTTGTAAGTCAAGGTCTTAAAAATAAATAATACCTACTCTGTAATCAAAGTGGCAGATTATAGACTTGTTTTCATAACTCTATGCAAAGATCACAGTTAGGATATACTACAGAATTGCCTGCTTAGGACCCTGGCCTGCTATTAGTTCGTGTTTTCCATTGGAAAGTTGTTTTCCTGTGGTGTAGACTCCTCTGTGGATTTGAAGATACAGCTTCTTTGTTTACTTTTCTGTTGGAAGCACTGGCAAACTTTTCTTAGATCATGTCTTTTTCTTCTTCCTTTCTGCTTTTCATGACTATTTACTACAAGCAGAGTGAAATTTTGCTTTAACATGTAACCAGAGAATTTCTGCAGGAATTAAGTAAAAAGTTAAGTAAAGAGAAGGGAATTATCTATTATCAAATCCATTGGTAATTTTGGAGTCTTTAGACATAATGATTACATTCACTTGATGATGTGGCTATTATACTTGGGAACTTGACACCAAAGATTCCCTCGACCCAAAACTTGGGAGCAATTTTCTATTTTCTACTAGAGTTGTTGCTGAAGTGGTCGAGCTCATTTCAGTCTGATAGCGACCTAATACTGCAACTTCAGAAGCTAATTTGTTTTCCTCCCCGCCTTCCTCTCTTTTTAAGACACTGTCTGGTCTCTGTTTTCAAAATATTTATTACTTTTTTATTTCAGTAGAATTACAGAAATGAAGTGTTTTAATTTCACTTAGGAGTGTCATTTATTTATTTTTTCATTCCATGATTGCAATTTTTGTTATGTCTCAAATGAACACAGTAAATCCAAGGACAAGGCTTTATTGCTTCTTCATCTGCATATGATCAACACTCCCCCCACTCCCATTACACACAAACACACACACACACACACACACACACGTCCCTAGAGGTCACTTATAAAGTCTGTCATAATAGATAGAAAGCTAGCCTTGAGGCCAGGAAGACCTGGGTTCAATTCTACCTCTGACAAACATTGGCTGAGTGGTCCTGGATAAGTCACTTAACCTCTCCAGGGCAACTTTATAAAACTATAAGTTTATGGGGAAGGTGGTGATCTGGTAAAGGTAGTTTCCTCAGGAGTTGGGGTGGAGGGAGTTCCCAGTACCTTACACTGCATATAATGATAGTTATTAATTTTCCTATCAGAAAGATGTGCATATGATCTCTCATGATTTAATTGGTGTAGGAATACAGGATACTAAATTGGAAAGAACAGGTTCTCAGAAAGTCTCCTTACATCTTTAGTCCTCAGTATCCTGATCTGTTAAATGAAGAGGTTAAGTCGCAGATTGCCTGTAAATATCTCTTACAGCTGTGAATCTATGATCCCCTCTACTAATGTATGTCAGCACCTGATCTTCAACAATTTTAGAAAGTTAACTAGAGCACTGAGAGTTTAAATGTTTTGAATTGTGCAGGGTCAAATGGTATGTGTCAGAGGAAAGACTTGAATTCAGGTCTTCCTGGCTTCAAGACTGATTCTCTGTCACCTCCATGTAATACGCACACAAACAAACACACACATATTGTATGTATGTGTATTTATTTAAAGAAGTGAAAGATTCCTAAATATAAAGCATTTTCTTTTAAAACAATAAATCAGTTTCATATGGGTGGGTTGTGAGTTTTTAGAACTTTTAGATAAGAGATTGAATGACATAAGATATATTTGTTATATATGAAATTTACATAATCAGCTTTATTTTCAAGTATTTTTCAAATACTTACTGTGCATTTTTTGGCTACTTTAAACTTTTTATTAGGACTGGAATCTATTGTGGAATGTGGACATTTGGAAAATGGGTTTGTATTTTTTGGAACATTAAAATATGTTCTTAAACACACGGAAAGTTGTGGTTGGAGTGACTGTTGAGACTCTCAGTCCATGACAAAGGTGTTATGATGTCACATGCCAGAACACATACACATTTGCAAGTTTATTTTGATGAACTATCTGAATTAAAAATACTTCTTTTGGATTAACAAAACAATATGTCTCAGAATCTTCCCCCAAAGGGGAAATAAAATTGCTGGTTGTAATCCAATAAATGAGAAAGGGCCAGAAGTTTTCTTACTCCTAGTCTCTCCATTTGGATTCCTGGATTCAGGAAATTCCTTACTTTAACCACTTCAATGGAATTTCATTATCATATTGTTTGTATTTTAGTTTGTCCCCAGCATGCCCCGCCTTTGCATATGTTTATTCACTTTCCTTGATTACTGAGAGAAGATTGGAAAGAAAGAAAGAACCAGAGGTGAAAAGCAAGGAGGAGAATGGAAAGTCAGTGCTTACTTAGTCTGAGATTTTAAGAACTATGTCCATTGATCTTTCTGATAGGAAAATCACCAAAACGATTCATTCCCATTTATCCCCTAAAATTCCATATCCTTCCCATCAATTCTACTTCTGGAACGATGTCCTAAGCTGTAGAAATATGAAACTTTTATCAGCAAGTCTGTTACTGATTTGCCTGACTTCTCCAGTGTGGATATGGACTTGTGAGTACACAAATATAAACACTGGGATTACCTAAATAGCATGAAAATACTCAAGATTTTTGTTCTTCTGGAAGCAGCTACTCACTATCACTTTAGGGGCTAACAGGACAAACTACAAGAAGAAATGGAAATGACTCTGAAATGTGTGTGTGTGTGTGTGTGTGTGTGTGTGTGTGTATGAGAGAGAGAGAGAGAGAGAGAGAGTGAGAGAGAGAGAGAGATAGAATAGATGGGAATCCTCTGAGGAGATTCCAGAACCTAAGTTACTCAACCTATCTCCCATATCACATTGCTACATGAATCATTGTTGTGGCTATACTGGGATCGTATACTTTTGGGTATCCTGAGCTGAGGACATTTTCTCCTTCTGTTTCTGAAAAAACTCAAGAATGAAGAACAATATGAAGGCACCGATTGCAAACAAGTATAAACCTTGCAAGAATACTTATTGAACACTTTACATACCACCACCAGCAGTACCACCACCACTAAGAATAGTAGGTCAAAGCTGGAGCTTGGATCACTTTTCTCTTTCAATCTCAGTGCAGAATTGATTGTGCCTGCATGAGTATACACATAAGCACTGGCTGTAATCATTACATGGAACGTGTCATACCCCGCAGCTCACACAGAAATCAGACTTAAGATAAAAACACCAGTATCTGCTTATAACACTGCATGTTTTCTGTTGGACTCATTTCAAATTCAAAATGGTCTAAATGTGATTCATTCAAACACACACTCATATAATATTATGTTTACACAAATGTAGAACTTGGTTGGGCCAAAGAGAAAAATATTTTTCTGGGATAAACTGTAACATGGAGATTCTTATATATTCTGGTATATGGCTAATTAAAATATGAATACACAAATATCATTAAGACAAGCAGAGCTAATTGTTAAATATACTTGAAAGGATTTAATTTTTTTTTTCATTAAGGAGTTAACCTTACTGTAGGTTCTAATTTTGTTCTTCTAGGGTGGGTGGTTGTGAGTATATGTGAATTTGTGTTTGTGAGCATTGAAAGATGAGAAGAGAGATGGAGAGAGAAAGAGACAAAGAGACAGAGAGACAGACAGAGAGACAGAGACAGAGGGATTTAGTTCTGGAAAGTTGAGCAGTACAAGCTGTAGGGCTGTGTTTGTGGGATTTTGCTATGTGTTAGGGCAGGGTGTGATCACAGTATATTTATTTGTATGTATTCTGAGTGGATGGTAATTTTAGTGAGGAAATGTGGGAGTGGAACACCAGAGAGGGTGTGTGTATATACGTACATTGCTGAATGTTGGGCTAGTAACACAAAGGTCTCATAATTATCTAGCTGAAACATGGTCAGATGGCAAAAAGTTGCAAAAGAGATCAACCTCCCTGAGATGAGAAGGAGCTGGCTACAGAGATCTGCAGCCATCATCCCCCCCCTTTTTTTCAATACATTTTAAACAAGAGCATCTAGTAAGTGATTCCGATTCAATACACATAATCAGTTTGGGAGTCTTATTTCCATTTGAAAACAGGGTCATTTGCAATCATAAGAGCTGGACACACTGAAAGATTCAGAACACATTCAGAACAGATGATAGGTGATAGAATCTGTAGACGAGCACTCAATATTTTCTTCTAGTTGCAGACCCTTTACATTGTGCTTTAATCATGATGTATTTTTAATCTAATATTCTTTTTGAAAATATGACTTAATTGCTTTAGAAAGCAAAGCTTTGACCCACAGTGAGACTCCCTGGTGGAAAAAAAAATGAAAGAATGGTGATTGAAAAAAGCATGTTGATTGTCCTTCTCGTCTCTTAGGGTTAACAGTCATTTAATCAAGAGTACACTGGGTAAATCATTTTGTGGAAAATGCTAACTTGTTTTTAAAGTAAGTACCGCCTGAAGAACATTGTACAGGGGCTAAAAATAGCAGGGACCATACACAGATGCAAACTGAAAGAGTACAGGCAGTCCTGACACTGTTTGGAGTCCTCTTTGGGGACTGCAGATTGGATGGGGTGGGGAGAGAAAGAAAAGAAAAGAAAAGATCCCTTGAGAAATATTCAGTCTGACAAAGCAATGGGTTTGCCTTTCTATCTCAAGAGATTTCCAACAACCCAGAGATGATTTTTCAGGGGATATAGCTGATAGAAAAAGAGGTGAATTATAGTAGCCCCAATCTGAGTCAGAAGGTTGAGTCAAAAGTTTGGAGACAGGAATTCATAAGTTGTTTTCCATCCTCTCTTGTTTGAACTCCCCACCCTCCTTTAGACATGGCTATGCACTTTACCTTCCCAGCATATATAAACTTCAATACAAATCCTTCATCCAAGATATGTTACAGGATTCTAGCTCCTATTTGATCATCATATTAATTAATATCATAGTCTAAAAAGACATTCAGTTGCAAACAGTTGAAAGAATATGCAGAGGTCATATT
The DNA here is from genome assembly GCF_900497805.2 of Vombatus ursinus. NCBI lineage: Eukaryota > Metazoa > Chordata > Mammalia > Diprotodontia > Vombatidae > Vombatus > Vombatus ursinus. The sequence goes on from NW_020955184.1 coordinate 2,263,229, forward strand.
TAATTGTATCTTGTTTTTCTGGGCTCCTTCAACGCAGTGTTGAATGCAAATCAATAAAGAAAACAACCATAGAAAAAGTAATTTCTTGGGGTGAGAAAGCACAGAATGAAAAACAAACAAGTTTTCACAAAGATTAAGAATTCTATTTTTCATTTTAGAGCACCTTTGCTCTTTCTTTAGTTTTTTTTCTGAGTTAAATATATCATTGTATTGTACTGTTTCTATGATTCAAGGCACACTGAAGATTCAAAACTTGACCTGAAATTTTATTTTTGAAGCATATACGATAGCATATAGTGTCCTTTAAAAAACATCTACGGGGGAAATCTCCCTGATTTTTGTGAAGAGGCAGCCTTGGCCCTCCACCAAAGGACACATATCTGAGGAACTTACTTCTTAGTTGATGCACAATCTAATAGTATTTATTCTTGTTTAATAGTAGCTCTTCTGTGCTTTAAAAGGGAAGGCATTCATCAAACATCTGGAACTGGGATCCTCAAGGTAAATGAGGCTTACTTAGATGTCACCATATTTTTTCTTTCTTTCTTTCTTTCTTTCTTTCTTTCTTTCTTTCTTTCTTT
>NW_020955184.1:2263819-2278350 GCF_900497805.2 Vombatus ursinus
TTCTTTCTTTCTTTCTTTCTTTCTTTCTTTCTTTCTTTCTTTCTTTCATGATCCAGATGATGGTGATATTATACTTCAAGGGAGAAAATATGTGTGGATAAGAAACAAAAAAGTCTGTGCCCAATTCTTACTTCCCTGTTTGTTCACTTCTATAGAAAATTTGTTTTAAAAGCCACTGTTATGAATAAGAGGCAATATTTGGGAACCATATTCTTCTGCCAAGCACTCTATTACCACCTACCTGACCCCAGATCCTTTAGTTAACCAGAAAGTGTTAAAACATTTTCTCACAGCAATTCAATGTATCTTTTTATTTTTTTCTTGAAGCTATACATATAGACAGAATGTTGGTTCACAGATGCAAGTAGATATTGGAGGGAAGAAGAACACAAATTTCTTTAATGCACAAGTCCTGTAGGTTTCCCTTAGCAGTGAGTTGCCTGTACTAGCTTTCATCTTTTTTAATCTGGACTCCCTCTATATTTGCCCTGTCAAAATGTCCACATATTCTCAGTGAGGACTGGTGAGTGTACTAATGGCTAGAAAGGTAGGCCTAGAGGGTTTGGGTAAAGATTCTGGTCTGTCTGAGAGTGGCTGGAAATGATATCCACAGCCACAACAAAGCAGATTTGGATTCTCAGAATTCAGAATGACTGCACCCCAAAATTCACTTGTCTGGGAGGCCAGGTTCTAGCATCTTTGCAAGAAAATCACCCAGAGTTGGACAAGTTCTAAATCTACATGACTTAGGTTTAGATTTAGTACTCCTGGTTGTATGTAGATAATTAAAAAGATCTTTGTTGTGTTTATAGTCACAAATGGAAAACCTGTTTCATGTATGATAAAAATGAAAGTATTGACTTTCCCTGGGGAGGGTAAGCTTAGAGTTGTTTGTTGGGCAAAGGTGATGGATTTACTCAAATGAATTCATACTCTCTGGATTGATCCTCCTTCTTGAGATTGTTGATAGAGCTGGTGATTTTATAGTATTTGATCTTTCAAAAATGTATATTTTACTAGGAAAAGATATACTATCTGATTTAATCCTCCCAACAATTAGATAAAACCAGTTTTGCCATACTCATTTTACAAACAAGGAATCTTTCACTTAGAAACATTAAATGACTTTCCTAAAATCAAACAGCTGTTAAGTAGTGAGCTAAAACTCAAGTCACTTTTTGTGAATCCACGTCTTTCCACCACAACAAATTGCCTTCCAGTCATAAATTTTCAAATCAACTCAATACATTTTTAGCCTTGTGTCAGAGGAAGCTTATGATTTCTTATCTCCCATTTCAACTCTGGGTTCTAATAAACTGAGCAAAATGATCACATATCATACTCTTATACATACATGAGTGACATACAGTACATTTACATTTTGGGTATATGTGATACACACTAGATAATAAAAAGTACAAAATACATATATATTGTAAAGTAGTGAAAAGATGGCAGGACTTGAGTCAGAATACCTTGTATGTGGCCTGGTTCAATACTTATTGGAGTTATGTGACCTCATCATTTAACCTCTTTGAGCCTCAGTTTCCTAATTTATACTTTTAAGGATAGCATTACTTGCACTAATCTTACAGTGCAATTGTGATGAAAGTTCTCTGTATACTATTATGGTAATATTATTCCAATAGAAATACACTGACTAGTTGTGACTATATATTAAGTGTCAATTTTTTTACCTCAATGCACATGGGACTTTCTTGTATTTGTAATAAATAGTATCAGTTCAACTTCATTTTTTATATTTTAATTCTTTCTTTTATCTATCTTTTCTGATTCATTTTCATTCTGTTATTTCAAAGACCTAGAATTTCAGTTTTACTCTTGTGCTTCATTAGTCAGCTGTCCCTTCTTAGAGTGGCATAAATACTATGACTGAACTTTATTCATGAACATTTTTAGACAGACAACTAAAATTCCATGTACTGACTAGTTAAAATAGAGTAGCCCCTGAGGCAAACACAACTTAGTTAAATAGTTAATAGGGATAGAAGAAGGCCAAAGTTAACATAAAGACAGAGAGAGAGCAAGACAGAGAGAGAGAGTAAGACAGAGAGAGAGAGAAAGAGAGAGAGAGAGAAATGGAAGAATTAAATTAATGACAACTGATTGTAAGAAATAACTCATTTGGGCAAGGATGGAAATGAGAAAGAAATATAAAATTCATTGGTGTGCTTTTACTGTTTCCACATGTTGACCATGAAAGGTTTCATGACTAGTGATTCAGATCCTTCTCTATCTTCTTAGTTCTCTTACAATGCCAAATGCATCCTTTGTACTGGACTCTGTGATTTCCAGAAACCCCACACCTGATCTTCCTAGCTCTAGTTGAACTTATTAACTCATATCTCCTCCCACCAGATAAAAGAGGAAAATGTTTGATACTTGATGAAGTAAGTAGGAAATGAGAAAGGAGCTAATTTGGATATCTTTTGGAAACTTCAAAGGAACTATCTTCTTATACTGAGAGCTCAATGTTCTGTATTGGGCAAAGAAAATGTAATTTTTTTTTTTGATCCAAACTGGGAAGAGGGCATCTTTGGTTTCTCAGTATTGAGAGGGCATGGAGAGAAGGAAATGGCATGATCTCAATTCATGGAAATTGACGCATCTTGACCTTTCATTTGTGTTGATGTTGCTTTGAAAGAGTGTTAGGTATGATAGGAGCTCAAAGCTTAACTCCTCACTGATTATGATTTAAAAATATTTAAAAAGAAAGAAAAAATTCAAGGTGAGTCTGGAAGGGATACTTTCCTGATTTCTGGTGGAAGGTTTTTTTTTTTTTTTAAATCCCTTAGTTTTTAAAGTCCTCAAAACATTTTGCATCTGAATTCTAATTTATTGAAAGCACTTCCAGAATTAAAACCATTTTTCAGAGAAATAAATTTATTTCTCCCAGGAGAATCATTCTTTAGGCCTTAAGCCTGCTGGCTAAGTGGGGACACTTTTACACACAGTAAACTTTAGAGGCATTGGCCTTGTGATTTCCAGAAACTCTCTCTACCAATGTAGACTAGTACCGTTTTGTAGCTTATACTCTTAGAATTTAATCTCTGAACAAATATATATTGAATTGAACCTAATCACCAATATTGAAGGAAGATGGTGAACTAGGGCTAGGATGCTACCTTTGGTCAGGGGAAAAAAACAGCTTGAATTCAGAGCTTTCCTTCCTTCACAATAGATTTACTCACGTATTTTTTGCTAAGTGTTTTAATAATATTGCCACTGAAGGCTTTGATCTGGTCGCCAGATAATAACTGAATCTGAGTAAACAAGTTACCAAAATATACTTCTTTTTTCCTGGGACTATATGTAGAGTTACTTAAGGGTCTCTATCTGGTTCTGCATTCAGTCTTAAAATCTAAACCTAGCCAACCGAATTCAGAAGTTTTATTTCAATACTTTTTTAAAAAAAAAAATAACTACACAAAGACAGATGCAGCAATGTTTCCCAAAATTTAGCACCCTGGTATTTTTCCCCCTACAAGTTACTTCAAAACGGACACTTCAGAGAAGGCAAAGATTGAGTAGCCTTGAATTTCTGCCGAGATCTAAGACATTTATACCCCTCCCCCTCCAACCTCCAATTCCCCTACCCCCCACCCTCACACCCGGGAAAGCTAACATAGTTTTCCGTCCCTATCTGCACTGACTAGGCTTAACCTACTATGAAGAGACTGTGGGGAAGGGAGAGAGGGAGCCAGCTAGACTCTCTACCATCTTTTCAGCTCATTCTGAAGGGAGTGCAATTCTTTAGCTTGAGTGACATATGGCTGGGAAATTAAAAAAAAAAAAGAAAAAAGAAAAGAAAAAAGAAAAAAGAAAAACAGTGTGTCAAAGTGTCAAGGGGGTGGTATTTGCCCTGTAGGGGATCAACCTTTTCCCTTCTATTGTCTTAGATGAGGACACTAGGTAGGTAGTTTACCTTCAGAAACTGGTTTGCTTTGAAAAGAAGATCGTGCCTGATAGAGTGATTCAAACACCCAAAATTCAGTCTAGAGACTGGTTTTCCTCTGCCTGTGGGAGGTATAGTAAGTTGCTAAGGATATAATTCCGACAATTTAGGGAAATGTGTAATCGTCTCCTTTACCACCACCAGTCCTTTCATGTCCTTACATTTTTTTTAATTTAAAAAAGTCAATATTTCTCAATTTAGGAAAAAAGTTTATCTCCATTCATCTCCTGAAGCTCAGAAATGAAGATATCTAAGTCTTACTGTTCATTTTCTTTCTTTCTTTTTCTTTTTCCCATCTCCATCACAAAATTGAAGCCAGCGCTGTGCATTGAACTCATTTGGGGTTAGCTTCTCCGTGTATTTCACACCAAAAAAATGGGGTCCTTTTTATTTGTACTTGTCCTTAACCTTTATAGCAACTGCTGTAGATAGCAGCCCAGTACATCCTCTAATAGATTTTACCAGGGGCTAGTGACAGAGAACTGATTTCTTTTCTATTAGGGTTTAGCACATCTTTGTGGAAGCCCTGCAGAATGACCAGAGATTAGATTTGCATCTCTTAGACTCCCTGTGTGGTCTTTGTGAGAAGCTTGTAACTGTTAAAAATGACTTGTTAGGAAGCGTGTGGGCTCTCATCGTTCTCCTTTTGACAGAATGATTGTGAAATTCAGATTGGCCCTGCAGGATTTAGCCCGCAGATTCCACCTGAACCCTAAGCAATTAGACCCTAATCTCACCGCAATCATATTTGAGTTAGGATTTGTTACACTGTGTTTACTTCAATTAAAAGTAGAGGAATATAGATCCCCCCCCCCAAAAAAAAAATAAAAGGCTTTAAAGTCAGACCTACAGGAATGAAACTTCAGAGTTTTGGTGGTGGTGGTATTTTAAAATATATTTGCTTCTTGTGTGGTTCTTTCCCCCCTCGCGTTCCCTTTAAATAACTCTCCTTTCTTTCGCTATCGGCTGCTTCTACTGGAACCACGGGGAATTTAATTCGGGTCACTGGGGAAAAACTACATCATAATGGTCCCAAATAGGTCTGGAGCCGGGGTTGGGAGTGGGGCATGCTTTTACAGCTTCTCCACAATCTCGCTTCTTTTCCTTCCGGGCCACCTCTCTCTATACCTATCCCTTTCTCATACCATCCCTTCGAGAAGCGCAAGGCGCCAGTCAGTTCCACAACCCAAATATATGTTTTTCAATGTTGTTTTTTTCTCCTCTTTTTTTTTCCCAAACGATTGGCACATTCCTTAAACAGAAGCATAAATGTGTGTGTGTGTGTTTTCCTCTCAGCTGAATTTAGGTTACTCAATGCTAATTCCAATCTACGTACTGCGTTTTTTGTTTTGTTTTTAAAGATGGCATTTACAACCGGGTTGACTCTAAGTTCTCGCATCCCTGCCCTTTGAACCAGCAGCCTAGGCGGCAGCCTTCCTCTCTCCTGATCGCAGCCCGCCCGCTTTTCCAGCGCTACCTTCTTCATCTGCCCGCGAGCTCCCAGTGCTATCAGAAAAGGAAGCTTCGCCTCCTCTTCTTGATACTTTCGATTACATTTTTTTTTTTTAAGCTGGGGTAGAGGGAAGCAGGAGTAAAAATGTGTATATTTGCGAGGGTGGGGGTGGGGGGAAGAGAAGAGGATCTTGAGAGATTGGGGGAGGAGAATTTCACATCAGAAGTTATTTGCATACTTAACCTTAACTAATCTAACCTCCCTTTTAGGGATTTTAAATAGCTAATTTTTAACATAAAGAGTATGAGTTATAGAGATGGTAGCCACGTCTGTCAATCCATCTCTCAAAATTCGGGGTCAGGCCAGAAGCAGTTACTTGCAAAATTTAGTTTCCCACATTCTTTGGTATAAATCACCACAAAGGTGGGGCAAGGAAGAAATGACAGACGCACTCGATTGTTTATTTTTGGGAAGTTTCTCATTTTACTTCTGATAGTGATGTTTGAGCACCAGACCTTCTTAAGGCCTTCGGAATTCGCAGAGCCGACCAGAGAAAGGCAGTGGCCCTGTCCAAACTGCATTTCGTACCAGCGTTCACTGGGGGCCCCCTCAGTCTCTATATTCAGCTGCCTTCAAGACCCCTTCATGCTACCACCCAACTTTTTGTAATGCTTAGCCGCATCCTGTCTTCCTGCTTGTTCCTACTCCCCACTCACCTCGCCTGCAAGGGGTTGCAGCTTCAAGGGTCCTCCCTTACTCTCACATGCTCCTATCAGCCCCATATCCCTGTTTCAGCGCTCTCTCTTGTTTCTCTTCCATTCACTCTTTTACCTTTCAGGTCCCAGGTCAGTGTTTTGTTTGGTTAAGAGATACTGCCCACTGGTCCATAGAATGCTAAGTCCCAACAATAGTCCAGAAAGTGCTCTCTTCCATACTGGTGGAGGTGGGCAAGATGGGCAGCGAAAGGAAAGGAGACTAATCAGCCGTTTTTAAAGTTTTCAAAGGTTTGAAGTTTGTCTCTTGGCTTTTTTTTTCAGACTTCAAAGTCTGGGTGATTGCCAAAAAGTCAGGTTGTTTAATAGACTTTTCCTTAAACATACTTCTTTTTAGATTGCTTAATTCATTAATTTTATCTCATCAGAACCTCCCTTTTATCAGGGAGGAAAGGAAAGAATCTAGTTTCCTACTTTCCATTGATAAACATTTTTGTTCCTAATTAGTTTTTTTTCCAGGTCTTTGAACTACTTTAGTTACTTTTCTCAGTTAATAATGTAGCAAATAATATAAATAAAAACAATATTTCGTTATTAGAAGCTCCAAAATCTACTTGGGTTGGATTTTGTGATGTTTTGTTTTGTTTTGGGGGGAGAGGAGTGGTTGTGTGTCATTGCTTTACATTTTTTGGTTTGTTTGACCTAAACTTGTGATTTCACTGCTTTAGGGAGCACATAGTGAGGAAATTCATTCTACAATTCAAATGGGCAACAGTTATTCAGTTTATAGGCTTAGAGTTGCATGGCAGAGAAAGGTTAACTTGCCTGCATTCAGGCATTCAGCATATGCCAGAAGAGGAAAGTGAACAGAGGTCTTTCCTGCTGGAGGCTGGTTTTCTGTACACTATATCATATACTAATTCATTGTTTATTTTAAAGTAAGACTTCCCCTTTTCAACTTGTCTAGTATAGTAGACTTTTCATTATTATTATATTATAGTTTGCAACCATTGTAATGAAAATTGAATCTGCCTTCACTTGCAAACAATAATTATTATTAAATAATGAGAAAGAACTTTACAAATATTGAGTCCTATACAAATCCAGAGCAGAAGTGACTGGCTGAAGAGATTGTGATGTTTCAATGATATTTCTAAGTCAGTGGCTGTGTTAAGTACTACTTTTTAAATATATGTGTGTATGCATGCATGCATATATGTGTGTGTGTATGAATGTGTGTGTGTGTGTGTGTGTGTATGTGTGAGTGTGTGTGTATTTGGGGAAAGGGTGATAAAGTGAGCAGAAGAGGGAGCACGTTACAACGTTCACTCCCTTCCAAACCAGGAATCTAGGGAAAATTTGGAAAGGTGTGGGATCATAGAGAAGAGTCCTATTTTAGTAACATTGTAATCCCCTATCTAGATATATTGCAGATTCTATGAGGACAGAAACTATATCTTATCTAAACATAGTATCTTTGTGAACACCTGACATTTACTTAACAGATGTTTGTCCATTTAATGAATGAATAACAAATGACCTGCTTTTGAAATCTATCAGTAGATCAGGATCTCCTGGTTGAGAATCACTAGTCTAAATCAATCCTAAATTTGTTAGAGTGCTGCATTTGCATAGGAATTATAACAGAGCCTCAATGTAACAGTGACAACAGCAAATTTTGTTACCTAATAAGACATTTCTGGTAATAGAAACCTTTAAAAACCACATGATTTCTTCATAGCTACTGAGTAACATGAAATATTCACTTTAATACAGACAATTTATTGGTCAGATTTTAGAAGTAATGGATCATAATCCTTTTAGAGTTGTCAACCATTTCAGAAATTGTACGGACTATACTGGCTTAAAATGTGTAGAATATTTTTATTCTCCTTTTAATAAGTCTCTCAGTAACATGAGTGTCACTGCTTCTGTTATTAAAGAGTGGGCAGCTCTAACCTATGGCAAACAATTTAGTCATTCCTTTGGCTACTTTTCAGAGCACATGTTTTGTTGGCAGGAGCCATAGGCAGTATTGGAGAATTAATGAAAATTGAAATTGAGGAGTAGAGCTTCTAGAAATAAGAATGTGATAGTACTAGTATATTCTGCCCTGGTCAGATCACATCTGGAGAATTGTGCTCACTTCTAGGTGTCATATTTCAGGAAGGAGATAAGCTGAAAAGTGTCCAGAGGAAGGTTACTGAGGTGAAGGGACTTGATTACACACTGTATATGGATCATTCAAAGGAACTAACCATATTTAGCCTGGAGAAGAGAGAAGGTTATGAAAGCAGTGCTCTAGCAATCTGAAGGGCTACCATGTGAAAGAGAAATTAGTCTTGTTCTATGTGACCCCAAGAAAGCAGAAATAGAAGAAATGGGTGGAAGTTGCAACAAAGTCTTGTTAGGCTTGTCACATGTTAGGAAAACTTTCCTAACAATCAGATCTATCCAAAAGTGAAATGGGCTACTTTTGGCAGAAACGGGGTCCTGTAAGCAGATGGCTACTGAGGTATCTTCCAAATATAAAATTCTGTGATTTGGCTATTCTATGAATGGCATCTTTAAAAATATATAAGAAGACGATTGAAAAAAAATAACAGCAGCACATTCTATCACACTCACTGAGCAATTTCCAGTCCTTCAGCTGCTCCAAATAAAATAGAAACAGAGGGTTTATTCCTGGTGATTCAGAGGCAGGCAAAGGATTGATAAGAAATTGTTCAGGTGAAGGAAATTTCAAGTGGTTTCTTTTTTTCTTTTTTCTTTCTTTTTTTTTTTTGGCTAGGCAATGGGGTTAAGTGACTTGTCCAGGGTCACACAGTTAGTAATGTGTCTGAGGCCAGATTTGAACTCAGGTCCTCCTGAATCCAGGGCCGGTGGTCTATCCTCAGAGTTAACTATTGGATACATCTTGTTCTTAAAATGGACATTGAGGAAATAAGGTCATGCTACTAATAGGAGAAAAGTCCAAAGAAGAATAAATAGTAATGGGTTCCCAAAATGAATATTAATAGAAAAGGCAAGAAGTTTAAAGGCAACTTTGGAGCTTATCCATATTAGTGAATTGAATATAATAGAGATTTAAAAGACTTAATGCTTTTTATTTTTAAGGTAATTAAGCATCTACTTCTCTGAAAATCAATAGGACTTGGGTCCTATTGACCATCTGACTTTCATATACATAAGAAAAGAAAATATCACAATATAAATGTTTCCTATCCTACCCCACCACAAGGGGAAAAAATGTTTTTGACATATATGAACCTTGGAGGTGTTGAAGTCCAAACATTACATCAATGATAAGTTACTAGTATAGAGATAATGATAAGTCAAAGAATACTTGGGTTATGATTAGTTACAAATGATTACTTCATCAATCTCTTTTCATCAATAGAATGTAAGCTCAAAAATGGATTTTTTAGTTGATTCTGTGTTCAGGGATCGTCTCTTTATCATGTAGTCATTCATACATAGGAGGTGGTTTTTAAATCTATAATTAGATATCATCAATTAAATTAAATCCATAAATTTTTCTTGTAGATATATTAAAAATAGACCAACTATTGATAAAGACATCTGCATTGGTTTCTTTTCATATGAGGAGGGTTTTTTTTTAAAGCAGTTTCTGAACAGAAAGGAAAAAAATCAAAATTTACAATTGTGAATAGTACATAGCAACATGGATTTTAGAAGAATGATATACTTTCTTTTTATTCTTCCAGAATGTATCTAGACATGAGGTTTAAAAGAACCTTAATTTTAAAAATTTCAAAATGATGCTATCATTACATTACCATACTTACAAAAATGTAGACAGACATTGGTCACATAGATCATTAAAGGAGGAAAACATTTAAAAATTAGATGATAGATTTGTCCCTTATAGTTTAAACAATGTTGGATGGTGAATAATCTTCCAAATTTATTTAAGTAGTAAGGGGAGAGGATCTCTATAACACAGAATAGAAAAGATCTTATTTTATAAATATGCAAAAAAAACCCAAACCATTCCATTTTATTACCCTATAACCCAAATCATTACTTGGCATTTTTACCAAGAGTCAGCAAGTGAACTCAGCATGAGTAGATTGCTTTAATCCCTTAAGAAAATCAAAACCTGGGTCTTTATGATAAGTGAACAAAGAAGCAGCAAAAATCCATATATCACCTAGTAGAATTTCTAGTTTTGTATTTACCTATAAAATCTCAAAGTTGTGTTTGTCAATTAAAGACAGATTAAGATTATAAGTACCTTTTCCCTCATGGCTTTGTTGGGGGGAGAGGGAAAAGGGAACAAAATTCCAAAATTCCAGGTGGGTTGGAATGATGATAGTCAAGGTTTAGATGATAAGAAAGTGGTTGATGGTAGGAATATAATTTCTATCCTTTCTCTCTATGCCTTCCTACAAAAGGATGCAGATAAAAGAGTGAGATGATGCCATAATGCCTACATATGTAGATGAATGTATGTATGTACACATATATATTAGAGCTCAATTTCTACACAAAATATACTCAAGGATTTAATATTTTGTAAAATACTTTGAGATATTTTTTTTTAACATTTTAGACTTAAAATTCCTACAAAAGTTATTTTAGCAACCACAATACTATGGGAAAGAAGTCTGAAATGGAGAGAAAGTCACAAATCTTATCGACTGGAAATCAATTAACAAGACCTCTCTTCTCCTGGGGATTTGCCAGTTTGTAATACCTCCACTTGCCCAGATTCACAAGTCTTCTACTAAATCTTATCTTTGGCTCTTTCCCCAGTGTAAGTGCCTTATCTCTTTTTGTTGATGCCTATCTCTTTTGGTGAATATGCCCAAGCTTCATTCTTCCTAAAATGTCATTCAAATTGTGACATATCACTATTAGGAAAAACCATGCTATTTTTGAGACTAAAACCCACTGTGTGATCTCAGTCACAGGCTTTATGACAACCTGTATATTCCCAAGTAAGTACCCATGAGAAATTTTATTTCCTTTTCCAGATGACAGTTCTGAATTTACTTTATCTAACCAATATCCTCACTTTTTGCAGAAGAAACAGAGAACCTGTTTCAGTCCTGTTGCTGATAAATCACATAATTTGGTCCTTTGGTCTTTTAAAGATTGTACTTGTCTTATAGAAGGAGATTCAATCATTAAAAAAGATATTAGGTGGTTTACTTTTGATGTTCAGTCATGTCTGACTCTTCATGACCCTATGTGGAGTTTTCATGGCAAAGATGAAGTAGTTTGCCATTTTCTTTTCAAGGTCATTTTACAGATGAGGAAACTGAGACAAACAGGGTGAAGTGACTTGCCCAGGGTCACACAGCTATTAAGTGTCTGAGGCCAGATTTGAACTCATGAAGGTGAGTCTTCCTAATTCCACACAGTGTCTGAGCCCAGATTTGAACTCAGGTCTTCCTGACTCCAAGACCAGCACTTTATCTACTGAGCCACTTAGCTGACTTTCATTCCCTACCTGTCACCAAACCCTCACCTCCATGAAAGACTTTCCCCCTCACACCTGAATCAGGGTTTCAGAATGGTGGGGTTTGTTTATTGTATAAGCAAAGAAGTTTGATTATTGGGGCTGATGGAGCAGTAAGTGTATATAAGGGAGGCTGGCTGGACCTGATTCACAGGATGGTATGTATCATGCACAGAACAACTACTTCACAATGCCCTCCCTAGCTATGTCACTGTATTTAGTGCCTGTCTTCATATTTACCTTTTATAACTCAGCATCTTTATATAACAGGACAAAAGACCTCGGAAGCCCCCAACAAATTCTGGATTTCACTCGAAGTTAAATGTTTTACTTTACAGAGTCTTAAGGTAGATTTTCTTTCAAATGGAAAATGTGAGCTTGACTAACAAAGCCACTACTAGCTACAACTGCTTATAGAATACTGGAGATACTATGTCCAAAACAATATGTGCCATGATTCTCACAATACACACACACACACACACACACACACTTGCTTTTTGCCTTAGGCAATTGGGGTTAAGTGACTTGTCTAGGGTCACACAGCTAGTAAGTGTCAAACGTCTGAGGTCAGATTTGAACTCAGGTTCTCCTGACTCCAGGGCCAGTGCTCTATCCACTGCACCACCTAGCTGACCCCCAAAATAAATTTCAGGCAACATTATATCTAGATTCCATTTCCTTTAAACTAAAAATGAATAGTTTTAAAAAATACACTAAGTACTTAAAAGGGAAAAAACATTGACATGAATTTTTGTTCACTTCCAAATAAAACTTTTATCTTTGGTGTGCTGGAGGGTTTCCTTCATCTTAGTCTCTGCAAGTAGTAGGATCCTATAGAAAGGTGAGCGAGACCTCTTCACTAACATCTGAAATTGTTGTCATCCATCATTGATATGAGGACCACTTCGTTAAAATTTAATTGTGATTTTGCTACCTCTTTTCTAGATCAACTTATATGTAATTAGAGAGAGTTTCAGAAGCTAGACTCATAGAAAAAGAGTTTTAGAAATGGCGATAATAACAAAATAATGATAATAAGCCTGTTCAAATTACTTACCCTCCATGAGCATACAATTGATTTTGTAGACAGAATAGGGGCACAGTTCTAAAATTACTTAAAAATAAAGGACCAGGATGGTTCTTTAAATAAAATTACAAATCTTTATTTTTGTTTTTCAGTAGGATCATTTCTTACCCAGAAGTTATAGCTAGGTAAAACTACACTAAGATACAAAATATGATGGCCAAAATTAATCCTTTACTATCAAAGAACACCTTCCCCCTCCCACTCCTTTTTGTTAGCAATTGGTAAAATATTTTTTTTGAGAGGGGAAATTTATTTTTAGGAGATCTACTTCATTTAGGTTGTTGTTTGAAACTGTAGTAATAACTGCCATTAAAATGATGATTTAATTTTATAAAGTATTATTACTGTTGTTATTCAGTTGTATCTGACTCTTCATGACCACATTTGGGGTTTTCTTGGAAAAGATACTGGAGTGGTTTGCAATTTTCTTCTCCAGCTGATTTTACAGATGAGGAAATTGAGGCAAATGAGGTGTGACTTGCTCAGAGTCACACAGCTAGTAAGTGTTTGAGGCTGGATTTGAACTCAGCTCTTCCTGACTCCAGGCCCAGTGCTCTATTCATTGTGCCATCTAGCTGCCCTATGTTACCTATATTATCTCATTTTAAGCCTTTCAATAATTTTTCAAGGTAGGTACTACAAGCATTATTACTTGTAGTATTACTTTTTTTATAGATGAAGAAATTGAGGCTCAGAAGGGCTAAGTGTGTTGCCCATGATCACAGTTAGTAAGTGTCAGTAAAATTCAAACCTAGGGCATTCTTATAGTAAATCTAGCATTGAATTTATTATACTACACTGTCTGTTGGGTCAAAACAAAATATCTTTAAAAAAGAGTTATGCCAAGATAAATCTATGAAAATACTTTCAGGAGTAGTTATAGACCTTGGCATGAGTGAGGTCTTAAGATGACTTACCATTGACCTAGGGAGATTGATTATTCATGCTGGGTAAAGATTACTGATTTCATTTCTTTCATATTTCTCTCCCCTACCCTCTTGTACATAGTTCCCATGGAAAGGGGGCACTGTACATTGTTTACTTATTTTTATGCTGTTTTCCTGAAGTCTGCTTGAGATAGTATAGAATAGAGGACTTTAGAAGCTTGGGACCTAGTCCTGGCACTTCAGATACCTAGCTCTTTACTCTTGGATAATGTCCCCATCAGTAAAATAAGGGGGCTGGGCTAATTGATTTTTAAGGTTCTTTCTGCTCTGAAGTTGGAGGATGTGAATTCACTTGTTCTTCCCTCTTGTTTCTAAACATTATTATAATATATATATTATACATCTCATATTGGAATGCCTAAATAAAAGGAGATTATTAGAAAAATGAAAAAACATAGTAAAGTGATATCTTAATTTATTATTTAGATTTAAATTTAGTTCTTAAATCATTTAAGTCTGAAAATATTATTGACAGGAAAAATTTTGAAATCATGATATCTTCTATGAAGTTGCCTTTTTGTTTTTTTTGGTCTCCAAGGGAGAGAGATTGAAGAGACCAAAATTAATCAGTTTGACATGATGGTTTGGAGAAATTTATTTGCCTTTCATTTTAACAACTTTAGTTGTATTTTCAATTATTCAGTTTTGGGGAGTACAACTGGAGGCTCAAAAATCATGATCTCAGAAGGTAGACTGGGTAAAAAATATAGCCCTTAAAGTTATAGCAAGTTTACTAGGAATAACAACCTTTTTTTCTGCTTAAAAATTTGCATTAACTTTAGAAAATCACATTATTTAATGCCCCTCTTTTTGTTTCATCATTTAAGGGCCTTGTTTACATTATTTAAAAATATGTGTGTGTGT
>NW_020955184.1:2278360-2542656 GCF_900497805.2 Vombatus ursinus
TGTGTGTGTGTGTGTGTGTGTGTGTGTGTGTGTGTGTGTGTGTGAACTCCCAGGGTTCTGGGAGTTCAGTTCATACTTACATAACATCACAATCCTGGCACACAGTGGTCCCTATGCAAATATGTATATATAACATGTGTGGTTGATGAAAATTCATAATTTCTCTCTGTCAGTACTTCTTCAGTTAAGCCACCAGAAAAAGGTGAGTGCATTAAATTTTATTTAATACTCTTATTTCTGGAATACTTCCAGTTCCCTCATTTTGAGTCCCACATTTCAGCCCAGAGAGCAAGAATGTACATTTTTGTCTCACACTCTTCTTGTAAAAAAGAGAGGACTTAAAAATTAACTGCATGCTCTCAATTGCTTTTCAGAATTCCCTTTTAAATCTTCTCTCTGATGTATAACTTTTAAAGAGGGATTTAAATGTGGTTTGAAAATGTAATCATGAACTATAGAACATGCAAAATACATGTGAAAGGCCAGAAGAGTGCTGTTGATTTAACTGATTACACTTTATGCTTTAAAGATATTTTCAAATTTATTCTTTTTTTAAAAAAAAGTCAAAGAAAATATTGCAGAATTTTTTTAAATCCAAAATTATGTAGATATTGAGATCAGCTGTTCCTAAGTAAAAATCTTTTCAAAGCAAAATAAAAGCCATTGTATAGTGTGTGCCTGCTAAAACTGAGAACACAAGAGCATTGCAGTTAATTAGTATCAATCAACATAGGATGCTTTGCGACATTTCTAACATCAATGCACCATCTGATCTTCATAATATGCATTTCCCAAGGTCTTGATGCAGAAATGACTGAAAATAAATCTTTGAGTCATTGAAAATGTGACATTTTAATTCCTCTTTCAATAACTATTTTTGATTAATTGATATGAAAATAAGATGTAAAAAATGCCTGAATACTGTTGTTTGATTTTTAAAGGATGATCTCATTGCCATTGTATGCTTACTTTGATATTTTATGTGCATTTTGTTACAAGAAAATAAAAAGATTTTATTGATTTTTAGAAATTGCTCTTAGATTTAATTTAGTTAATTATAATATTTATGTACCATTATTGTATAGTTTGGAAGATAACTGTCTGTTTGGACTGCCAAACCATTACATTATAAAATGCTCAATTTAATGCATTATAAATAATGAAGTGCTGCATTATAATAATTATTTTCATATTAACAGAATCCTGAACTGAGTTCACCACTTTTAGCATCCATGCCATGATAAATGCCTTTAAAGAATAAGTAGTATTTAATATTTTAACATTTCTATAGTTCTACCAACACCTTGGTTTAGAGGAAATACCCTTGCATTTGATTTAGTTTTATTTATTCTACAGGTAAAAAAAGTTATGCATGTCTAAACTGTATTTCTGTGAAGATTATGGAGTTTGTTATGTATAAGCTTATTTGATTGATCTCTTCCTATATCAGTATTCTTTTTTGGAGCAAGTTCTTTGTTACATTGTTTCTTACATTTAGCTTCACTCATCATTTCATCTCAATGTGAGGCACCAGAGGTGCTTTAAAAAACTTCATGAGAGTATTGATTGCTTAAAAATATATTTGACATGAAGTGGGAAAAATATTTGAAAGTGTCCAGATTTTTTTTTTAAACAAGCAGGAGTATTTGTAAAACTTTAGTGCAATGATTTATCTGTTTAATGTTAGGTATCCCTTCAAATCACATGGGTATAACAGGTTTATTTATAAAATGTTAGAACTTGCTCACTCATGGGGGGTAATTTACCCAACAGTCCTGTTGAGGGGGAAGGAGGAAAGAAACACACTTCAAAGTAAACACAAGGTGAGTTCTGAGTTGCCTTTTTTTTGAAACCCTTTAACATGGAGGGAATTATTTTTTAAAAGGCTGAATTGCCAATTATTTCCTTACTTAAACATGCAATCCTTGTTTCTAAACAATATATTAAATGATTTTAAGGATATATCTGCACTCTGGTTTATTTTTTCCCCCTCTTTCTTAGAAAGATTTGCTAAGTTAGCTAAATACTCTTTTAGAAATAAAGTATTTCTATAGTTTTTCACTAAGCAAACTATGAAGCTCAATGCTTCAAAACATTTGACTTAAGACTGAATTTTGTAGCTGCATAAAAGGTTTAGGCTAAAGATATAAATTATTTTTCCTTAGGAGAATGATATCAAGGTGATATTTGTGTCTGAATTTAAAATGAATTTTGAAATTGGTACCTTTGCTTGTCAGGATGGAGACATTAATTACAAATGCTCAGTTCTCTTGTAAAATACATTTTAAATTAATAGTTGCTATTATTTGTTTGCTTTGAGTTTATTTTTAGGATGTGAAATAGCAACAGTGTGACAAATGTCTATTATGATTACTATACACATTTTCCACTGGAATAACTCTTTCTTAAAGCAAATAACTTAGAGAGAAAAGTAATGTGATAAAAAGTAATTGGTTTGTGTGAAATAGGACTCACATTCTTCTCTCAGATAATTATTCAGTTGTAGCTCTAAGTTCAGTGGCACTCCATTAGAGGTAATTCTCATTCATCTTAAACTCTGAAGAAGAAAAAAAACACACATACATTAAGGAGACCCCCACCATCACCACAATGATTTCAGGGAAACAAACTGGCATAGAAGAGAAAAATAAAACTTTATCAAAACTTACATGTTATTTTTCACTTGCTATTTTTTTTTTTTGGCCTTAGGAGAATGTTTGGTTTCAGAACGAAGGCACCTTTTAAAATAAAGAACTTTCAAAAACAATCTGTTAAACAAAAGTTTGTTCAATACAAACATGGGTAAAGTGTAATTTAAACTGTAAAAATATCTGGATTTTAGAAAAGTCAAAAATTATAAAATTAATGAAAATATTAAAATTTCAGAACTAGCATCAGGATTATATTCATTGAAAAAAACATGTAATGAAAAAACCTGAAATTATAAGTATTTTAAAAATTCATTTTAGCTCACAGGTATGTTCACAGATTCTAGTGGCTTTTAAATGTTGCAATTACTAGAAGCACTTGGAAATTGTACCCCTAAAAAAGTGTAGCTTCAAAATGGTGACAAATATTGATTTTGTTTGAAACCTGTGGTATGTAGTTAGAATTTTTAGAATATAAGAATGTTAATTCAATCTATCAATTAAGGGTTTCCTTTTTGCTTACTAAATGACCAAACTATAGAAGTTAGGAATTTAGAAAATTTGGGATATCAGCAATCTTAGATTAGACACAAGTTAATAGAAAGTGCCATTTATTAGCTTGCAATTCATTTAAAATACTTTGTATATGTTGCATTCAGTTGAAAAATTTTTTTTAGATTTGGTGATGTGTGCATTCAAAGTCATAACTTTTACAGAACATTACAAAATTACAACAAATTTGATTGAATCTAAGCTTGTTGCGTTAACTTAAGAGAATACTTATAATTTAAGGTTGCTTTTTGATAGGTTGAAATAAAGCATTAAAAATCAATTAGGTATTTGTTTTCTGACTTACTATCAAAATGTTGTTCTAATGCTTTAAGTTTTCCAAATAAAAAGAATGTTTCACAGTGTCAGTAAAGCTTTGTTAATCTCTCCATCAACATTCTTAAGAAATAAGCCAAACAACCACATTCTCAACCATATATGCACTTTTATGTTAGTTTTATTTCTTCAAGGATATGTAAATGTGTTTACCAAGGTGTATAAAACAAATGTAATTAAAGAAAGATGTTTTCTAAAGTACAACAAACTAATGAATTTTCTCTTCACTTGCCTTCAAATTTTCTTTCTAGTACATTATAGAATTAGACAAAACTAGCAAAACAAAAACAAAAACAAAAAACAAAAAACTAAGCCATACCAGAAACCAAACTGAAGGAATATTCAGGAGAGAAAAATGAGGTGTTGTGGAAAATGATATTTATCCATCACTGGATAGGCATGCATATATTAAAAGCATAAAAGACAGCAGAGATAGAAACAAAAGCTGTGTGCTGAGGTTCCTACAAGTTTGAATTAACTAAATGAAAAAAAAAATGATTTCATTTTGCCTAAACTTGCTTACTAATAAAAAATTAATCTCCTTTGTTAAATATGCTGGATGTGATTATCAAGCAAAATTTTTTCTCCCAGACATCTATGAATAAAACATGTATTTGAGCATTAAGTAAACAAACAATAAATGGATGAGTTCAGTTACAACATAATAACATTTTATTTAGAAAACATATATAATCATACTTGTATTGGCAATCCAAATTTAATGACATCTTTCAGTAAAATCAAAGTGCCTCATGAGTAACATCTGACAAAGAAACATTGTTTGTTCTTTGATGTTTTCCTCTTAAAGAAATAGATTTTCAAGGTATCTAATTAATCATACATGTGAGCTAAGTGAATGATTTTAAATTCAAACAAAATAGGTATTAGAGCAAGCAATATTAAAAAAGCTGAGCTTAGGGAGAGTAGCTATTTTGACTCAAAACTAATTTGTCTTTTGAGTCACTTATATTCACAAATTATAAGGTCTGTAAGAAATGTATAGCTCTACATATATGTAGGCACATATATGTACACATATGCTTACATATGTGTACATGTAAGTGTACATTAATCAAAATTTCTGAGACTGGAGAATGGTGTTAGCAAAACCTTTTCTAAATTGGTCTGAATAGGAATAAGGTTATATGTCCAATTATATTATATTCTGTGAAATATGAATGAGAACAAGCCATGTATAACAGGAAAATAAAACAACAGAATGAGTTTCCTCTGTTGGTGTTTCATAAAGCGGTTAAACTGGCAATGGAGGGAAGAACTCTCTTTAGATATCACTTAATTAAGTAAAGCATCCTAATCAGAGTCCCCTCCAATTGTAAAGACTGTAGGGAGTCAAGTACATTTCTGTCTATATTAGCGTATCTAACTACAATGATTTATTGATATTTATTTTAGAATTACAACACAAAAGCAACAAAACAGGAAGCAAGGAGAGAGGGAGACTGTGATTGCTTTATTCTATGTCTACCAGAAGAGTTTTACAAAATGTGAAGTGTCTTTTTGGGGGAGGAACTCTTTCTAAATTCAGAGAAAGCTTACAGATGGACATTTTAGCTTTCTAGATATCAGTTTCCCAAATAATTACAGTAACATCTCTTTGCCTTGTATGAATACTTAAATCATTGGTTCACTTTCTCCACTGTAAGAGTGAATGCAGCTGAGTGCATGAGCACCTGCTGCTCCTGCAGTAATGCTGAGCTGTATTCTGCCCTTATTTTAGCCATAAACTCTGACTTCTCTGAATAGGAGAGATGTTTGGGAAAGAAGTGTAAATATACCCTATAGTCAGACAAGTATTGGCTTCACTCGAGGCTGCCCACAGCATTGACCTCTTTATCTGCTGTACTTCACATTAAAAAAAAAAAAAACATGGATAATCAAGGGAACAAATGGGTGAATCACATCAGGAACATAACCAATATTCCAGTAAGAGGATGCTATAATACAACAAGTTATTTAGAACAAAGTTGACTAGCAGTTTAAAATGCGTTGGTAGAGATCCATCCATCACTATAAATTTTATATTGTCAATGTCTTTACATGCAAATTATCTAAATAAAGGACAGCTAAAATGCACATTAGCATAACTATCCAGATAATCTGGGTCAAAGTACATTTTATTTGTGTTTCAATTATCTGTCCAATTTGCATGTGCAGACCCAAGTCTCAACACTGGGCCTTAAAATTTAAATAAGAAAAAAATCACACAGCACATGAGCACGTGGGTTTGATAGCGTTCTTTGAGCTTATTTAGTCGGCATGAATATAATTTTCTAGATATATCTCTGTATATAATTCAGTATTATCTGCTTTTTTAACTTTACAGAGCATTACTCTGGAATAATGAATATAAATTAGGTAAGCATGACTATAACCATTTTGCATTTACACATTCTTCAATAGGACTGGATAATTTCTTTTAATTTTTGTTTGTTAACCTCCAAAGGTTTCTTTTATCCCTCTACTCTATTGTTTAGCAGCATTTAATTATGAAGTGAAAATTAAATTTTGGAAATGATATTTTTAGGTTAGATTTTGAACTGAGATCACTTGCTGCTCAGGTTTGCTCATAATCACAGTGAAATGAATAATTTCTTTTTCCTGACATTCGTGACTAAACTTCAAAGTTCCCTTCACTGTCTCTTCATCATTAAGGCATTTTTTTTTTGTGTGTGTGTGAATAAATCTATAGTACACTGCCAGAAAAAAAAAGAGGAAAAGAGCCTTATGGGCTCATTTAAACACTTTCCCATTACAGATTCCTACACTCTTCTATTTGGTTTCCTTCAGTTTTGTAGAAAGAAGGTGTTGGTCAATGAGGAACTAGTCCTTGAAGTCATCTCAGATATCCCCTGCCTGGTTTCAGTTTGTAGATTATGTGAAGATACTCTCTTTTTCCACGTGTAGAGGACTGATGAGACTACTTCCAGCCATAAGTGAGGAAAGGGGCTCATACTTGATATTGTGTGATGATGAAGTCTTCTGTTTGGCAGAGTAGCTGGAAAGGCTAATGATTCTTTGAATCTGGAGCTGGAGAGGAGTGATCCACCCTTCCTCCAGCCCTTTCATTTCCTTTCCTTCCTGGTAATGAGTAAAGCAGAAATACTGTGAGCTGCTAGGTGGTAGGAAGAATGGCTGCCTTAGCTGGATGCAATGTGTCCATAAACACAGGGTGTCTGTGGTTCTTTGTGTTTATTCTTTCCCAATCTTAAAAGCAAGACTATTCAAAGATGCCCAGATGACCAGGTGATTCATTAGAGCCATCAGAGGTCCTACCAGCAAGTGGATTTGGTAGCAAAGTCTACCAGAGCAGTAGTGTCTGACCACAGAAGAGGAAAGACAGTTTTTGAGGACAGGGAGAACTTTGGGGATCATGATCCCACATCAATGAGAAATGCTGATTATGAGTGCTAGAAAGACACTAATCCTCAGAGTGCAGCCCAGAGTCACACCTGAAGGGAACATCACAGTGCTCCACAAAGGGAGAGAAAAACTTCCAGAGCCAGGATTTTGGAGGTACTACTTGGTCACACCTATTCTCTGTATATGTTCTTTTCTACCATCAAACCTTAAGTTTGGACACAGTTTATGTGTTTGAGAGATTGTTTTGTAACTGCTTTTCTTATTATACCTTCTCAGTAAATCCCTTTTCTAAAAGTTAATAATTCATTGCCAACAGAGGAGCACAATGGATGAGAACTTGGGAAGTATACAACTTGAAATCCCAGTCACTCAGGATTATTCCTAGTTCCCCAAAGAGAGTAATAATAAAGAGGGGAGAAGGTTGTTACAAAAGCAAGATGTTCAGGTTTTTCCTACCAACCAATCTGCTTCTTTTAGTTTAGTAGCCACCAAGTCTTGTTTGTACTATGTGGATAGCTTCTCTGTCTTCAAATCTTGGTAATATGGATATATACCTGAGGAAACCCTCCAATTTCCATATAGTATATCACCTTGCTACCTTCCTTATACAGGTACAATTTTGATTTTCCCTGAGAGCCTACTTTCAGCAATTTGGAGCCTTAGAAAATGTAGGTAGCCTAACATTTCATTGCCCAAATGATATTTTGCTACAACCACAGATCATCTTGATTATAGCTTTTCCAGAAGATGAAGTATGGCTGACATTGAGTCTGCTGCCAATTGTGACTGTTGAGTGTTTTTTCTTTCTTAGTTTCATTTATAAGATTTTTTTCCACCTCATCTGTGCTTCATATTCTCTTTCTTCTAAAAGCAATTAAGGAAATCAGGCACAAACTTTTAAATTGAGAGAAAATGGATGACTTCATTTAAAAGTCCAGCTTGATACTCTGTGAGGCTATTTGATTTGTACAGAGTTGATGATTTTGAAGGCACAAGACACTTGCACAAGGAAAGACATCTGTGGTGGAGATAATCATTATAACTTTATACTTTCTTACAAGCTTCTTTCTTACTTGTACTTTCTTACTTCAAGCTTCTCACAATATGATTAATATCTTTGGAAATTTTTAGGTGTAGATGTATGACATTCTGTAGGTGCTATGACCAATCAAATGACCAAAGTATTTATTATAGAACTAGAAAAATAGTAACAGAATTCATGTAGAGGTTCAAAAGGTCATTAATCTCAAGGGGTGAGGAAGCAATCTATCAGTGCCAGATCTCAAGCTATGTTACAAAGCAATAGTCATCAAAATGATGTGATACTAGTTAAAAAGGGAGACATTGATTAGTGGAACAAATTACACAACATATAAAAGTAAATGAATACAATAGCATTGTGTCTGATAAACCCAAAGATTCCTGTTATTGGAGGAAATAGTATTTGACAAAAATTACTGGAAAGCTGGAAAGAAATTTCACAGAAATTAGAGTAAAAACCAAGTTAAGTTCCAAATGGATATGTAACTTAAACATAAGTGATCACATCTTAAGCAAATTAGAGAGGCCAGGAAGAAATATCTTTTACTCTATGGACAGGGAAGAGTTCCATGACTACACAAATGACTGAGAGTATCATAGAATAAAAAAAAGGATAATTTTACTTATATAAAATTATTTTTTTTCACAAACAAATCAGTGCAGTCAAGATTAGAAGGGAAATAGGTAACAGACTGGGGGGGGCATTTGCCCTAAGTTCACTGAAAAAAGTCTAATATCCAAGATATAGTTGACTATAATTAGCATTTATTAAGTGCCTACTATGTGTGAGACACTGTGATGAATCATTCTTGAATAGATAAGCAATCAAAGGATATCAACAGCAGTCTTCGAATAAAGTAATACAAGCAACCAATGACCATATTGTTTTTGTTTTAAAAGCTCCAGATAGAGAAATATAAATTAAAGAAATGCTTGAGGTTCTACTCCATACACATCAAATTGGCAAAGATGACAAAAGAGAGAAATGACAAATATTAAAGGGGCTGTGTGAAAACCCACTAGTTTTCACCCACAATTCACTCACAGTGAATTGGTCCATCCATTCTGGAAGGCAATTTGAAATTATGACCCCCAAAGTTACTAAATTATGCATATCCTTTGAGTTAGCTGTATCACTATTAGATCCATATCTCAAAGAAGTCAAAGAAAGGAGGAAAGGACCTATGTGTACAAAAATATAGCTGTTATTTTCATAGTAGCCAAAAAGTGGAAAATAAGGGAGTTCTCTCTTTTTGGAGAATGAAAAATAAATCATAGTATATGAATGTAATGGAATATTACTGTAACATAAGAAGTGATAAAATGGACAATTTCAAAGGAAACTCAGAAGACTTCTATGAACTGATGTATAGCAAAATAAGAAGAACTAGGAGGACAATTTGTACAATGAAAACAACATAATAGAGAAAAAATGGCTTTGAAATATTTTAGAACTCTGAGCAATGCAAGCATGAGTCCAGAGGACTAAAGATGAAAAATAGAAAATTCATCCTGCCAGAAAAGTGATGGACTTAAAATGCAGAATGAAACATATTTTTTTAAATATGAGCAATATGGTAATTGATTTTTCTGGACTTTGTTATGAAGCTTTTATTAATTTATTTTTGTTTTGAATTGTTTAATTGGTGAGGGAAGTAGGAGGAAGAGATAATAAGTGCATATATATATATATATATATTCATACACAAATTAAAAGAAAATGTGCTAGGTTATCTATAAACTACTTTATAAAGGTTAACTCTTGGTAAGTGTGATGCCATAGGAAGTAACCTGTAACCCCATTACTTTTCATCAGTCAGTTCAGGTATCTATTTTGAGGTGCTTTCCTGAAGTGTGAGCTGTCACTACATCCCTTTGTCTGATAGGGACCCTAAACTCTGGGTCCTGTGAGTCTTCCCCTTCATGAAGCATCCTTGATCCTACCTTTACCCTTGCTCTCAAATATTAATACATTAATCTCAAGATAACTGAAGGAGTATTGCTAGAAAGAATTCAGTGATCTACTCAGGCCTATTTTATATCTTATCAATGGCACAGAAAAAGACATAGCTGATATGTTTGTCAAATTTGTGGATGACATATAGTTGGCTGGGATAGCCAACACCATGGGATAAAATCAGGATTCAAAAGGATGTTGAGAGGCTAGTCCCATATGCTCAATCAAATAAGATTACACTTAACATGAATAAGTGTAAAGCAATTTTTGATGAAAACAAAAACACATGAAACGCAAAATTTCTGTTTTGTCCTCAGTCCTATGCATCCTCATTCTCCCTCCATCTTTAAAACAAAGCTTGATTATAGATTGTATTTAGAGGTTTCCCATATGTGTATAACAGGATCTCTTCTTACAAAGGCATTCAATATATTATATGAATATAGGACAACATTTTATTTCTTCTACCTCAGAAACTGCATAAAATATAGAGGACTTACAGGCATCCACAACCAAATACAGAACAAATAAAATAATAAAAAACTCATTACACTCATGACCCTCCCCCCCATGAAATTAAAGCCATTTTATTTTGAACAAACATTCCCTTTCTGCCTCAAACTTGCACTGTCCAAGTAACTCACAGTAATATCAAGGAGGACTAGAAAGACCTAGCTCTCCTTGTCCTTTGTGGCATGTACTCAGTCCTCCAGTCACAAGATCCTTTTCTTGGAAGTCCTCTTCTTCCCAGAAGCAAACTGTTAAGGAATTTTTCTCCTGCTGAATGGCTAGTATCCAACTCTTTAACTAGGTATTATCCAGGGAGTAACTCCAAAGCTAGAAATACTCATTCTCAGGACCAGTAAGCTCTCATTTATGCACTGAAAAGAAAACAGAAAGGCAGAAGGAAGTCAAGAATGAAAACTCTCCTTTAGATGTGTTCATCTTCTACCATTATGCTGCTTCTATAATGTCTAGAAAAGACCCTGTTCTCCTGGGCCTCAACTAATTATCAAGAAGAAGCCACAGCCACTGGAGATCAATTAGGATAGTTCCCTTCATCCCCACATTAGGGGCCAGAGTATATGTCAACCTATGGAGCTTTTGACAAAGAACCACACCTGTAATCTCATCAAGTTGATATAAGAACTCAGCAAATTGATCATGAGTTCTCCTGATCAACTCCCATTATAATTAACTTACATATTATACTCTAAATATGAACTCTTTGTCCTGTGAATAATGAGCAGACATAATACTAAATCATATCAATCTTGACCTTCTCATTATACGTGGAAACAGAAGATAGAAGGAAGTTATACCCATGTGTACCCAAGTCTTTCGTGGAAAGTCAAGAGAGTAAAGAAGGTGGCAGAAACTAATTTTATCATACATTCAAGAGCAGCAAGAAACCTTCAGGTTATTTCACATTAAAATGTTCAAAATTAGCATTTGTAAAAAAAAAGTAAGAATATAATTGTACCTTTTGTGAATTTCTCAATTGGAGAAAATAAAAATGTAGAGAAATTCTACAAAGAATCTTAGAAGGAGAACTACAAAGAGAAGAAAAACAAAAGATTTACCAAAAAAAAACATTTCAACAAACTTTTCTCCATGAAGGTAATTGAACCCCTTAATGTTTTCCTGGCAAATGTTTAACACTCTAACAACAAAAAAGATATTCATGATACACTTTTCAGTTTAATCTGCATTATCAACATTTTCTGCATCAATTTCTTAAGTCTAGACAAGCAGCAAAATAATAAATCAACCCCTGATTTGTAGCATTTGCAGATTTCCAATATATAAATGCTTATACTGAAAATTTAACAATTGTCTTAACTCAAGCTGGCTCGAATCCACCTTAGCTCCTGAAGTGCTTACACAGGAAGCAGAAATAGCATTGAAGAGAACAAAGCCATATGGGATCAAGAATATATGGAGGAAATCTCTGCTGGAGTTAATACAACTGTGTTTGCTTGTTTGTTTGTTGGTTTTTAGGCAATTGGGGTTAAGTGACTTGCCCAAGGTCACACAGCTAGTAAGTGTGAAGTGTTTGGTCTGAGGCCTAATTTGAACTCAGGTCCTCCTGGCTTCAGGGCCGGTTCTCTATCCATTGCACCACCTTGCTCCCCCTAGAGTTAATACAGTTGTGAAAGCATTGAAAGACTAACACACAAGGTAACTGAAGGAGGGAAAAATACTAAAGTCATGGGAAAAAATTCAGACCTAATTAATATCTAAAAACATATGATTGAGAAAACATCAATAACTAGTGACCTATTTGGCTACTGTCCCATATCATTATGAGAATCATTCATATATTAATTGAGGACAACCTCAGTGAGGGCTCTAGAAGGTAAAAAGCAGGCTTTCAGAACTAGTGATATTTAACAATGGACCATATATGAACCATCTCATAGTTAACTGAAATATGTAGAGAATTTAGAATCCTATTGTGCTTATTATTTCTCAACAATGAAAAAGCATTTTATTTGCTTATGACATATAACATATAACAAAATGTTAACTTACAGATTTTTTTAACAGCAAGGTATCTTCAAGCCACACACTAAGAATATTTAATTTTCCTTGGAAGATAGAACAATAGAAATAACCCTGTTCAATGATCTTCTTATGGAAAACATTAGACCATATATAAACAGGGACATATATACCAGCCAAAAATATTTGCCACTGCGATACCTGAGATTCATAGCAGAATCCAGCTTGAGGAGGGGTTCTCTGTGCATGATATGGTCCCCTAGATGCTCTCTTTTTTGCAAATCATGTCCAGAGAACTTACTGAAAGAGATCTATAATCGCACAAGAGTTTTTTCATTTAAAATTTTATTTTCTCCCCTCTTCTCTTTTTAAATGGGGAAAATCTGTGCAAAATATATGCATGATCAAGCAAAACAAATCCTTACATTGTCCATGTCAAAAAAAATGTGTGTTTCACTCTGCATCTTGAATCCATAACTTCTTTGTCAGTCAATGGGTATCATGGTCCATTATTGGCCCTTGATTGATCAGCATTGCATTGATAATAATTCATAAGCTTTCTTAGGTTTCTCTGAATTCATATCTCTGATCATTTTTTGTCCAAATTTCAACATGCATCTGAATAAGTGCCCTATGGAGCTAAACTTTCCATGAAAACAAAGATTTATCATTTTACCAGTGTTACTTTGTGACAATAACGCATGGAAGATCACTTCCTTTGAAAAACTAAAGGTTACCATCACACATCTCTCTTCACTATGACTTTAGTGGAAGGAGAAGATAACATGTGATTTAAGATGGTATGACTATGTGTTCATTATTAACTAGGATAATAATAGAAACATGCAAAAATCCTTATAAAAATTGTGGGTAAAAATGAAGAGAGGAGGAACTTTTGACTCCCTATATTGATCTACTCCCTGACCACTGCTGCCTTAGCTGCCCTTGTCTCTTTTCCCCCTGAGCAATCATTTTCTTGCACACTGCACCCAATAATGCTGTTACCACATGCTCCAATTTTAGATTCCTGGTTAAGAGAGGATTGAAGACAGGTCACTTATTGTTCACTTTGTTGGCATCATTACCCACTGACTACTCTCCTGGACTTTGCCATTGTCTCAAAAAAAAAACTTCTTGCAAGATCATATCAACTCTGAAATTCACATTTCCTCAGTACCTCTTCTCCCTGGAGCCCTTCCCTTCCTCTGATAAGAGTGGGTGGAGGGTGGATATGGACAGCTCCTCTTAGATCCTCCATTTAAGGAGATTGTTCATCTCATCATTAGGACAACCATTTCATCATTTTCCACCTGGTTGTGAGTCTTCATCATGTCCAATCAATAGGTACTCTCCATCCCTCCCCTTTTTTTCCCCTTTCAGATCCTTTTTATGTATTGTCTTCTCCCAATTAGACTATAAGGTCAAGGACTATCTTTTGCCTTTCTTTGTATCCCCAGTACTTAGTACAGTGCTTGGTACATAGCTTAATAAATACTGACTGACTGATGCAATGGTCACATTATTTCCTTCTATTCCATGGCTTCTCAGCTGGTGACAATATAGTCCAAGAAAATGGTTGTGCTAATTCATGAAACAACTGGAAGCAGGGTAAGAACTGATATTGGGTTTATATATATATACATACATGTATCTTTTTTTTTACAAGGCAATCAGGGTTAAGTGACTTGCCCAGGATCACATAACTAGTAAAGTGTCAAATGTCTGAGGCCAGATTTGAACTCAGGTTCTCCTGACGCCGGGGCTGGTGCTCTATTCACTACACCACCTAGATGCCCTATTGGTATCTTTTTTTTAGGCAATTGGGGTTAAGTGACTTGCCCCAGGTCACACAGCTAGTAAATATCAAGTGTTTGGCCTGAGGCTGGATTTGAACTCAGGTCCTACTGACTTCAGGGCTCTATCCACTGTGCCACCTAGCAGCCCTTGGTATCTTTTTAAAAAATATATTTTATTAGTATTATCTAAGTTTCCTTCTGTACTTCTCCCTTGCACTAGTGAGCAGCATCCTTTACAACAAAAGATTCATGTTTTAAAGAGGAAGACAAAAAAAAATTCAGGAAAATCAATGGAAAAATTTGAGGTTACATTCAGTGCCCACTCCCATGGAATTCAACTTCAGTAAAGGATCATTAGGGAGTGTTTTTCCAAATTGACTGCTTTGCTTCTTATCTTAGACACATTAATTTTGCTTGTGCAAAAGCTTCTCAACTTCCTGTAATAAAAATTATAGATTTTACCTTTTGTAATTTTCTTTATCACTTGTTTCGTTAAGAATTAATATCATATTGACTATAAAAAGATATATGATATGCTTCTCTTAATGTTTTAGAGTACAATTTTTAATATTCAGGTCATAACTCCATTTGAAATTTATTATAGAATATGGTGCAAGATGTTGGTCTAAGCCAAATTTCTGCCAGACTGTTCTAGTTTTCTTATCAGTTCTTAACAAATAAGGAGTTCTTTCCTAAGTCATTTATATTTTCAGTTCCATTGAACACTGGGTTTTTGAGTTCAATTATTTTTGATTCTCTCTTGGCTAGTCTAGGGCTAGATAGCATTAGTATGAGATCTAGCCTCCAAGACATATGACACAACATTTGAATAATGTCTCTAATATGGACCTAGCTTTAGCTTTTAAAAGGGTAGTAGAGTCATTTTATTTTATCAGATTTTGTATAAGTGTAAATATATTAAGTGAGCTTTTGCTGGCAATCAGGAATGCTTTGTTACATAACATTCATTGGTTTAGGGGGACTTAGGGGAGGAAAACCCCTCTGATTATGGATATTTAGCTCAAAAGTATATCAGTTGTAACTCTTTGATTGTTTTACTCTTCACAAATAATTGAAATATTTTGTCAGTGAAGGTCTTGACACAACAGTGACACAAATACATATATGAGATCATAAGGAAATTAAAAGGAACATATCAATACACACCATAACAAATCCATGGCTTAATATGGGCTCCCTTTGTAATTTTAAAATAAGTATTGTGGTGAGTAGTTCTTAGTATAAACCTTAAGTATAAGGGTATTTATTACACAATATGAAAATACTTCAGGAGGTATATGATTAATGCTGTGGCATTAAGACACAGTTTATAGAGATTTTCCAATCAAAGATAAAAGGCCCAAGTGGATGATGAAACACATGAAAGAGAGGTATATATGTATTAAAGCAATAAATGTAAACTTGTTCATATAAGCACAACCAAGAACCCCAATGTGTTGGGTAGGTACAGAAACAAGACATTTTCTATGTATTTTGTCACCAGAGGAATTTTCCAAATCAACCAAAAGGGGTGCTAAAGAATAATTGCGTAGAAGATTTTTTTTCTTTCTGTAAAGGAAGATGCTGTCTCTGCAACACAGTGATGATGTTACTGCCTTCTAGTCCTTGCTGCCTCAAACAAAACTCCATTTGACTTCAAGGCCCCACAGTTATGGACCATCTCAAACCCACTGCTGTTCAGAATTTCAAGTAAACTATTTATTCAAGATTTCTCTCCTTGTCTATTGCATTGTTTGAATTTGTTTCTTCCAACATTTGTATTTGGGTCGCACCTAATATTTTCAAATTTCTTTTGAAACTACCTATCAGTGAATATGCAAATAATCCACAAAGCAGGTCAGATTACAGCAAGAGTTCCTCCTTGTTCTTATTCACTCTTGCCTGAATCTTAACTCTAATTTTTTTTCCCCCTACCATCACTTCAGTTCCATCCCTTGAAGTAGGGGGAAAACATTTTATTTTTGTAGACTCAGAAATCATTAGAGTTGGAAGGGACCTTACAGGTCATTTAGACCATCTTTCCTCACCACCCTAATTTTCAAGTGGGAAGATATGACATTTGGGGGGATTGATTCTTTGCTTTTCTTTTTTTCTTTTTTTTCCTTTTTTTTTTTAAGATCATAGCTTTTTATTTTTTTTTATTTTTAGTTTTCAACATTTACTTCCACAAGATTTTGAGCTCCAAATTTTCACCCCATCTCACCCCTCCCCCACCCCAAGATGGCATGCATTCTCAATACCCCTTCCTCTAGTCTACTTTCCCTGCTATCTCTCCCCCGCCACCTCTTCTATTTTCCGGTAGGGCACGATAGATTTCTGTACCTCATTTCCTGTATTTCTTATTTCCCAGTTGCATGTAAAAACATTTTTTTTAAACATGTGTTTTTAAAATTTTGGGTTCCAAATTTTCTCCCTTCCTCCCTCCCCACCCACCCTCATTGAAAAGGCAAGCTATACATGCGTAGTTATGCAAAACACTTCCATAGTAGACATGTGGTGAAAAACTAACTCTATTTCCCTTAATCCTATCCTGTGCCCCCCCATTTATTCTATTCTTTCTTTTGGCCCTGTCCCTCCTCAGAAGTATTTGCTTCTGATTACCCCCTTTCCCAGTCTGCCCTCCTCTCTATCATCCTTCTACTCTCTTGTCCCCTTCCCCTCCTATTTTCCTGTAGGGTAAGACAGATTTCCATACCCAATTGAGTATGTATGTTATTCCCTCCTTAAGTCAAATCCTAAGAGAATAAGATTCACTCATTCCCTCTCACCTTCCTCCATTTCCCCTCCTCTGTAAGAGCCTTTTCTTTTCTGGCTTGTTTGTTTTTTTTTTGTGAGATAATTTACCCCGTTCTATCTTTCCCTTTCTCCTTCTCCTAGTATAATCCTCTCTCACCCCTTAATTTTATTCTCCAGATATGACCCTTTCATCTTCAACTCACCTTGTGTGCCCTCTATCTATCTATCTATCTATCTATCTATCTATCTATCTATCTATCTATATACATATACATACATATAATTTTTTCCCTCCAACCACCCTAATACTGACAAAGGTCTCATGAGTTACAAATATCATCTTTCCATGAAAGAATGCAAACAGTTCAACCTTAATAAATCTCCTATGATTTTCTCTTTCCTGTTTACCTCTTCATGTTCCACTTGATTCTTGTATTGGAAAGTTAAATTTTCTATTTAGCTCTGGTCTTTTCATCAAGAATGCTTGAAAATTCTCTATTTCACTGAATGACCATTTTTTCCCCTGAAGAATTATACTCAGTTTTACTGGGTAGGTGATTCTTGGTTGTAATCCTATCTCCTTTGCCCTCTGGAATATTATATTTCATGCCCTGTGGTCCCTTAATGTAGAAGCTGCTAAATCTTGTGTTATCCTGATTGTGTTTCCACAATACTTGAATTGTTTCTTTCTGGCTGCTTGCAATATTTTCTCCTTGACCTGGGAACTCTGGAATTTGGCTACAATGTTCCTAGGAGTTTTCCTTTGGGGATCTCTTTCAGGAGGTGATTGGTGGACTCTTTCAATTTCTATTTTACCCACTGGTTCTAGAATATCAGGGCAGTTTTCCTTGATAATTTCTTGAAAGATGATGTCTAGGTTCTTTTTTTGATCATGGCTTTCAGATAGTCCAATAATTTTTAAATTTTCTCTCCTGGATCGATTTTCCAGGTCAGTTGTTTTTCCAATGAGATATTTCACATTATTTTCTAATTTTTCATTCTTTTGGATTTGTTTTACAGTGTCTTGATTTCTCACAAAGTCACTAGCTTCCAATTGCTCCATTCTAATTTTTAAGGAAGCATTTTCTTCAGTAATCTTTTAGTCTTCCTTTTCCATTTGTCCAGTTTTGCTCTTTAGGGCATCCTTCTCTTTGTTGTCTTTTTGGACCTCTTTTGCCGTTTGGGTTAGGCTATTTTTTAAGGTGTTATTTTCTTCAGTATTTTTTTGGGTCTCCTTTAGTAAGCTGTTGACTTGTTTTTCATGGTTTTCTTGCATCACTTTCATTTCTCTTCCCAGTTTTTCCTCTCCTTCTCTTACTTGCTTCTCAAAATCCCTTTTGAGCTCTTCCAAGGCCTGGGACTGATTAATATTTTTCTTGGAAATTTTGGATATAGGAGCTTTGACTTTGTTTTCTTCTTCTGGTTGTATGTTTTGATCTTCTTTGTCATCAAAGTAAGATAATATAGTCTGACTCTTTTTGTGCTGCTTGCTCATGATCCCAACCAATTACTTGAGTTTTAAACTCTTTGTTAAGGTAAGAGTCTGTTTCCAATGTGGAGAATGTACTGTCCCAAGCTTCAAGGGTTTGTACAGCTGTTTTCAGAGATACTTCTAGGGACCTGAAAAGTGTCAGTTCTTCCAAGGTGTTATGATAAGGGGTGAGGTGTTTTCTCTCCACTACCACAACAAGCTCCACCACACCAGTGCTCCTCCTTGCCCCAGGAATGCCCCTCAAAACTGTGACTCAGATCCAAGCACGGGCAAAGCAAGAGATTCCTGCCTCAGCCCTGGCAAGGAGATCCTTGCCTTGCAATCCCCCTCTGGTCAGCCACTCGATTCCCCCTCAGTCTGTGGGCTGGAAGCTCAGGGCACAGCACTGCCCCGAGGGCATGCTCGGGACCTGAGGCTGAGACCTAGCTTCTTTTCTCACTGCAGTCACAGACTTTTCCCACTGACCTTCTAAGTTCTCTTTGGTGTTCGTGGGTTGAGAAATCTGGAAACTGCCACAGCTGCCCACGATTCAGTTTTCTGAGGCCTGCTCCAGGGTTGCTGCGGCCTGCACGTCCATGCCGAACTGCGCTCCTCTCCCCACCCAGTGCGATATACCTTTCCAATCAGCCATCCAGTTTGTCTTGGGCTGGAAATTTGTTTTACTCTTTTTTTTGTGGGTTCTGCTGCTTTAGAGCCATTTTTTATAGGTATTTGGGGGGGTTTGCCGGAGAGCTCTAGCAAGTCACTGCTTTCCCTCTGCCATCTTGGCTCTGCCCGATTCTTTGCTTTTAAAGCAGAGAAATGAAAGATTTTTTAAAAAAGAAATACTAACTTTTGCAAAACCTAGGGAGAGATAGGAAAGCTAGAGTCTATGCTCTGTTGCTCTCTAGGCAAATCTCAGGACTATAAATTCCAGAGAAGGTAATTACTTGCATTGTTAAAAAGTTTCTCCTTTTGGAAGTTCCCTTTACTAATGAAGTCACAGGTCCAGTGTTTACCTATAAAAATATTAATTTTCAGTCTAGACCGATGATTTCATCAGTATAGGGAGCCCTCAATGAAGACGTTGCCTTAATCAATGCATTCCCTCAAGCAATTTTTCTTCAATTTCAAGTCTTAAAGCATTGCTTAAGACAATGGTCTCCAAATTTTTTAATTGCAAACACTTATCAGTAAAACTTTTTGGACATGTACTCCCAATATGTATATATTTGTTACTTATAAATTATGTGTGTGTAGTAAAAATATATCACAAAAATGAGTGGAATCATAAATTAAATTTAGAAAAATTCAATAAAAATGAAATATTTTATTTATTAGAAGCACAAAAACCCTTTTTGTTTCAACAAAATACTACTAATAATGGAATTTTTATAATTGAATACTTCATTACTTTGGTTTAATACTTTGTAATATGATTGAAGGTCTAGTTGTAAGTTCAGTTTTTTTTTTTGAGGGGGAATGCTTGGTTTTAATGGATGTCAAATTTTTAAAAAAGATATTTCAGAAAGATGTTTAGATCCCAATGGGAAAATGTTTTATTGACTATACTTACTGTCACGATATTCATTTCTATTTTATGCAAAGGTTTTTTTTTAATTAAGCTAAAACTTAACTAGTTAATTTGTACTTTTTCTTATGTCAATTATTCTAAACAGTTTAAAAAATTTTAACAAATAATTCAAAGCACACAAACTCTTATTTTTGATGATTTTGAAATAGATTAGAAAATTCTACTTCTTAGTCTTTTTAAGATGTGCAGATAGGAAAATTGTTATAGTTGGCATTGTTTTTAGCAAGATCAAACAATATAGATGGAAATGGTAGTGAACAACATTAAATGCTACAGAAGTAAAGAAGGATGAGGATTAATAAAGGCATCAGATTGGGCAAGTAAAACCTCATTAATAAGTTTGAAGAGAACAATTTCAGATAAATGAGGTGTCAAGGGCAATGAAGAGATTGAAGACTATAAAGATTATGGTGTCTTCTATGGAAATGAAAAAGTTTGGAAGAGGGATGAGTTTTAAAGAAAAGTTAAGTTATAAGATCTGCCATACTATCATACCATCCATACCTGCTTATCCTGTTCTACTCATTCTTTTTCACTGGGACAAAAAGGGGTAATGACAGCTGTTACTCAATGGCCATTGTCCTGAAAAAAAAAGAGCTTACTTAGTTAGGGGAACCTCTGGCAACTATGAGATGACCTGAGGAGTAGAGTAATCTGAAGTTGCCGGGGTGGGAAAATATGCCTGCACTACTGCTGTGGGTGCCTGGGTCATGATTAGGTTATAACCATTATAATGATCGAATACTCAGGCCAGGAAAACTAGATAATCTGTAAGGGCTCTTTCAGTATTGACATTTCATGATCCTATGAAAAGGGCCTGGAGCATGTCCAGAAGCTAAAAGAGTTGGCAAAAGTGGTAGTTTGAAAGAATAAGAAATTTGGAAGATAGCTATTAAGGGTGTGAAATATGGGTGACCTGATAGAAAAAAGCTTAACTTGTAGATAGAGGAAGGTCAAAATTTGGGCCTACATTTCCTTTTGGGTCACTCTATCTTGATTTTCCTAAGCCCCTTTTTGACTCAGACTATTCATTCATTCTGGGTCCTTTCAGCACCTGTCTGCTCAAGTCTCTTCTGTATTATTGTACTCATATATTGCCTCATAATGTTCTCAGATTGCTTCATTTCTTTGTTTTATTTGGCTTTCCAACTACTGTTAACTGTTTTAGGACAAGGATTTATTTTCTCTTGTTTTCATGTGACACCCAGTATACAGGATGGCACATAGTTGTTTTCCTAGTGTTAAAAGTGTTCTTTTTATTGACCCAAACTAATAATGACTTCTGGGACTTGCTCCATTATTTGAGGGTGCTGGTGATTTGAGAATTTCTCTCTGTAGCTGCAAGGCAACATGATGAACCCTTGAGTGAGATTGGATACATTTATTTCTCATTTTATACTGAAGGTGCCAATGCAACCCCCATTTTGGGAGATTCCTTTTCATAGTAGAAGAAATATTTGTCTTCAGTATAATGTATTGTGAGCCTTTTTACTTTCATATTCAGTGTAAGTAATTTTTCTTTGAAGTAGATCAGAATTACTAGTAACATCTTAGTTTAACCATGTCACCCTTTGTAAATTTTATAAGAAGTCTTGCTACAAAATAATGACAGCTTCTTCCAAAATCATTCTTAGAAAAATCATTAGCACTGGACAGGTGCTGACATTACATGATCACACTGAAATTATTAGACAGGTCTTCCGTTGAGATAATAAATAGCTACCTTTGTAGCTAAGACTGCTGAGCAGGTTGCTCAAAGGCCAAGTTGCCCCCAAAGCAAGTCATGAGTTCTGAAAGAATATCATAAGCTCAGTCATGAGATCAGCTACTTATCAATCAGTACTTACAAACACCTTCAAGGTCAAAGGTAAAAATTTGCCAAAAGAGATACAGAAGTAAAGCTTTTTTTTAAAAGCAGTTGGGGTTAAGTGACTTGCCCAGAATCACTCAGCTAGTAAGTGTCAAGTGTTTGGTCTGAGGCTGGATTTGAACTCAGGTCTTCCTGACTTCAGGGCTGGTGCTCTATCCACTGCATCACCTAGCTGCCCCAAGGGTTTTTCTTTATATAGGCAAGAGCAACTAAGTCTCAATTTACAATCAAATGAAGAGCCACTGTGGTCAAAAGAGCCCTGTTGCTGAATATCTCAATTGTAAAAGATTCCCTGATGCCTGCTACTCACATACATAGGAACTCATGAGATAGGAAGACACTTAACAGCCCTGGGAGACATCAAAGGCAGATTAATTCCAGCACCCTATTCCATCATTTGGGGCCAACCTACCTATGGTATTTTCTTCAATAAATACCATTTTGGATTTGTCTTTTTAGTGGCATGAAAGTGATACTACGTAACTATTCATTAAAACCATTCATTATACTACTATAAATTGGGAGTGAACAAAGGATTACCTCCTTAGAGGTTGATCACTTCCTTAACTTTCAAATTTATGCCCAACAACTAGATTTGCTTTATAACTAAAATTTTGGATTCCACAGACATTATAGTTATAAGAATTTAAGTCCTATATGACAAAATACAGATTTATTTAAAACTTTTGTTTAAGATGACCATGTGAAGGGTTACACACTAGTTTAACTCTTCCATTATCACTCCAATAATGACCTAGAAAAAGCAACCAGATTGAACAATTACTAAGAAATGAAAAGGGAAGTGAAATAAACTGCTCAATCAGACCTAGAGCTGCACAGAAAGATAGTTGGAAGTTGTATACTCTGTAAGAGGGTTCCTGGCAGAGGTACCAGCAGAAGAGCAGGTAAAGAGATTTAAAGCCCACTGAAGTACCTTGACAGGGGAAGCCCCAGTGGAGGATAAAGTGGCAAAGAGGTCAACTTAACTAAGGATGCACTAACAGGGATATTGCTTTGGTAAAGGAAACCTCAATATATACAGGAGACCAACCAGTGTCCTGAGTAAGGAAATCCTTGGGGTTGGGAGAAGAGGACAGAATATCACTCAGAACTTTTTCTGGGAAAGTCCCAGAAAGGAAAGAATGACAACACACCAACAATAAAAGCCTTAGATGGAAAGGAAGTGGCTATGGCTCTACCAGGTAAACCTCAGTGAGACTGAAGACCACCAAATGTCTTGATCCAGTAAGCCTAATGAGGGACAGATGGCCATAGTAATGATCTGATCAGGGATAGCCAATTGCATACTTTTGATCTGGAACATTGAAGACTTCCAGAACTCTGAGTGTAGACACACCAAGTGAAGTAGAAGCCATTGGTAGGAAACACATAAAGAAAAGTCGGTATCAAACAGCCAAATCACCTCTATCCAAGGTATAGGACATTGGCACATGGTCCAAAATCAGGAACTGAGGCTGGATATGCATAAACATACATAGCAGACATTAAACAGTATAAAGGGATAGTCTGCATTAAGAATCACCAAAGAGAAAAATCCAGATGAGGTTCTAAGCAGAGGCTCAGAAGGGAAAAAACGGGGGGTTGCCCATAAGAGTACCTAGAAGACAGTAAGCAAAGCATATAAATAAAATAAAGAATTCTAGAGGAAAAAATGGAATGAAAAGAAATCGATTAGAACAAAAAATAGAAAATTTTACCCAAGGATCAGTCTCTGAAAATGAGATTAGATCAAATAATGAGAACAATATCAGAAGATTGAAAAAATAGAAGATTATGTCAGGTATCAAAAATAACTGACCTGGAAAATTGAGGGGAGACAATTTAAGAATCATCTCTAAAAACCATGGCCAAAAAACCATCTAGATACAATATTTTAAGAAACTATGTATTAAAGCTTCCCAGATTAGAATAAGAGCACAAAATAAAAACACATGGAATATGACAGTCACCTCCTCAAAGAAATCCTAAAATGAAAACTGCAAGAAATGTCATAATAAAAATCCAGAACTAAAAAAAAGTACTTCAAGAATACAGAAAGAGTTCAAGTGCCAAGGAGCTATATTCAGTATTACACAAGATATGGCAGCTACTACATAAAGGAGAGAAAATTATGGAATACTAAATTGCAAAAATGCAAAAGATAAAGGTTTACAATGAACTTACCTTGAAGGGCTGGCTACAATCTTATGGGGGGGGTGGAAATGGGTCTTGTATGGAATAGAGAACTTTCAATCATTCCTGATGAAAAGACAAAAGTAGAATAGAAACTTTAAATGTGAATGCATTTAATCAATGCATTCAATGGAATCAAGAGAAATCTAGAAAGGTAAATACATTAGAGTACCTATATTTTAATTAGCAGAGAAGAAATAATTGTACCTTCAGAATCTTAATTACTTCAAGGGTCACATAGAGAATTAAAATGAAATGAATAGTGTGATTTGGAGTGACTTTGTTATATTTTGATGATTTTAAGAAGGAAAGAATAAAGGAAGAAAAAGAGTCTACTAGAGAAGAAATTTAAAAATGGGGAAAATCTTCTTTCTTATAAATAGGATACTTGATGATAATTATCAAAACAATCTGACACTGGCTAAGAAATAGACTGGTGGATCAGTGGAATAGATTAGGTATATATTACATTAAATGACCGTAATAAGTCATATGATAGTAAGTAACAGGATAAGCACAAAGATCTAAGCTTTTGGAACAAAAACTCTTTATTTGACAAAAACTGCCAGGAAAACTGGAAAAAAGTATGGCAGAAATTAGGTTTAGACCAACATCGCACACCATATACCAAGATAAGGTCAAGATGGATACATGATTTACACATAAAGGGTGATACCATAAGCAAATTAGGAGAGCATGGTATAGTTTATTTGTCAGATTTATGAATAAGGGAAGACTTTAGGACAAAAGAAAATACAAAGAGCATTGCAAAATGTAAAAGAGATAATTTTGATTATGTAAAGGTAAAAAGTTTTTGCATAAATAAAATCAATATATAACCAAGATTAGATGGAAAGCATAAAGCTGGGAAACAATTTTTACAGCAAGTGTCTCTGATAAGGACCTCATTTCTCAAATATGTAGAGAGTTGAGTCAAATTTATCAGAATACAAGTCATTCCCCAATTGATACATGGTCAAAGGATATGAACAGGCAGTTTTCAGACAAAGAAATCAAAGCTATCTACAGTCAAATGAAAAAAAATTCTCTAAATCACTATTGATTAGAGAAATGCACATTAAAACTCTGAGGTGCCACTTCACATTTATTGGTTTGGATAATATGACAAAAAAGGAAAATGATGGATGTTGAAGGTGATGTGGCAAAACTGGCACACTAAGGCACTTTTGGTGGAGTTGCAAATTGATCCAACCATTCTGGAGATTAATTTGGAACTATGCTTAAAGGATTATAAAACTGTGCATGCCCTTTGATCTAGCAAAACCACTGTATCTGTATCCCAAAGACATAAAAAAGGGGAAATACTTACAGCAGCTCTTTTTATGGTTGCTAAGATTTGGGAATTGAAGGGACTCCCATCAATTGGGGAAT
Source organism: Vombatus ursinus (assembly GCF_900497805.2). NCBI lineage: Eukaryota > Metazoa > Chordata > Mammalia > Diprotodontia > Vombatidae > Vombatus > Vombatus ursinus. The sequence continues at coordinate 2,303,851 of NW_020955184.1, forward strand.
GACTGAACAAGTTGTATAATTATGATGGGATATTATTTTGCTGTGAGAAATGACAAACAGGATGATTTCAGAAAAAACCTGGACAGACTTATATGAACTGATGCATAATAAGGAGAATGTTGTGCATGGTAATAGCAATATTGTATGATGAATTGTGAATAACTTAGTTATTCTCAGCAATATGATGACCCAAGACAATCACAAAGAACTACTGATGAAGCATGCTATCTATCTCCAAAGAAAGAACTGATACTGCTTGAATACAGAGTGAGACATGTTATTTTTCAATTTCTTTCTTTCATCTTTTTCTTCTATTTTAGTCTTCTTGTACAAAATGACTAATATGGAAATGTTTTACATGATTGCATATGTATAGCGTATATCTAATTGCTTACCATCTCAGAGAGAGGGGAGGAGAGAGAAGGAGGGATAAAATTTGGAACTCAAAACTAAAAGACAACAAATGTTAAAAAAATTTTTAAACATGTAATTGGGGAAAATAAATAGGGTGCTTGAGAAGATTATACAAAAATAGAGAGATTAGTTGGGGGATCAGACCTTTCATAAATGCCATTCTCATCTGAACTGGATAAAGGAGTATATAGAATATAATCACACAGAGTTTGGTGTAGTAATATATTAAACACAACAAAGACAAGGAGAGAGAAAAAAAAAGGTTTAAAAAAGAGAGGCAAATCAGGGAAGGCATATTCTTAAACAAACCAAACCTCAACTTCTGAAAATATATTGTAAAGGTAAGTTAAAAGAGAAAAAAAGAAAGTGTAGATTGAGATTTAGGTAAGGGGAAGAGGGAGAGTGGAATGGAAATAGTTTGCTTTAATTATAGATTATTTGTATTGATCACACTTCCTCCATTGCACTGTCTCCTTCATTGTAACAAAGTAGATATAGGAACCAAAAAGAAGCTATGATATAGGGAAAAACACAATTAATAATCATACCTGTGTGAGGGGTAGCTAGGTGGTACAGTGGATGGAGCTCCAGCCTTGGAGTCAGGAGGACCTGAGTTCAAATTTGACCTCAGACACCTGACACTTACTAGCTGTGTAAGCCTGGGCAAGTCACTTAACCACAATTGCCTCACCAAAAAAAGATAATAATCATATCTGTGAACATGAATGGAATTAACTCACCCATGAAACAGAAGACAATAGTAAAAGAGATTAGAAAGTAGTACCCAATAAAAATCTTACATTTTACAAGAAACACATTTGAAACAGGATTCATAAGAAGCTAAAATGAGGGTCTGGAGCAGAATTTATTGTGCTTCAAGTAAACTGAAAAAAACAAAAACCTCAGTGAACGCAACAATAAAAATACACATAGTTGAAATTGATAAAGGGGGAAATTACATTATGCCTAAAGTGCCATAGACAAAGGAACAAAATCAATATTTTAACATATGTGAACTGAATGGCATATCACGTAAGTACTTAAAGCAAACATTCATCAGGGAGAAATATACAGTAAAACTGCAATAGCTGGGGATGTCTGTGTGCTCCATTCATAAGTCTAACAAAAGGATAAACAAGAAAGAAGTTGAGGACCAGAATAGAACATTAGAGAAATTATAAATGATTCAGTTAGTCATTTGACAGCATTTATTAAGCACTAACTCTAATCCAGTCATTCTGCTAAGTGCTAGGAATACAAATAAAAGCAGAAAGAAAGTCCTTGCCTTTCTTAAGGAGCTTATATTCTAGTGGGGAATGACACTATATAAAAGAAAGCTGAAAAATAATGAGAGAGGAGGCACCAAGTATGGTGGAGATGGTAGTTCTGTGGTGATTGCTAAATGCAAAAATAAAGAAGCACTTATAAGGAAGTGACCATGTGTTTATGCAGAAAAAAACCTTCATAAATAAAAGGAGAAAAGCAGAAATACTAGACACAATCTTTACTGATCATAGAGTGATAAAAATTAGAATAAAGGACTTTTTTAAAATAAGGATTCAAACTTTTTTAGAAACTAAATAATTTTGACCTAAATAATTAGATTAATGGATAAGTTATAAGAAAAATAGTTTCATAAGGAAAATGACAACAATGTGATAGTATATAAAAACCTTTTAAGATAAAAACAAAATTGTCCTAAGGAGAAAATTATGTCTATAAACATTTCTATTGAAAAAAGAAGGAACAGATAAGTAAATTTAGAATGAAACTGAAAAATCTAGAAAATACAAAAAAAAATCAAACTAAACACAAAAATAGAAAATCTGAAAACTGGAGAGTTGAAATGTTTTTAAAAATTAAGTTGACTATGAAACTAGAGCTATTTTTGAAAAATAATGAAATGCTCAAATAATTTGCTAATCTGATTATAAAAAGAGAGAAGAAAACCAAATAACCAATATGAAACATGAAAAAGAAATATTCACAAAAATAGTTATTAAAAATTATTTTGCTGAAATATATGATAAAATGATAACTTAAATAGATGACTTTGCAAAAATATAAAGTATTCAGATGAGCAACTTAAAAAAAGAGTTAAATAACATATTTTCAGAAAAAGAAAAAAAATTGAACAAGTCATAAATAAGCTCCCAAAGGAAAAAAGCAAAACAGGACCAAGATGAACTTATAAGTGAAATCTATCAAATTTTCAACCATCAATTCCAATATTACCTACCTGATAGCAAAAACACAAAAGAAGGGATAATAACAAACTTATTCTATCATGCAAAATATGATTTTAATGTGTAAACTAGGAAAAAAGGGTACAAGGCATAAGGGTGAGGGCACTAAGCCCTGGAGTAAAGAAGAGTTGGGTTCAAATCCTGCCTCAGGATTGCCACCCTGGGCAGTTCACCTAACCTTTCTGTGACTAAGTTTCCTTATTTTAAAATGAATCTGATGGCTTATAAGATCTTTTACAGCTCTAAATTTAAAATCATGTGATTCCAGAGAAAGAATATTGAAGAGCAATATTCCTAATGAATATTGATATAAAATATTAAACTATTAGCAGAAGCTACAGCCATGTATTTAAAAGATTAAATACTCTGATGAAATTGAATCTACATAAGGAATATATGATTATTTCTATATTAGGAAAACTATAAATATAATAGACATATTAACCACAAATAAAATCATGATAACATTTCTGGACAAGGCTCTGGGACTACTACCACAACCCCAATTTACACCAACTACCTAGGTCTCCAGAGGGTACCTGGCTACTTCTCCCTTCCAGGTTCTAGGGGTAAACCTTTGATGTTGGTGTTGTTTTCTACTACTGTTGCTCAAGAGCCCCTCACCCATTGATTGACTCCAGCTCTTCATATAGACACTACTGTCAGCTACTGTTGATCTAGGGGTACTTTTAGGATGCCCATAGGAAGTCTAAAATCATCCAAATTTTCAAAGTTTACAAGGTTATCTTCTGTTCCATGTTGGAGGGTGGGGTGGTAAAGAAAAAATGTCCATTATTATAACTATTGTTTCACATAGTTCTAGAAATGCCAGTCTTAGAAATAATAAAAGAAAAAGCAATTGAAGAAATAAACATAAACAAAGGACAAATAAAATTACAGCTTTTTTTTGGCAAATGATGTGATGGTATACTTAGAGAATCACAGAGATTCAATTAAAATTAATTGAAATAACTTAATCAAAGATATGGAATATAAAACAAACCCACACAAACTATCAGCTTTTCTGTGCATTAACAGTTAAACCAATCAGGAAATGATAGAGAAGTTTTATTTAAAATAACTATAGAATATAAGAATTATAAAATGTTTGGGAGTCCACCTGCCAACTCATACATGGGAACTATATGATTATAACTACAAAACGCTCTTTACAGAAATAAGGATACACTTAAATAAGTGGAAAGACATTAATTTTTCATGGTTAGGCAATGCCAATATAATAAAATGACCATATTACCTATATTAATTTATAATAAATTGCCAAAGGTTTACTTCAGATGATTAGAAAAACAATAACATAATTCGACTAGAAAAACAAAAGTTTAAAAATCTTAAGATAAATAATACAAAAAAGTAGGAAAGAATGGGGCAAAGCAGCACCAGATACCAAATTATACTACAATAAATGATGATAGATAGACAGATAGATGGATAGATAGATGGATAGATGATATAGATATAGCATTTAGTAAATACTTATGATGTGCCAGGTATTATGCAAAGCAATGAATATACAAATACCACCAAAAATATAATCCTTACTTTCAAAGAGCTTACATTGTAATGCAGGAACACAACACATGAAGGGGGAGCTAGAGAGCAAAGTATCCATGTGGGGTCAAGGAAAAGGTAGAGAATTCATTGCCCTTGAGAAGCTGATGAAGTCAGCCGATTGAGGAGAAGAGCTGTCAGTGAAGTGAATGTGTCTTGTGCACCTCATGAAATGATTATTTGAGCCAAAGACTCCTCAATCAGGAAAGAAAGCCTTAAGATAGAGATATCTCCATGGTAAGAGGGCTTCTAGGGGAGGAAGGGAGATGGAAAAGACCAGAGAACAAAGAATGAAGCCAGGAGTAATTATGAAGCTGTAATCATGAAAACTATTTGATATTGCTTAAAAAAGAGAAAAGTTGATCAGTGGAAGAAATTAGTTAACACAAGTAAATTCAGAAGCAAACGAACATAGTAGCATAGTGCTAGATAAACTCAAATACCCCAATTACAGGAGTAGTTTAACAGCAATTAGGTTTAGACCAACATTCCACAATCACTTCCAAATGAATATATTTCCTTGATTTAAAAATCACATTATGAAGTATAGGAGCAGATGGAAAGATCAGTGATATGACCATCTTTATGTGTGACTGAGGTGGGGGAGGGAAGAGTAGGTCAAGTGATATGAGTAGCTTGAGGAGTTTAGGGTATTTGATGAATTATCAATATGTATATTCAAATCCCCTAGTATAAAGGCAGATGGTAAGGAAAGAAAGATAGTTGTCTTTCTTTTCTTTTCTTTTCTTTATTTACTTTGAACTTTAACACCAAATAAAGGAATTGTTTCCATGTAAATAATAGAACAAAGAGGATTGTAAATTACACTATAGTTTTCTATTATGTACAGCTTCCTTTTCTTTTAAAATATGTAATATATTCAACATGTAACTTTCAAAGTTATTCTTGACTGTCATTGTTTTTTACCTTTCTTCTGTTCTCCTTTCTATCAAGTGAGATAATATTTATAAATGCTTAATATAGTGCCTGGTATTTTGTAGGCACTTAATACATTTTTGTTCCCTTCCCCACTTCTGTACATTTTTCGAAAGGATGTAATTTTTATTTTATTCCAGATTTTTTTAATTAACAAGATTTGTATAAAATGTCAGGCCTGGAGTCAGGAAGATCTGAGCTCAAATCTGGCCTCAGACACTTAGTGTCTGTAGGACCCTAGGCAAGTCACTTAACCCTGTTTGCCTCAGTTTCCTCACTTATAAAATGAGCTGGAGAAGGAAATGGCAAACCACTCCAGTTTCTTGCCAAGAAAAGCACAAGGAGGTGACAAAGAGTTGGACATGTCTGAAAAGACTCAACAACAACACATTTTTTTCTCACTCCCTCTTTTCTCCAATGGGAACAAACAACAATAAAACCTTGAAAAAAAGCAAAACAAATATGCTTAGTTAAGCAAAAAAAAGAAAATCCCATATTTGCCATGCTCAAAATGTGTTTCTCAGTATTCATCTTGAGTCTATCACACTCTGTGTCAGGATGGGTAGCTTGCATTATCATTAGTCATCAGGAATTGTGGCTGATCATTGTGTTGATCAGAATTCTTAAGTGTTCAAAGTTATTTGCTTTTACAATTTTGCTGTTATTGTATAAATTTTTCTTGTGATTCTGCTCAACTTCACTCTGAATCACTTCACACAAGTCTTCCCCGGTTTCTCTGAAACCATCTCTTTTGTCATTTCATATGGCATAATTTTATTATATTCATATGCAATGATTTGTTCAGCCATTCCTCAATTGACAAATACCCCGTTAGTTTTCAATTCTTTGCTGCTACAAAAAAGCTGCTATAAATATGTATTTTACATAAGTATCCTTTTGCTCTTTATTTGATATCTTTGGGTGAAGTCCTAATAGTGATATCATTGGGTCAAGGGGTAAGCCCAGTTTAATGATCTTTTAGTCTTAGTTTCAAATTGTTTTCCAGAATGGTTGGAACAATTTTACAAATAGTACGTGAATGTGCATGTTTTCCCACAGCTTCTCCAACAACTGTTATTTTCCATCTTTGCCAAATTAGTGAGTATGAAGTAGAACCTCAACTTTACTTTAATTTACATTTCTCTAATTATTACTGATTTGGAGCATTTTTTAATATTGCTTCTAATACCTTGGATTTCTTTTTTTGAAAATTGCCTATATCAAAAATGGCTATCATTATTATATATTTGAACCAATTCCTTATGTATCTTGAAGATGAGACCTTTCTCAGAGAAACTTTCTATAAATATTTTTCCGGTTACCTGTTTTCTCTTTAATTTTACATACCAATTTTTTTTTTGAGAAAATAGGAGTTGTGACTTGCCCATGGTCATGCAGCCAGTAAGTGTCACATCAGATTTAAATTCAGGTCTTCCTGACTCTAAGGTTGGTGCTCTATCCACTGTGCCACCCAGCTGCCCCTACTATTTATTTTTTAAACTTAGTTTATTTTTGATTGATTGGTTTTTATTTGATTGATTTGATTTAATTGACATCAAGATATCTAGACCTTCTGTTATTAATTGGGGTGGAGATGAATCCCCCACCACTGCACTTGAAAGTCTACTATGATGCTAAATCCAAGGCAACAAGGTGTGTGTGTGGGAAGTGGAGCATAGCATGTAGGAAATATTTTAAACCCTTATCCTATATTAGATAGCTTAATAAAGGTTTAAAGATGATGATATATATTTTATTGGGAGTACATTTTTGAAAAAAATTTAAGGAACAAATCCATTCATATCTTTTGATAAGGAAGAAAAGCAGAAGAATGGAGTGTAAGGCTTATGGAATCTGAGATTCTATGGGAATCAAGACACCTGGGTTCTAGTCTGGGTTTGCCACTCATTGTGTGATATTGAGAAAATTCCATGGCCTCTCTGGGATTGTTTCCTGTACTTTAAAATATCAAGGTCCATTTTTTAGGTCTTTTCTAAATGCAAAATTCTATTGGTTCATGTTACCAGAGTAAGAAACTACTGGGAGCCTAGGGATAGAGGCTAGTAAAGGGAGAATATTACTATAAATATAAAAGGTGCTAGTTTGAGAGGATGGGGCATACACATACAAATTTTTCCTGCTTGGAAATTCTCCAGCTTTCTTGAGTCATTTTATATCCTCCTCTTGGAAACATGCATTCTGATCAAGTGAGGAAGTGAGCTATTCCTTTATTTCAGCACTTTTCATCATTAAAGCAATTCAAGACCAATCTTGTTATTGTTGTTGTTGTTTAGTTGTTTCAGTTGTGTCCAACTCTTTGTGACCCCATTTGGGAAATTTTCTTGGCAAAGATATTGGAGTGGTTTGTCATTTCATTCTCCAGCTTATTTTATAGATGAGGAACTGAGGGAAACAGGGTTAAGCAACTTGCCTACAGCTACTTGTCTGAGGTTGCGTTTGAACTCATGAAGATGAATCTTCCTGATTCCAGGCTCTATCCATTGCACTATCTAGCTGCCCCCAAGACTAAACTTACTAATTAATTATATCAATACCCCTTTTTAAAGTTAACCCAATAGAGTCTTGAATTGTTATTTTAAACAACAACAATAACAACAATAAACAATAAACTTCTCTTTCTCTTGACTCCTTCCTCACAATAGCTTGTTTTCTTTCTATTATATTTAGGACACTGGCCAGTGAAGTCCAAGTCCTCGGAGTATGTTCAAATATGGCCTTCCAGATAATGAGTATGCACAATGTTCTCTGATTCCTTCCAATACAATCCATGAAGGTTTGGTGAGTCTAATTCTGGCCATGAGTGATTTAGAGGCTAATGCTGTATAACGATGAAGTCTTCTGGATGGCTAATGAGACAAGGACTGATGATTCAGGAGGCCCAGAGACAGAACTAAGTTTGAATTCAAAAAGGTGGCTATTTACATCCCTTGACCCTTTTATCTTTTCTTTTCTAGCAGCAAGAAAGGAAAGAACCGCTCTAAGTCACCAGATAGAGGGAGGAAAGTAATCATCCTGTACAGCTCCCCAGCTCTCATGTGACTGTAAATTCATAACACTTTTGTTTCTTTTGTGTTTATTTTTCTTGATCTTAGAATATTTTGAGAGGGGAGTGCCCAGGCCACAGGTGAGAGGAGAAGATCCAGAAAAGTCATCAAAAGTCCAGCTGGCAACTAGATTTGATAGTAGCAGAAACCAAGTGTGATGAGGAGCCAGCACAACAACTCAGTGACTTGCTTGGCCCATCCTTGCAGTGGATTGACCTGACTGACAAGATGCCTCACATAGAAAGGATCCAGCCTCACTGAGCAAAGGAACAACTTGTCATGCTTCAATGTAACCTCCTGAATTGGACTTGGGAAGAGACTGCTTAAAGAAAGAAAAAGACCACTAGGGTCAAGATTCATTATATATACCTAAAGCCCCATGTTTTCTTTACATGCTTGATAACCTTTGTCCTGTAGATTTGAACCCACTCCCCTAAGGAATAAATAGAGAACTCTCCTACCTCTCAATTTTGGGGGAATATTTTCATACCTTCAATCCCTGATATATCTTCTCAGTAAATATCCCCTTGTAAAAGTGAATTGATGTCAATTGGTGGATTGATACTAGGTGGAGGGAGCATACCATATGGGGGCCTGTAACAGTATTAGGACCTCCAGACTCAGGGTTACCACTAGAATTTTGAGGGGAGACAACTGTCATTGTCCTCAGGGAACCTAATCTGTTAGTCTAATTCAGGTTAGGAGAGTGAGCCCATGCTACGTTATTTAATTATAAAGGAAGAACTAAATCAAAAAAGGAAATGGAGAGAAATGGCTAAACATTTTAGTGTATAGCCCACATACTGTTCCTTGGACAATATTGAATTCTTTATAACCAAGTTCTTTTTATCAATCAATCAAATCAATCAATAAACATTGCCAGACTCTATGCTGGATGCTAGAAATATAAAGACAAAAATAAAACAATTCCTTCTCCCAAAGAGTTTATCTTCAATTGTGGCAAACAAAATGTTCATACATCAAGTATATATAGAATAATTAAACAGAAATTTTGAGGAGGGGCACTAGTAGCTGCTAAGGTGAGCATTGAAGACTATTTAATGTTGGGATCTGATTCAGCTCCATGTTTCATAAAAGAGAAAATGTTTTGGGGCCACCATTATTTGACATGGTAGCAGTGATGGGGTTGGAATCTGAGCCCCAGAAAGGAAAAACCCTGGACTTTTCCACGTGGCTAAATCTCTGGCATTCCTCTGAGGTTATGGTCCCATCAACTGGTCTTTCATTGTGGCTACACCCAATCTACCCTCCACAGTCTTGCCTCCCTATGGCCCCAGGCCGCTTCCCACCCTTGGCTCCACCTAGGCTCCATTTCCCACCCTTGGTAAATCTATTGCCTCATGGACTACTAGGCCACTCTCCTATGGTCTTTCTGTATATAAGGTCCATGTTGTCTCCATTAAGATGTTCAGATTTTTACAATCTAGCCAATAGCCCATAGATGCTCAGACTCCTTAAGAGTCTAGCTAATATGGCGAATCTTCAATAAACTTTATTTTTGGCTGCAAGAAGGCTTGGGTTGAATTCTTCTGGGCAGGACCTGGGTATTGTGATTTTGGGGTGCCAGGACCCCTAACCTCTAGACCGCATCAGCTGACCTATTCAAAGTTTTACAATTACAAATATGCTTTCTACCATAACTTAAATCAATGAAATAATACTGATATCCTGTACAATCTACAACATATTTCTTTTTTGACTGTGACAACTCCTAAAGACTATCGCATAGAGGGGGTTGAGATATGTGCTGCTAGAGAGAGAGACAACTTCAAGAGCATAACTAACATTGATATAGCACTTGAAAGTTTGCAAACACTTTTCATGTATTGTCTCATTTGATCTTCTCAACAATTCTGTGAAGTTGGTATTATTATTATTCCCATTTTAGAGATGAGGAAGCAGAATACCCACACAAATTAAATCATAGAATGCCGAATGCAGAATGCTAAACTTTGAATCCCAGATGTGCCACTTAGTAATAGCGGCACTCTTAGCCCTAGTTTCTTTATGTATAAAATGTTGTTGTTCTTGTTGAGTGGTTTTGGTCTTGTCTGACTTTTTGTGACCCCATTTGGGGTTTTCTTGGCAAAGATACTGGAGTGGTTTTGCCATTTTCTCCAGCTCATTTTACAGATGAGGAAACTGAGGCAAACAGGGTTAAATGACTTGCCCAGAGTCAAACAACTAGTACATGTCTGAGGACAGATTTGAACTCACAAAGATGAATTTTCCTGTATAAAATGAAGGAGTTGAATTGGGACATCTCTAAGGCCTCTTTTATTACAAGGGGTTTGAGTTAGAGGGCTGAATTAGAATACCTCTAAGTTCTAGATCTATGAACCCATGATTCTATGATCTATGATCCAGTCAAAGCTAATACACAAACTACTATGCCCAGCTAATGTTTTTTTCTGAATTGTTTAGGACTTGAACTGGATGTAGAAGTTGTTAGGAGAGCTTTCTGGGATCTTATACAATATATTTCCTGCTTTAGAGGTACAAAGATAGAGTCGAGAAATGCACCCTCATTAGATTGGGAGAGAAGGAAAGATGATACTTTGTTCAGGACTACTCAAATATTGCATGTATCTGATGACTCGTGTAGCCATCCAGTTCTACCTGAGATCAATCTGTGGGACAATAAAACAAGACAAGTCTGACCCTGAGGCTTCAGGGTGGCCACATTTCAAACCATAAACAGGGAAGGTTTGTATGTGTATTTTAACTTATTTTCTCATTTCATCCTTTTAGAATATTGGAATTTAACTTGCCAGAGATCATTCCAACACATTTCATCCTCATTTTAGTCAAGAAGATCTTTCTACTCTTTTTAGTTGGTCAAAGAAGTTTCTAGGTACAGGATGCTGCTAATTTTTTGTTCTGTCCCACTCCCTCCATATCTCCACAAGTGTGAACAATCTTTGTACTATGCAAATTAAATGTGTGCTATCCTCATTTACCCAGTGGACTTCAAAATAAGCCCCACCTTGTGAGCATATTAAAGCAAATTCAAATGGGTATAAGCAGGATTTGTAAGAAGATACACTCCAGCCAGTCCAGCTTGTTCTGCACTAGTTCTTACTGTTCTACCACCAATAATTACCTTTAAGCAGTAACCTTGGTATGAGAGTTCATGCAGGCTCCATTATTTAAATATTATGATAGGAGCCATGCCTACGAGGATCCTTGCTAGCAATCTAGCTATGTCCACTTTATTTTACAATTATCTGTTTCTTATCTCAATGAGAAGCAATGCAGTTAACTCCTTTTTAATTGTGTTTGAACCGTGTGAGCTACAGAACATCAATACCACACTCCCTCTTTCCTCACCAACTGCAAGGTTTTTCAATCTATCCATCACAGATGTCAGCAGACATCAGAGTTACTGAAAAGCAGCACTTCATGCTTTACATGAATATTCATCTGACCCTAGAAACTTGTCACGGGGGACAAAGCAAATAATCCCCAGTTACAACTAACGAAAAGGTGCTTTAAAGTGGATGGACCAGCTTATGTGGTCATAATAGGCAGCTAGTGCCTGCGTATCTTCCAGCCTCACAGAGAACTTCCTCTTTCTCTGCTCCCCCCCTTTTCTCCTTTTTTTCTCATCCTGAACTTCTAATTAAATTTAACAGTTTCAAGAGTTTAAACTGTATACCTTTTTAATTGTGCCCTACTTTGTATTGGCGGATGCACAAGTCCGAAAATGGATATTACAGCATTTTATGATATAATATCACCCTAATTGGTGCTTCATAGGCTGTGGCTGAATTCTTTTCAATTAAGCTCTAAAATACAGTAACTGTTTCTCTCTGCAAATGCTGGAAAGCCATTCATAAGAGAAGGACTGGTATTGCACAATTCCAAAGTACCTTAATGTGTCAAAAATGTTTTGTGAAGAAAGCAACACTGTAAATGCAATCACCTACATTGGTGTTCCCATTGTTAACTGGTAGTGAAAGTATTGCTAATTGTCCTGCATTTTAGCTGGGTTTTTAAAGCATTATGTAGCAAGTACGCCGAAGGGTCAATTTGTGAAGTGAAATACTTAGCATGCAAAGCGTAATACAAGATGCTGTGTAATACTTGACCTCTCAGCATAATAAATGTAGCAGGGAAATGCTGTGCATTCAGTATTGACTGAATAGAGCCTTCGCAGTGGAACAAAACCAGAAAATGTTCTCTTCATTCCTTTTTTTTTTTCTACTAAGCGAAAATTATTCTTTATAATGGCCATTGCAGCAATTAGCTGGCATTTGGTAGAATAAATGTGCAGAAATAGCAATTTCTTATTTTAAATGAGATTTTGTATGGAGCCTGCAAATTACTTGAGGTATATGAATAATTGTGCCTTCACTTTATCATACAGAATAGGGTGTGGGTGGGTATAAAGATTTCCTATTTGCAGTTAAATGTTTAGACATTTTATTATTTTAATTTCACTCACAGTCTGCCTAGATTGACCCTGCTTTTCCATTGATCATCTCATGTATGCCGGGAAGCAAGTGTGCAGATGATGGGAGACTTCCAATTAGGGCACTCTGTTTTTTATGAATGTGCCATGTAATCAGGTTTCCTCTGAAGACTACTACAATGTTTAGAGTTTGAGTTTCAAAATCATTACAATTTAACAATCTGCATGGGGTTATCAATATTTGTTTTAGGCAAATGTAACTGGAAAACTATTTAGGTTTTTATCTACAGTTTTTAGTCTTATTGGAACGCACCTTCATGTCTTCCTAGTTTATTTCATTAGTCTGAAGTTGGGGTAGTTTTTCCTGCAAATACTTCATTTGATGACATCAATATCTTTGTAATTAATTATGAAGTGGATGAGTTGGATGAAACTGAAATTATGAAATCTGCAGAGTAATTTTCAGATTTAAAACATGCAATGGACATGCCTAGTCACTGAGAATTTAGGTAGCAATTCAGGTTTGGAAGTAAAATCCAGCACAGTGAATTAAGAAATACAAATATTTTTATGAAGAAAGAAGACTCGATGTTTTGACCAAACTAAGAGAAGTGTTTGTTGTGCAATGCTTATTTTACTTTCATAAGTCACAACGTAGGGGCAAAAAATCCACACATGCATTGATAGAAATATTGCTCTGGCATGGAGGAACTTAAGATTTGTCTTTCTGCATCATGTCAGAAAAATAAAACAATCCCTACAGAACAAATACTTCTCTTTATTTGGCCAAGACATGAAACATTTCTAGGTCTTTTTTTTCTTTAAAAAAATATAAAACCATTTGTATTTCTTAATTCTTCTTTGGAATTTTTCAGAATTTTTTTGTTTTCCTTTTTCCTTTCTCTAGGAAATTGGCTCAAAATGACTTATCTTTGAAATGATGGGTGTATTTTTTTTTCAGTAACTGAGCAACATGATCCATCTTATTCCTAATTTTTCCTAAGACCTGAAAGTACTTCAAAATAAATTATCTTTCCCCAAATTAATTTTTCCTATTATTATGTGATTCTTTATTGTTATACTTAATGTGGATAAAGATGCCCTATTAACAAATAGAATGTCTTTTTCATCAAATAAAAACTTTTGCTGCTTTTAAATCAGGAAAACCCTAGTATGACCAAACTAAGTTATGGTAAGAGCTGTTCTCACCTAACCATCTCCTCTCTTCTGATGTACACTTGCCTCAAGCCAACCCAACCCCTGAAAAAAAAAATACAACAGAAAGCTGGTATTGCCTATTATATAGATAAAACATATGTTTAGCATATCCTGTGTGTTAGGATGGCCAGCTAGGTAGCACAGTGGATAGGATGCTGAACTTGTAGTCAGGAAGTACAACTTAGACACTAGCTGTTGTAACACTGGGCAAGCCCCTTAACCTTATTCAACTTCAGTTTCCCTCAGCAGTAAAATGTGAGTAATAATAGCATATATCTCAGAGGGTTGTTGTGAGGATCAAATAGGATAACATATAGAAAGAATTTTTTAATCTTGGAAGTGCCATACAAGTACAAACAATTATGATTATACCATAGGCAGAAATGTCCCTGAGTAGAAATGCCCTGGGTAGGGCTTTGGAACACTGCTTCTTGGTCCTTAGCTATTGGTCTTGCCATAGATACCTAGTAAATTGTTGCGTAGTGGTCGGGGTACAAAGTTTTTCTTCATTGGCATTCATAAACACTTTCTGTTCTATATAAAGTTCAAGTCAATTTAACAAACTTTTATTGAGTGTTTACTGTGTGCAAAATAATGTGCTGGGCAGCATATTACAATGAGAATGAAGTAATCATAACTTTAATTTTCTTTCTTCTTCCCTTCCCTTCTCTCCCTCCCCTCCTCCTTCCTTCCTCCCTCCCTCCTTTCCTTTCTTCCTTCCTTTCTTCCTTTCTTCCTTCCTTCTTTCCTTCCTTCTTCCTTTATTCCTTCCTTGCTTCCTATTTTCTGTCCTGCCTTTCTCCTCCTCTTCCTTCTCTGTTTTCCTCCATACCACCCCCCCAGCACATACATTTGTCTGCAGAAGCCAACTTTTTCCTGAAACTGAACATAAGGAATAATTTATCCTATAATTATTTTGGGTAACCTATTGGACAATCTATAAAACTATAATTTTGAAAAATAGTAATGATGTTTAAAAAGACAATTTTTGAATAAACTCCCTACAAAAACATCTCAAATTATATATGTTGCTAACATAAAAACTTTACAATGGAAGGGAGAAAATGTTCTAACTCTTCCTTCTGTTACTCCACCTCTACTCAGTTTTTTTCTACAATATTAACACCTACTTATAGGAAACTGTTGAGTTAGGAGTATCTACTGCCAAGGCCCCAACTTCCCAAACTATCCAGAGAGGAGTTTATAACTTGATCTGTGGCTAAATACAGAGCAGATAGAGAATGTAGAAGACATTCTTACTCTATGTCAACTTGTGGAAGGAGGTTTAACTGCAGTCTCATATAGTCTTCACACATGATGGTAAGTTAGGTTCAGTGGATCATGAAAATTCCCCAGGAATATGAAATCATCATTGGCTTGAAATTTTTTTCTTCTATTTGCTTACATATCATAGAGCTGTATACACTTTTCCTGATTCATGCCTTATAGCATAGGAAAGTGCATGAATAGAATTTGGGAAGCATTTTAATGGAAATATTTCTATTTTATAGAAAGGTGTAGCAGATATATTAACATGATCATGGGCTTTTTCTAGCAACAATGTTATTCAAGTGTTGGATTTTTTTTAATAATTCTTTATAAAGAGGTAGCCTACTATAGTGGAAAGATAATTAGGTTTGCAATTATGGAATAATAGGATTTAGAACTATAAATGACCTTAGATATGATCTAGGCCAACACTATCATTTTACAGAATAGGAAACTAAGACCGAGAAACATGAACTGATTTGCCCAAAGTCATACAGGTAATAAGTATAAGAGTTGAGATTTGAAAACAGATCCTACACAGCGTCAGAAGACCAGAATGTGAGCCCTGGTTCTGCCACTTACTGGCTGTGTGAACTTGAGCAAGTCACAACCTCTCTGAGACTCAATTTCATCACTATAAAATGGGGGTGATAATAGTTGCCGTTCCTACTTTGTGTGATTGTTACAGTACTGTGTAAGTGGCAAGGCAACATACAAGTGTGAATTATTATTTTTTTATATTAAAATTTAGAAGTATGAAATTACATATAGAATGAGTATAACAGGATGTGACATCTATGAAAGTTACTGTGAAAGCAGATAAGACTAGGAAAGCAGGTACTAAAAACCATTCCCAAATTCATTGTTCATATATATATACACACACACACACATATAACTATATATATATATGTATATATATACATATATATATAAAATAAAGAAAGTAAGCAACCTGGTGTCATTCTAGGAAATCACAGCTACACTTACTCCCCACCTTTCCCCATCCCATTATTGCCTTAATTATCAGAATAAAGTGAAATAATGACAAAATCCATCCTCAAAGAGCCAATAAACAGCAAAGTACAGTGAATGAGGCAAAAAGCTTACATACCTCTTACATACCACAGCAAGTTCCTATGGAAAGAGTACAGTACAAGTAAGAGGCTTTTCCTGTTCAGTGATTTGGAATTAAACATGCTAATTTGAGGTCTTTTTCAAGTATTTTATTTAACTACTTTGGCCTTTAATTCCTTTATATTGCATCATTTAATGTAATGTTATTTATATATGAAGCATGTTATGCTTATTAACCAATGTGCAAAAATCTAAAGTACAGATTTTATGTAATGGGCTAATTACAGGACTTTAAAGCCACCTACTGAGTTTTGCTAAGCTTAACAACAGGTTCACTGAACTGGATAAATTTATTCAAACTTGTGGAAATGAACCCCATTCTATGTACAACCGTACTGGGAAAACACACAAATTATACCTCAATACCAGTTTAATGGGTCAAACAGTGAACCTGAATACTGAACTTATCTACATCTTGAAATAGTAGGGAAGTGAGAGGGCCTGTGGTAAGAAGGGAAAGTGCCCGTTCAGGGGAGTTTCTCCATTTGTACATAAGGGCAAAAAATAATAATAAATAGACAATAAGGAGAAAGTTTTACACATTTAAGAAATAGAGGTGATCTGCTAACTTTTAATAACTGAATACAACAGATTTCAGGCACAGTCATGTCATCTTTCCTATTGAGAATGAATCTCTTTTCTTATGTCAGTTTGGGAAGTGGAGGAGGTGGGAAGAAGAAGTGCCATAGAGTGCTGAGACCTAGAAATACAAACTATGTATCAATATGTTAGTTGAATTAATTAGTTTCCAAGTAAGTTTTATATTTAAATTATTGCTTGATAATAACAGAGGAATGTGATCCTTTTAAATTATTCTGAAGATCTATGAGGACTTCATGCTTAAGTGAACTTGTTGAAGGTTATAGTGGATCAGCTGAAAGAGGAGAGCCTATCTTCTAGTGAGGTCTCTATCAATGGAATTGATAATTCCTAGAAAATATGGCTTTCTATTTAAAATTAATTGATAGAAACATATTCCCCCAAATGCTATTAATTGGGTTAAGTGCTCATATATATGTCTCAAATTAAAACACCTTTTTTATTCCTTGATAAATTCACAACAGGTGGTCCATTTTGTCATGCATGGTAAAAAATGTCATTGTTGAGCCTTCAAGATTCTTATTCTCAGAATATTTAACATTAACTATCCACAGTCTATCCAGTGACTGACATTGAAGTATTTATACTCATCTCTTTGGGGTAATGCTAACGTAAGGTGCAGGACTAAAATGAAAATGTGGGTGAGCTTCACAATGCTCACAGCAAGTGTCACTTAAATAATAATAATGATTGTAAGATTTCTCTAGGAATCAAGGCATGATACAAGCCAATGTTACCAAGACTCTTGGACCAAGGAATAAAAATTTAAATATGAAACACCAAAATTTAAAACATGATTGAAACAGACTAAATGGTGTACCATTGAAAACATTTGAGATAATTAATCAATGCTGTGTTTGTACATATCATTAAATATATTATACTCAGTTTAGATTTGATTTCTATACTCCTTTCATAAAAAGTTAAAAGAAAATGCATTTGAATTCATGCTGATACTGAAAACATGCTACTAGCTCCTAGTTTCTTAGATTTCAAATCGTTTCCATTAACAAACAGCTATTTGCCCTCTAATAAAATATGTCATTATGCTTTATTCACTTTGCACAAAAGAATCACTGAAAAATCGCCCCAATGATGGCCAATAATTATACATTTTGCTCCTGTGCTAGCAATGAAGAAATCTGTTCATTGGAGAAAGCAGGTGCTGGGGCATCGTGCTAATAGTCAATGTGTGCCACGGTAATTAGCCATTGCGATTGCTAAAATTAACAATTAGCTAACATGCAATTCTCTTTTTGCAGGCTGCAGTTTACTTTGTATAATCCTTGCATGTTCTTAGTAATTATTCTGACAGCTTATTATTTTTATTTTTTCTGGTTTGAACACAGCTTTAACATTTGAATTGGGCTACCCAAATGTTCAACAGGCAGGAGTAAAACAACTGCTTGACTAGGCATTTTTCTAAGCTGCACATTTAGTTTGATTTCTCAACTTTTCATTGTTCAGGATGATATGATTCCTTCATAGCCTGAGAACTGCAATTGTCTTCTAAGTCAGCATCTTTTCTCCATGTCTGTAAGTGCACATGAAAGCATTCTGAAGCATTTTCTGCCACCCTAGTAAAAACTGAATGTTTTGAGAATCATCTTCATGGATATTCTCCATGTTATCTCCATGAAGAATCACAGTCCATTTGGGGAAAGCACTCCCTTTTTTTTCCTTTCGTATTTTCTACCCCTAAGACCATATACTACTTTCAGCAATGCATGGACAGTTTCTTTTCACTTGGAAGGATTTAAATCCCCCCCACACATACACACCCCAGAGCTAATTAAGAGAATTTAGCCTCCTATGTGGATTATGTTTTTCATGGAACAGAGTGTATATGAGTGTCTGTGTGTATACATGTGCATATGTGTGCATGTGTGCGTGTGTGTATGTGTGTGTGTGTGTGTTTACAAACTGGAATAATACTGTTAAGGTTTTTCTGGTTATGGCTATTGTGCTTGTTCTAGAGGTAGGGAGGTGGGGGAAGAAGACAAGGAAACAATTTGTTTCTTGGTAGAGGTGAATATACAGAAAACACTCAAAGCAGTCAATTGACATAAATTATGACAATAAAATTACCAAAGCACTATGACAAAACTAACAAAAAACACATTTCATTAGACTGAGGGAATTATGCCTTTCCTTAGTTGGGAAATTATTACATATTTAGATTCAGGAAAATGGATCATTAAGAGGCAGGAAGGAAAAATTTCCTGGTTTCTATGTACAATAGATTGCTGTGACTTTCCAGTGCTAGGGACCTTAACTGATATAGAATTTGTGTGGACTAGGCTTTGTCTTTCTCACTCTCATGGTATGAGAGGTAATTTATTCTCTGTGGTACCTATGAGATGCTGGGTTTGTCCTCTATAAAAGCTATTATCATGTGTACCTGGATAATTATAATGTTGGATTATATCATACTGTTTGAATGTTGAATATCATAATGTTTGAATGAATCATAGGGATTGCTGTCCACTAAAACCTTGAACCACCTCTAAGAAACATTAACCATTAAAGCTTTTACTTCTTAAATGCAGCAAGCACTTAAGTGAAAAGCTCTGCATTCCTGAAGAGATGTGTAGTTTCTTTCCATTTCTTTTTATGTGGCTATGACAGTATGTGTGCTCGCAAGGTTAAGACTGGCTTCACAGAAACACCTTTGAAACTGGTAGGAAGATTCTGGAAAACCTGGACTCTGGAAATGGGTGATAACTGCTAAAATCTGTGCAGCACCTACTTCTTAAAAAGAAGCAGGTAAGGTTGGGGGTCACACCAGAGAGTTAACAGACCATAATGGCATACTATAGTTCTTTTATTTGGGAGCCAAGAAAGGAGAAGGCAGATAATGCTAGGCAGACAGGAGAAAAACATTTAAAAAGCTAAAATTCCAGAATTTGGGGTCATACAGACTAGTGATCATGAAGAGAAGGGACTAAGAATGAACTACTTACTAGCCAGAGAAAGTAGAATCAGACAAATTATTGTGCTTATTATTACTTACAAAATTTAAAGTATCAAAGTTCAATTATCAGGAGACTTATATTGAAGAATAATTTGTTTTACAAAAGATAGTTCCTTAAGTGGTGAATTACCTAATGGATTTAAAATGTGATAACATTTACCAAAATTTGATTTAAATGTAACTTTTTGGGAACTTATTTGCTGTATGAGACACACAGTAAATCTTTAGTCCTTGTGAGAAATGTTAGACTGAGGAAACTTTGGGGAATTTAAAATATAAAAATTTAGACTTTAAAAATGACTAGTATTTTGTTAAAATCTAGCATATCAAAGCTCAGGAAGTTAGGTAGGTGGACAGAGAAAAGGAACAGTTTGGGACCCCAAAAGGGTCACCTAAGTTCATACAGTTGGTCATAGTGTCTGAGGAAATTTAAGGTAATGGTTTTAATCTGGGCAACAGATGATGGCACAGATTCTGGTACAGCAAGCTAAAAAAAGTCTAAGAGAACATATCCTAGTTTGGGGAAAATTCTCCATAGTATTTCAATCTCTCAGAAAAAAAAAGAAAACAAGTTTTTCATTTTCTCTTTGTCACTATTTTAACATTTATATAAGAAATATATATTCTCATAATTCTCAAAGCATTATATAATTAAAAAAATATTGCTCCTACCCAATGTGTCAAGTCACTAATCATTATTGTTCCTGTTTTATAGATGAAGCATCTAAAACATTGACTGAGTGAACAAACAGTTAATTGGTTTGGGAGTCACAGATTCAGTTCTGGCAAATCTGGCATTTGAAACCTTAACTGATGCTTGGTACTCTGCGTCACCTCCTTCCTTACCCTGGAGCAACAATGAGCAGTGTTAGGGGTTCAAATTCATAGCAGGACATCACACTGGTTCCTGTGATATTTGAGAACTCAGGGAGTAGACACATGATAGAAGATTCTAGAATGTCAACTCTGAGACTCAAAGGTTCGTAAAGAACCAATAGGTTCTTGTTGAGGTGATATGAGGTGAGGAAAGATGAACAACAAAAAATGAATTTGAAAAGAAAATGTATGGTAGCAAAGATGTTAACCAAGGGAAGATAGATGTAAAAACCTTTGTTTTTGAAGATAGGTAAATTGAAATAGAAATATGCTTATTCTAGCAGAAGCATTCAACATGATTAACTTTAGCATAAAACAAGGTTATGATGTAGATGTTTCTTTTTAAGTCCATAAGCAGAAAAGAGTTTTGTAGAGAACTTAAAATAACTTGCTGGTGAACACCAAGCCAGAACACCAATTCTTGCTCTGCTTCTATTATCTACTCTAGAATTACGTTATCCCAAGCTCCAAGTTGTAATTATTAACCTTACACGCCTAGTAGAATTTCTACTCTAAAAATCTTCCAAGTGTGTAATATGTATATGTTTAAGATTTTTCAAAGATAGTATTATAGATAGGTCTAATTTCAGATGGATAACTAGAACATTATGTGTGGTCAATCAGAAAGCAGTTATGAAGAAGGGGTGCAGAATCAGGGGGTGAGGGGAAGTATTAAAAGCACTTTTACAAAAAAAAACGGAAATCAACCTGATATTTTCTGCAGCCTATACCCTAATAACAATAGCTCACATTTATAAAGTTCATTCCTTACAACCACTCAGGGAATTAGTACAAGTATTGTTATTCCCTTTTAAAATTCTAATTAATTAATCAATTAATTTGAAGATGAAGGAATTGAAGTTTATAGAGGTTAAGACACTTGCCTATGGCCACAGACTTAAAACTATAATCTGAGATGTCTGGAGTCAAGTCTAGGACTCTTCTCATTGTATCATGTTTCTTCTCATATAACAAGCTGTCTCTAAAGCCTCTAGGTTCTCCAGAAACTCCCTCTCATTTGGGGTCATTACCACAGAACATCCCAGGAACCTTATATCTAAGGCTGGGTCAGGTGTCTGTTCAGAAGATTCTTTTCAGTTTCTGCATCAGCTCAGTGACCATTTATTCTTACTACATTATCCACATTTTCATGGTAGTTGCCTTTTCAGAAAACTGGAATCCACAAGACAGGAAGCTAAAAGGTAGTGTAACTCCCTCAGAGATTTTGTTGATATCTCCAGGGCCTGAAGTACATCTACCATTCCTCCATTCCATGCCTACTATAAAGACAGCTTCTACTGCAACAAGACCTTTGGTCCCAATCAACAGCCCTGCAAGACCCTTCATGTCCCTAAGCCCACCTTGGATATGACATTTAGAGCCATCAAGCCCCTGTCTTTTTGGCATGAAAATGATTGGCTTATATTGTGACCCAAAATTATAAATAATATTGGTCATAGAGTGTACCAGGATAACATCAGCTATGCAAATGAGGACACCGAGGAGGTCAGCATTGCATGATTTGTTTCCAGTGTAAATAGGATACGTTATTTATACTAGGTAGTGAGAATAAGATTTCAACCTTAAAAACTTGGTTTTGAAAGCAAAAACTCAATATAGCTTTAGTTTCTATTCATATAACCACCATGACCTCACCCAGACTAACCTCCTTTCTCAAAACTCTTCCCACTCTAATACATGTACTACACAATTGCTAAAGTGATGTTCCTGAAGCACAAGTTTGACCACATCAAAGAGTTCCAATGACTCTCTATTGCTCCTAGGATATAATACACATTCATGTACTTGACATTTAAAGCCCTTCAGGTGGCTTCTAGACAGCATAGTGGATAGAGCTCTGGGCCCATTGTCAGGAAGACCTGAATTCAAATTCAGACTTAGACACTACTAGCTGTGTGACTCTGGATAAATCACTTCAGTTTCCTCAACTGTAAAAAGGGGATAATAATAGTATCTACCTCACAAGGTTGTCATAAGGATCAAATGAAATAACAATTGCAAAGCACTTAGAATTGTGCCTGATACATATATACTTAATAGAAGGGGCTATATATATATATATATATATATATATATATATACACATATACATACATACATACGTATACATAGATACATACATATATATATATACATTTGTTCTCTTCCCTTCCCTTTCTAACTCTAACTCCCATATGATCTTTTCAGATTTATTAGAAATTCCTCCCCTTTGAACATTCTATGGTCGGCTCCCTCACAAAGGATATTTTTCTCCTCACCATGCTTTTACATAGGCTACCATACCTAAGATGTATTCATTCAATTTTTACTTTGTTTTAGAATTTCTTCTTTCTTCCAATATTCAAATCAAGCGTCACTTCTGACACAAAGCCTTTACTGATCTCTCCTAGCTCCCCCTCATCCAACATGGACTTATTTTTCCTTAGTGTATTTGTATTTAGTTTGTTTGTGTGAAGATTTTGTTTTCTCCCAATAGAATATAAGCTACTTGAAAGCAGTAACTATTCATTTTTGTCTTTGTTTCCTCAGGATCTAACATAATGCTTAACATAGTAGACACTTGCAGGATCATAGATTTAGAGTAGAGTAAAAGTTATGGAAGCTAGCCAATCTAATCATTTTTTATATGAGGAAACTGAGGCCCAGAGAGGTTAAGTGATTTGCTGATGATCACACAGCTAGTACGTGTCTGACTGGGATTCAAACCTAGCTTTTCCTGAATCTAAGTTCAACTTTCTATCCACTACCATGATGTCTCTCACTTAAAAAATACACAAGTACTTGTTGATTTGTTGAACGTGTGTGTGTGTATGTGTGTGTGTGTGTACACACATATCTATGTGATTCCAACATTAATCTTTATCTCATGGAACTTCTATTGTCTTTCTCAAGTAGTGCTCAGTGAAAAGTATTCAAGCTCTGAGCAAAACTATAATTATGGTGAGGCAACTGGCACTTCTTCCCAGAGTGATGACATGGGGGTAGGTGAGAACATACGGCCTCTTCTCATTGGTCATCTAGCCCACTGTCTTCGTACCTCATAATTGTCTACCAGGCTACTTTGACAAGACTGTCCAGACTCCATTATGGGACCCTGGACCACCACTGCTAGGATCTCAGAACTACCTTCTACCACCACTATATGCTCCACCTCCTCCTCCTTCTCCTCCTCCTCCTCCTCCTTCTCCTCCTCCTCCTCCTCCTCCTCCTCCTCCTCCTCCTTCTTCTTCTTCTTCTTCTTCTTCTTCCTCTTCTTTCTTCTTTCTCTTTCTTCTTCTTTCTTCTTCTTCTTCTCATCTCCCTTTTACCTTTTTGTAGTGTTTCAGGGCTTGTGAAGCTGCCCCTTCAATTGGGGCTATTACACCTTAGGTGGATTATACTCTATTGTTCCTTGCCCCTCCTCCAAGTTCACTTCTCTCTCTCCACTCAACTGAATTTGCTTCCTGCAAGAATTTCTATTTATGGTCCTCAGAATGCCATTTTCCAATCTGAGTAGAATCTGATTTGTACCAAATTCCTATTTCTTTCATGATTTCTTTAAAACATTAGGCAAATGGAATATTTTATTAAGATGTTCTAACAGTTTCACATGCATCTAATTTAAAATCTTATGAATGTTTCTATACTGGTACATCAGCTGATATAGAATCATTTGTGACACACAAAGTTATAATTTGAATTTATGAACTATTATTAAATGTATATATACTGACTAATGATCTTAATGAGGAGAAATAGCTAAAGCATAAAATATGGAATGCTTATAAAAGGATCTCAGACAATAGTAAAGTAGGGCAATTTAGAAGTACTTATCAGTGCTACTGCTGTGATATGAACAGTGATCCAGTTTCTATCAGTTAAAAGCAAAGCTTTTTATATGTAAGAGTAATTTCTCTATTTTCTTAACTGAAATTAAGTACCTTACTATAATCCTCTTTTCAGTAGAGTTCAAAACATAAATAACCTACTGATGCCATTTGTTATAAATCAAGAGAAAATACCTTTGCAGAGGAAATAATTCTGAGTTATCTATCAGCTGTGCTTAGGAGGATTTGCAGAATACTTGACAATTCAGACTTCACTTGGATAAAACTTCTGCTGAGGAGCTGAGTTTAATGAGAATATTGCTTGAGGAAAACTATGGCTGGGCTGGCTTGGTATCATCATTTCAAATTCCATATGGGAAGCCTGGGTTACTAAGAGAATGTGGAAGTTTGAATTTGTTGTTGATCTGTGGCATGGAGAGAAGTAATAAAATAGCAACTCTTTCATTTTATATAAAGGGCTCTTCATCTAAGGGGCCTTTAGAATGTAGTACTCCAGACATCCCTATGTGGTACAGAGCAAACATTATATAGATCAGAGATCTCAGCATAGATAGATTACATAACTGGCCTAAGGTCACACAGGAAGCTATGGGATCAGAACCTACAATACTCCAGTCTCCAAACTCCTGGATCCAAGTTCAAGTGCCAGCCAACATCTACACAAAAGCAAGGCTGTAATGCAGGGAGGGAGAGACTACTGTCTGCAAATGGCTGGCTTGGATGTTTGCTTTCTTAACAACAGAACCAGCTTGCTCCTATCAAGACATTTCAGGGAATAGACTGAATTTGTCTATTCATTCCCAGAGAAGGAAGGTTTCTAGCTAATTTATTTGATTGCTCTCCTGTAGACTGCTGAGAGAAAAATTCCTGTAGTTTCTAACAAGTAACCAAAACCTGCCAACTGACACCAAAGGTACTTTCAATTCTCTATAAAGGAAAACTGAGGGAGGTTAAAAATAAGGAACAAATACAGGGATATTTCAGAACAGTGACTGAAAGAAGTCAGAAAAATGTCAGAGACACAGTGATGATATTGGCAATAGTGACAATGACAATGATGACGACAGTTAAAGCTTCCTTTGTGCTTTGCATATATGAGAACCTTATGATCCTAGGAGGTAGGTGCCACATCCCCATCTTGCTGATAAGCAAACAGATTGGTTAAGGCTAATTGACTTCTTCCACAGCCACACAACTAGAAAGCACCGGAGACAGGTTGAGAATTCAAGTGTACTAAGGTTCAAAATCTGGAGAGAGAAGAGAAGACATTATAGAAAACATCATCAAACATGAAGCTGGCTTGTTTAGGAACTTCAGGCAAACTTTGGTAGTCATGATGCTTTTCATGAGCTAAGTGACTTGCAAAAAGTAAAGTAGCAAAACTAGGATTCAAATCCAGATCTTTGGACACTAAATTCAGAGCTTTGGTCACTTACCGTCTTTCCTCTTACTTTATTCTATTACTCTCTCTTTTAATATTCTCCTTAAAATCTGACTGATTTTAAAGGCACTGATTTAAATTGATCGCTACTTGATATCCCCTAGATCTAGTCCATATAGTTTCATCAGTAAGACAAATGGTCTCTCACTCCATTTAATTATAGGCCTTGTCTGGATATGCTTCCTTATATACACATGTTATTTATGTGTGTGTAAATATTTACATATGTATTACATATATTTTAAGTTCTCCTTAGTTGCCGTTAGGCCAGTCCCCTTTTTTTGATAAAGCCTCCACCCACTGTGATTTTTTAAAAAATATTGAAGTATATCTTTCTTTGCTGCTTATCACTTTAAAATGCAAAAAAAAATTACCAAATATTTGCTTTAAAAAGCTAACTTCTCTTTGTGTACCTCCATATTAGTCTAAGAAGGTATAAAATTATGACACTTGCAAATGGGATAGATATATTCTAAGGGAGCAAAGAGTTATGTGGAAAATATACACCAGAAAAGCCATCTATTGTGTACAAATGTCATAGTGAAATCAAATAGACTCAAAAAGCATTGTCTTCAGGGTTGCACAAATCCTTATTGCCCTCCCAGTTTCCCTTCTGAATTTAGCTACATCTTCACATTTCCAAAGCCATCACTACCAAGAATATATTGAACCAAGAATATATTGAATATAATAATCCAAGTCAATTATATGCTGTGTCAAATATTCAATAAAAATTATTCAGAATAGAATTGGGGCAATATATTACCACCTGTTAATCTGAATACTGCAACCCAAGAATGTGTAAGTGATGTCTTAAAACTTCTTACCCCATGATGTATCACTTTGATACTAAAGAAAAGGAAGCTCTCACTAGAGTTAGAGTCAGGAAGTCCATGACAATACAAATAGTTAGGGGACATATAAATATAACTGTGGGAGAGAACTTCTAGATATGACCCTAGACATTCCTAAATGGGATAATGATCTGTTGTAATATCTCATTGTCATTAGAGTCCTGGCTTATGCTGAGGAAAAGTTCTCTAACATAAGGAAATGGAAGATTGTGAGACACAGGTGGATTTATTATTAGTCATCACTGAGAAATTCTAGTATGGCTTTATGGAAGAAATGAAAGGCATAAAAGTGATTAGTAAGTGATTACTTACTAGGTTGGGAGTGCATGGGCTATATATGTGTGTGTGCTATGAATTGACACTTGCTACCTGTGCGTAAGTTCCAGGTCTCAAGGATGACCTGAAAGAATATCTGGAGGTTGGATTGGGAGAAGAAAACAGTGATGCAGTCCTGTACAAGTTGTAAAGGGAATGGCTCATTAAAAAAATCTATTTTCCATTTGTAGCAGTTTGATACATTAACAAGCAGAGTTGTGAAAGGATTAGATCTGCTCAATGACTACCTGTTCTGTGCACCACTGTAAAGCACATTTCAGAAAGCAGTGCATGTATCTTAAATGAGTATCTGCTGAGGGAGCAAAGTCCTAGGAAAACAAAGGGGCACAAGAGGATAAGCTAATAATTCCTGCTGTGCTTTGAGGGCAATGAAATGAATGCAATCCTGAGAACTTTTTTTTTCCCTCCCCTGCAGCTGGTATAAACATAACAACCATTTTGATGATCATATTGATACTGTGGCAAGTGTTTCCTAGACACCAACAAAATATCTCTTTCTAAAGGGTTAAATGAGCCAGAAGACCTCAACATCAAATATTCTTTCTTCTTCATCCATTTATTATGTATACCTATTAAACAAAACAATAGGCATAAATTCATATTGTGACTACAAATAATCAAATGATACAAGAACAAATCTACCACCAACTGCTTCATCCCATGCTATGCTTTGACTGTGTGAGGAAAGCCAAGTTTTGAGCCCAGGTCTAGCCTGACTCAGGCCATAACTTGTGAGTCCTGCTATTCTAACCCTTTCTCTTGATCTGCTTTTCAGGGATTCTTAAGACTACACAGCTTAAAACAGCAGGGAAGTTTCTTAGCAAAGGGCCACCCACTTGCCTATTATTCCTTCCTTGCCTGTGACATGACATAAGAACAAAGTAGACATTAACCGCTACATTAAACCCAGAAGGAAAGTAATCAGTAACCTGTTATTCCCTTAATAAAGAGAAACACATGCAGTGTGAAATCCAGAAGACTAATCAATAGCCCCAGACAATGCAATGTGCCAAACAAATTGCAAATCAATTAGAATCCTTGTTTTCTTTGAAATGGTTCACTATATCTAAAGCAATTACTCCTTCATTAGACCTAATTTAACAGCATGACTGCCCTAGCAACAACTGGCAGCGTCTGGCTATCAAATGGAAGAATGGCAGCTTATTTCTGTCTGTCTATGAGTCTAGCACTTTAAAAAAAACCCCACCAAAACTGAATTCCTTTATAGGAGAAAAACTTTTAATGAATGGGAGCAAAATTTTCTTTACACAAAGTATCAATAAAAGAAGAAAGGCATTTGAGGAGATTAAAACAGACAAGAATGACAATGTAAATTATTCAATAAAAATGCTGTCATTAAAACAAAAGAAGCCTTCTAGTTCTCAATAATCATAAGCAAAATGTTGAAAATAGAATTTAAGATTTAGAAATCCTTTTAACCCCTTAAGAAAATCCAGTAGATTTTTTTTTAATTTTTGAAAATACCTGTTATTACAGGATAGCTCACATAGTTCATTTAATAATGTTTTAGGTATGTAAAGTTCACCTCGAAGAATATATCCTTGTAAATAACAACAAAAGAACACGATTTACTAGTCTGGATTTCTTCTTCTTTTTTTGTTATTTTAAACCAGACTACCCACCTAATAGAAATAATATGGATGAAACATGTGGGAGAAATTGTTAGTGTTCTTGGTCAGATAGGTAAATACAGCTATTTCCAATAGTTTACAATGCAGATGGAGGTTGTTTTCTGGAAGCTGACAAAATATTGGTAAATTAAGTCAAAGTTTATTGGGTACAAGTTGCTACTGGATCCCCAACAGTGTTGTTTGATTTCTTTCCATTTCTTCTCTTATAGATATATTCATAGTTTTAAGATTTTTTCTTGGGTCCAGTCACATACTTTCTTCCTTTCTCTCTTTACTTCCCCCATAGCAGCCAGTTCTCTCTCCTCCTCCCCTCCCCCAACCCTCCTTTTTTTGCCTCACATCAATGGCATCTCATTCCCTGTGAGTCTCTTTCCTTTCCTCCTGGCCTTAATTTAGTAAAACCCCTTCTTGCTCTGCGGTGAGGATGTTCCTGATTTTTTCAAGTCCACTTCTCTCACCACTCATCTACTCCCCAATACTTACTTCTCTTTAAAAAATTATGACTTCCTTATTTTTAACGTGCCCAGACAAAATAAACATCATCTCATCCTTTTTAACTTTTCACAATTAAGAGTCACTAAACTTATGTGATTTAGTGGAATGAGTGCTGGATTTGAAGTGAGAGGAACAGAACTTCAAATCCTCACATTGGCACTTACTGGCTATATGATATTGAAAAGTCACTAGATCTCTCTGAGTTTCAGTGTTTTCAACTACAAATTGAGGGAGTTCAACTAGATGACTTCTAAAGTCCGTTCTGTCTCTAGATCTATTATCCTATGATTCTGTGATATTTTCGTGTAGTCATTTCTGGTTGTGCTAACTCACCCATAATTTCCCTTTAATCAATTTATCAATAAATATTTATTGAGTTCTTACTCTTCAGTAAAGTTTGATTGGTTGGATCTGTGAATGAAATGTAATGAATCCAAATCAGCAAGGCAGAATGGAAAGGCTGGAAAGGCTACCAAACATGAAATTAAAAGATCTGAGTTATGGACCCAACTCCCCTAATTAGTGGTTCTGTGATCTTAAGGAAGTCAGTTCATCTCTTGAAGCCTCTGTTTCTTCATCTGTAAAATGAGAAAGTTGAACTAGGATACATTTTCCAGCTCTAAAGGTCCATTTAATTGTTAGGTGTGTGGGATGTATGTATATCAGTAGGAGGAGTCGGGGGGATGGAAAGGCATAAAGGTGATACTTTAAGGAGGAAATTAGCATAATATTCCAAAAGTTGATTTGGTTTGAAGTTTAGGCAAAAATTGAAGTGATAGAAGATGTATTAACATCTTGGTGAATGCTTGGATACATATTGTCTGAATTTTGGATACATATTGTTTGAATTTTAACCCATTTCTAAGAACTAGGATATGCTTGAGGGCAAAGGGACTATTTATATGTCACCCCTTGGGTCATCTCTGGGCTTACTTTCACCTTCCACCCTTGCCTAGTTGTAGTCTAGATAAAAACATGAGTCCTGGCCCCAGTACTATTTCAGTCTACTGTGGCTAGTAGACAGACTGGCCTTTGAGTAGGAAAAGAAACAATAAATTCAGACTATTCATCTAGAGAAATCATTTTCATTGTTATTCTTCTGAGTCTGGGTTAGTCTTTTTCTGAACTGTCTATTTGTTCATTTCCAAATATATTGCTGTATAGTTTATGCTCATGAAGAAGGCTGGCATGAGGAAGTTCTTCTTGCAAATGTTTTTTTTTCAGATTTTCCTCAATTCTGAATTTTCTTCCACATGCTTTGAGATTTTTGCACAAGCCTAACAGATTGCTTTTATCATTAGTGTTCTCCGACAATAATAATAGTAAAATAATAATAGCTTGCACTGAAATAGGACTTTATATTTACAAAGTACTTTCAAATGCATTATCTCATTTGGTCCTCGTGACAACCCTGTGGGGATCCATAATTATGATGACAATAATAACTCACATTTATATAGAGATTTTTAGTTGCAGAATACTTTACATACATTGTCTCATTTGATCCTCACAACAAATAGATACAGAGAGGTAGCCCTGGTGTAAGTGGCAGAACACTAGATTTAAAGTCAGACAATGTGCATTCAAATTTTGATTCTGCAGCTTATAACCTGTGTAACTTCATACAAATCTATTAGTTATGATGAGCCTCAATTTCTCCATTTGTAAAATGAAGGCGTTTGACTAGATTTCTTTAGATTCTTTCAGATCTTCAAATTAACTTAAGAAAGCATGGTACAGTAATGAATGATATCCTCTTTATAAATGGAAAAATTGAAAAAGATTAAGTGATGCCCAAGGTCAAAAAGTAAATGGCAGAACCGTAACTCCAATCCAGTCTTCTGGCTCCAAGTACAGAGCATTCTCCACCACACAATCTTAATCATTTACCCAATATATTTAATATTCGCCAAGTAATATGTTCCATGCTGTTGAGGTATAAGAAGTTTAAATGTGGTATAGAATTTCCTGAAAGAATTTGCTATCTGGTTGAAGAAACAAGATGAACACATACATAACAACAGTCAACAACATGAAGTAGTGTATAAACAAGTATTAAACAAATCAGTAGGATATTTTTCTCAAGTGAGAAATATCAAATTTAGTCCTTCACAATAGGCTGGGAAAGAAGATATTATTAGCTTCTTCTTTTTTAGGCAGTTTTTGAAAAAGAACCAGAAAAATAATCTTTTTAAGTAGCTCCTGCTGTGGGACAGCATTAAGTGAACCTTTATTCATAAAGTCAAATCCTGTCATGGTAACTATTCAATACAGATTAATAGGAGAGACAGAGAGTCAGCATGCATGTGTGGTAGATAAAGAGACTGACTCTGAAACCTGTAAGACCTGGGTTCAAGTCCTGCCTCTTTCACATACTAGATGTGTAAACCCCTTAAACTTTCTGTCCTCTCAGATAACACTCTAAAGATTATAAAGGAAGAACAAATGCTGATTAGGTGTTTGTCAATATTTGGTTATGCCAATTAATTATAGGTTTGATTAAAATAATAGATGAGAAAGTACTAGATATAGTCATAAGACTGGAGTTGAGTCTTAGTTTTGCCACATATATAGCTTGGGCACTCATTCCACTAAATCACATAAGTTTAGTGACTCTTAATTGTGAAAAGTTAAAAAGGATGAGATGATGTTTATTTTGTCTGGGCACGTTAAAAAGCTGAGTCTTTCTTCCTTTTCCTCATCTACAAAATGGGAATAGTAGTATTTGCCCTACTTACCTGGAAATATTGTATTGAAGACTAAATTAGACAATATATGCTCTCTATATTAGACAATACTTTGCTCTATATATAACCACATAAATTAATTATCATGGTCATAATCATGTATTATTTATAAGTATTTAAATGTTTGACATGGGAATGTCTCACAAATAAAAATGACAGTCTGATTACTCTGCACTATCTACATCACCTCATTACTGCCCATGGCTCAGAGATTTGATTACTGGTAATGCACAGATAAAAGCCATAACAGAATAGGGGAGGAACAAATGGGGCCCACAGAGAAAGCACTACCCTTTTGTTTGTTCTTCTATACAAAAAGTGAATAGACAAGTCCTTTTGCAAACTTTCAGAGGACCAACTTTTCCTCCTACCCCCACTCCTGGGAATAAGACATTTTGATTAATAAAGGTTTTTTTCCCCTTTAATCTTGTATTGACAATTAATATAAGCATTTTTATCCACCACTGATGAATGCTTAACTAATACAGTTCTTCATACAAATGCAAACTTCCTATTTACTGGCCTCTGGTGACTGTGCGTCTAGCCCCAGAGTGGTATCATTCAGCTCCAGTTGCTATAGCATTTTCAAGAACCTCTCTGTTCTTGTCATAAATTATCTTTAAGTGAAAAAAGCTCAAAGGAGGTCTGCAGCAAACTGTATCAAATAATGAATTTGTAAGCGGTAGAAGAAAGCACTTATCTTACTTATGTTCTCCTATTATCGATTGTTTAGTGGTCCTTCTTTGGGATACAGATGAGCATAACCCTGAAAAATGTTTGTGTTTTGTGTGTGTGTGTGTGTGTGTGTGTGTGTGTGTGTGTGTGTTTAAACTGGCAGCCTGCATGATCTAACAAATATTGGCAGGGCCAAATGAAATAATATAGAAGAGCTTCCCTTCTTTAAAGTCCATAGACCAAGAGACTCTTGTCACTTGTTAATATCTCCATCAAACACTGAAGTGTTAACATATGTGATACGACCACGCAATCAAGTAAGGACCGATTTGTTGACTAATTAAACCAACACAACAAGCTCTTTAGCACCTACAAGTGACAAGTTTAGAGCAGGCAAGTGGAAACTCTCAATTGAGCCCCTTTTTATGAGACTATCATGCCAAATTCAATTCTGACTGAGTAGTATTTGAATGTACTTGACTTCCACTATGTGCTGACATGCTTACAATTATTCATCATGGGTGACAATTGCCCAATATTAGAGATTTATGATATATCCAAACAGAGACAAATGTAATATAGTCCTAACATGTGTCTGCCTCCTCTACCCACAGTCTATTGATATTATAATTAATGGTCAATTACTTGGGGGGGAGGATTGAAAATAATCATTACCAACTTCAGTCATCATCCTTTTTTTGTTGTTGGTCGTGTGTGTGTGTGTGTGTGTGTGTGTGTGTGTGGATGCATGCATGTGCATGTTTTATGAATTTTAGAGGTAAAATGAAACTACTTCTATCATTTGGTGGTTGCTGCAAACTAAAATACAGATACCAAAGCCTAGTACAAGATTCATTTTTAACAATACATATAAGTTTTGGAAAATATTTGGAGAATGGCTGAATTAAGATTAATTGGCTAAGGGAGTGAAAGAAACATTCTGAGTGTCGTGTGCCTATTTTTTGTTTATATATAATATGTACGTATATACACACATGCATATGTGCATATATACACGTATGTATATTGAATAAAGAGAGAGAAGGAGGGAGAGAGAGAATTTGTACACACACGTATGTTCACACATATATACACATAGTGTACATATGTACATATTTTCCCTAAAATGAGGAGACTGGACTAAATAATCTGACATGTTGCAATTAACTTAAAAATTGTAAGATTCCACCTCTCCAAATTCATACTAATGAGGAGGAACAGGATAATCCAAAAGCTATTTGACAATAGAATGATATGAAGCATGTTCAGGCAAATGTACACATACATGTACACATTCTCAAGAAACTCATAAAGTCATTCTTTCTATGTCTAGTCACAAACCTTTCTGTGCAATAGAGAGGAGGAGGTTACTTTGCTGCAGAATGAAGAATCAAGAGTAATGGGTTTCATAGAGTCAGATTTCACTTCAATGCAGAAAGCAACTTCTTAATAATTAGAGCCAAACTAACTCTTTAAAGCACAACCGTCCCCTGGAGTAGGCCCAGTCAGTACTAACAATTCAAGAGAATTGTTTTTCAAGCTCTAGTTCAAGCTCAAGCTACCCATTTCTTCATGGCAATGTTTTAGTGCACTGGTAGTAGAGTGATCTTCTTTCACAAGAGGTCTTTAAACAAAGATTGGATGACTACTTGACAGAAATGTCATAAAGGGCCTTCATGTTCAGGTAAAAGTTATGTCAAATGAGCGTTGAGGTCCTTTCCCATTCAAAGATCTTATGGATAATCCTTATAAGTTGATGATACCATTTATAGTTAATCAATAATTAACTAAATGATCATAAACCTTGACAAGAAAATACTACAGTATAAGAAGAAATTATTTTTTAAAATTAAAAAATTTTTAAACTTACTGAAAATTTGCCTTTATAAACTGCTTCAGGGCAAAAAAAGTAAAAATCACTATGCAGTATTTAATGTACCAGGAGTAGTTTTTCTTAATGGAGGAAGTAAAGTCATAAACACTAGATGGTCATTCAGTTTTATAGATACATGAAATAAATATTATAGTTGGAAAGTATTTTCATTTGAATTTATTTTTGAACCCCACATTTTACAGATGAGGAAAATGAAGTACAAAGAAGTGATTTGCCCAAAGCCAGAAAGCAGACATAAATGTCAGATCATGGGATTCAGAAGGTAGTTAAATTTGTTTTCAATATTACTTCTTTCCTCTCTAAATAAAGGAATAGAGAGAACAAATAGAAATTTACTAAATCTATTGTATGTAAACCTACATCAATAAAAAGAAAACAAACACATCCACTTGATTTCCTTTCTGAAACAATAGCAGAAAGCCAAATTACCCCAAACTCCCATTTACTCTAACACTCCATAAAATATTTCCTATGCGCAGCCTTCACTAGTAGCCTAAAAGAGTTGTATTTCAAATTCTGCCTAAGGTGATCTCTACTCAGTCCCCTCATTGCAATGATATAGTTCAAGCTGAATCCCACCCCTGTATATCATAAAAGGTAGAAAACATCATTCTTTTCCAGCCACATGACAGAAAGGATGGAGAAAATGTTACAATAAATGACTGTATAAAGGGAAAATGACTTCCATAGATGAGGGAAAGGAGTCTATAAAAGTAGCTTACAGCCAGTCCTTTTCTAGGGGATCATATACAGGTTAGGAACCCAATCAACATAAGATGGCTACTGGATAGTTGTAAGGATCTGTGGAGAAGAAAATATATTCACCTTAGCAGCAAAAGTCTGGAGGGAGGGAAGGCATGACAAAAAGTGGGGAGAACAGCTTGATTTAAACTACTGGGAATAAAGCAAAAAATATGAAAGAAAAAATACCAAGAGACTGGTTATAGGCTTAGCTACCAAACAGATAAATAAACAGACTCATGAAGATCAAAAGAGAAATGAATAAAAATTCCAAAAAAGATCACAACACAATGGATAAATATTATACTTGAAAGAAAAACAAACCAAAAAATCCTAGTGAAAAATATAGCAAGAAAATAAAGTCCAAGGATTCCCCAGAGATCATAAAATAAGAGAAAAAAATCAAGAATGAATCAAAATAAAAAATAAAAATTTTGAAATAAGATATTGTCATGGAAATTAGGTAAAAATCAGGAGACACAAATAAGACAACATCTCTCTGAAGTAGTGAAGTCTCTGAAACAAAGAAAATAGATTTAGAACTAAAGAAATAGAAATAGAAGAAACTTGACACATGAGAAGCAAAATTTAACTGTTAAATAACATTAATTCAATATGAATCACAGTTACCTTGAATACTGGATATATACAGAAATGATATAATCATAGGTTTCTAAAAAAAACTTGATAAATTTAAAAGGCTATCATACTGAAGGAAATACAAGAAAATTGCCAGAAGTTTTGAAAATAGATGGCAAAATATATTGATTTATACAAATTACTGATATAGAAAAGCCCCAATCTTAAAATTTCAAAGCATGTGGTGGTTAAATTTCAGCATTTCAGTCAACTAACAAATTTTTTTTTTATATATTCAGAAGGAGTGTCACAGAAGTAAAAGAAAGTCAATTCAAATAGCACAGGATTTCCCTGAATCTGTGATAGTGGAGATTGGAATGTGATATCCTAAAACAATAAGGAAATCAGGAAATAATCCATTCTCCACACTAGTCTAGTAATCAATGAAAACATATGGAATGTCAACCTGTTGTTTAAATGACCAATAAGCTGGAGGAATAGATTCTTTCTCTAATTCTTACAACCTCTCAAACCTCTGCAAAATGTAATTTTTATTACACAGAGGGATAAAGTAATTTTAACTGTCTCCTTATTATTAGACATTAAGAACCCTAATGAACTAAGCACAGAGAAAGCTTATTCTTAATTTTTAATGTTCTCACTTAGCAACCCTCCCCTACATGCCACCACCATCAGCACTAGGCTTGCAATAGAACTTAACTCTAACCCTACTCCTCTTTCTATGCCTCAGAAAACCAAAAGTCACAAATTTTCTCTGGTTGGGATTCCAACAAGGCAATACTCTGTTCTGCAACAGTACTCAGCCAGACAACCAGGGAACAGAGGGAACTGTAGTAGGATGGATATACATGGATCCACAAGTCTTAAAGCAAAGGGGACCACTATCCAGCTAGGTCTAGTTCTATCCCCACCTCCCAGTGCCAGAAGTCACTTGGGTCAGAGATTGAAGCTGGTGAAAAGTGATTTGTCCAATATAGGAGGAGGTTAAGATAGTTTTGAGGCCAACACCCTCAGAGAAACTGCTGTTAAAGGGGAGAAGACAGAAAGTGAGCAATAGGGGAAGACAAGGAAAAAAGATTGAACTTATCAAAGATCTTGGGGGGAAGAAAACTCAGACAAAAACCCTGAGCAGATAAACCAACAGAGAAGATATTATTAACAGAAGAGAAGAGAGTCTCCAAATCAGCTAAAGGAGTCCAGACCTCCATAACAAAGGAAAATGAATTAAGATCTGAGGAGGCAGAGAAGGACATTATGCATTCTCAAGAGAGCATGGAACACAGGAGGATGTTCTTGAAAGGTTTAAGAAAGAAATAAAAATTGTGAAAGCAGTATTTATGGCTTAAACAATTGAACGAATCAGTATAACAGAGAAACATGAGTTTACAGTGTCAAACCTTGTCAAATAAACAAAAGAAAGAACAATAAATTAATGAGGCAAATATATAGAAATAGAGGACAATCTGGAGGGAGAGAGGCAAGCAGCAATAACATTAAAAGAAAACATATGGACCTTCAACAAAAGAGAGACATTTGAATAATCCCTGATAAAGAAACTGGAGATGAATATAGAATATGATTTGTGAGTACCTCAAACAAGGAAAACACAATTATAGCAGACATACTCTCAAAGAGTAGGGCTAGCTAGATCTTCCTCTTATTTTTCTGGAAAGTAAATCCTGAGGAATTAGAATAGATTTCTTTTATGTTATAGGCTTGAGGCACATTCTGGTGAATGAGGGGTAAAATAAAGAAAAAGAAAATAACTTAGGCAAATTCAAGGAACCAGGGACAGTGAAGGTAAATGGGAGATAAGAGAGGAAGGAGGACAGCATATGGGAACTGTCTGAGATCAAATTAGCATACTCAGTTCCAGGTCACTTGAGCAACAAGATGGTGGACTAGATATATTCTCCAAACCCCACAGCCTCTCAAACCTGTCCAAAACAGAAATTATTCACCAAAGATAAAGAAATGCCAGTGGTTTCTGTGATCTGGTACACCCAGAACACAAAAGGAAGAAAGTGATGTTCGCTTACTCTGAGTTCACTAAGCACCCTCCCAACTCCCAGATTACCAGTAGTGAAGCTACGCCAACATACCCAAGTTCACAACATATGCTTACATCAAAATCCATCCCTACACCTTTTCCCCTCTCCCCTTGTCTTTGTAGTGCCAGAGACCCTAGCTCTAGCTTTTGGAATTTTTCTCTGATCTAAACAGTGAGCTTTGTCATAGATCTGCAGGAGCCTGTTCAGAGCTGCACCTTAGAAATACCAGTGTTGCAAAGCTCTAAACTTCTAGTAGCTCTGAACTGCCAGTGCAAAGAAAAGCAATCTCTGTTGGTGACAGGGAAAGCAGGTTCTGAACTGTTGGTGCTGGGGCAGAGAATTAAGGAATAGAAGGAATAGGATAGGTCACCAGGACAAGATACTGTGAATCCTGGGAGCTGTGCAGCCCTCAAGTAGGCCTGAAAATAAAAGCAAAGAAGCCAGACAGGGCTGGTTTTGACCACCCAGAAGTCAGTTGAGGTAGAGACCTAAGCTGCTGAACCATGAATTGCTCAGGATGGAAGGAGGTTGAGATGCTTTGAAATTCAGCTCCCAAGGAAACCATAACCAGAAGGGAGGAAGTCAGAAGAGAGAAATAAGAAAAGTAAGGTGGGAAAAAAGATGGAAAGAACTGAAGGTTCCAAGAAGAAGAAATCTCAGTTAACTTGAACATAAAAAGATAAATGAATAGCAAAAATGGTGACAACACAAGGAAATATGATCTTTAGATCTAGCAAACATGTTCAGGAATCTATGACTAAATATTACAAAATGAAGGAAAATGATTCAACAATTGAGAAGACAGAAAATCCTATGAATTTAAGGACAACATGAAATTACAACAAACCATTCCTAGGAGGTTTAAATGAGAACAATGAGAACAATGAGAACAGAACTTATGTCCTGCACAGCAAAAATAATAAGGAGATTAGAAAAGTTTGGATCTGCAATGACAAAGCTCACCAAAGAAACAAAAGAGAGCAAGAGATTGGGGATGTAAACACAAAGAAGTATAAAAGACAATCTAGAAGAAGAGAAGCAAAAAAAAAAAGCCCAAGAAAGAAAACATGCTCACTATGCAAACAAAACATAGCAAATCTCCAAGACAGGATGTGTAGAGAGGGAACCTAAGGATCATAGGTTTTCCAGAAGAACAAGACCAGAAAAAAACATCCTTAACACCACAATGAAGGAAATAATAGAAGAGAACTGCCCAGAGCTTCTGAACATTAAAAAAAATGAAATTTGAATTGAAAGAATTCACAGATTCCACCCAGAAAAGAAGCCCAAGGCTGCAAACTGGAAGACAGGGAGTGGTCAAGTTTAACAATTCAATTTAGAAACATGTTCTGTAAGCCCTCAGGAGAAAGACCTTCAAATACAAAGGAAAGGACATTCAAATAATGCAAGACTATTGTGTACCCAATGAAAAAAGGAGGAAATGGAATAACGTGTTAATGAAGAGCACTGGAGCTCAGGATGCTCAGGATGGAAATCAAGGTAACCTATCCTGCAAATCTGAGCTTTAACCTAAAGGACAAAAACTGAGGATTTGAGACATTTTTAGAAAGAAAATAAGAACTGAAGAGATAATTTCCTTGTCAAACACTTGAAATAAAAGAATTGCAAGAGGAATGAATAAATACAGAAAGCAACAGCAACAGAATGACACCAGAAAGACCAACAAGAGACTTTTTTCTAAAAGTACATAAGGAAACAGGTGAAGATGAAAATGAAGTGGAGATAATAGTGAAAAACTGGATGGCAGCCATTCTGGACAATACTTGGCAACACCCTGCCTATAGGTGAATACATCTTTTGTGGGACTACATTATAATATGAGAGGTTAAAGGAAAAGCAGAGAAGAGAGCAAAGATAAAGAGAGGAGTGAATAATGTGCCTGGGTCAAATCAAGGACTAGTAATGAGGAGAAAATGACCTGTAATCTCAGGGGAGTGGGTGAGGAGGAGGGGGGAAATGATTGAAAAGGAGAGGAAAGGGAGGAAATCTTACTTTGGATGGAGAGGGTTCCATTGATGAATGCTCCTATGGATACAAGGGGTTGAAGACCTTACACTGGATAAGACCCAAAGTATGTGGTACCTGAAAAGTCTACTTGTCCTGGGAGGTAGGGAGTTAGAACCCCTTGGGGCAACTGGTACCTGGAGGATTGGGAGAGCACTGACTCAGAGAGGAGATTTCTAGGCTATTGTAGAAAAAAAAAGGACATCAAGAGAGGGTATGGATGCATGAGATGGAGAAAGGAAGGGGCTCTACCATGGTGCAATGTCCTCTCTGACATCTGCAATTGTCATTATTCTGTGAGTGATAAACAATGGAAAAGGGGCATCCATGGAATAAGCCCTACAAGGCAGTGGGAGAAAATGCCTCAAGGGTAGAGCCTAGAATGGATACTTTGGAAACTTTGATTGTATGAAGAATATAGAGAAAAGAAAAAGACCAAAAGCTTATAGGGTTCATGATTCAGAAAATGGGGGTCTATAGTAAACAGAAAGAGAAGACAGGTAATGAAGAGGTAAGGAAAGAAATCTTTTTGGAAAGATGTACAAAAAGTGAAATTTACAAAATTATTGAATCTGTTTGATTAACTGAGAGGGAGAAAGAAAGAGAACTATTAACCAAATAAAAGTAGGAGGAACAAACAAATGAACAAAACCCTAAAGAAAAAAAGATTATAAATGAGAAGAGGGGAGCAGATGTGAGGGGACAAGAGCCAGTGGAAATAAGACCACCTTAACAAAAAGATTAATGTAACTGAAGGAACATAATTCTGTGTTTACAGCAGAAGGGATGGGTGGGAAATTGTAATTTGAAAAAAACCCTCCAATCTTAGAGACAGATAGAGGAAAATGTAAGTCTAACACTTATAACTTTACGTTTGAATGGGTTAACCAATACTAAAAAATGAAAAAGCAGCAGAATGGATAACAAAAAAAGGACCCATTGCTTCTGAGCCAAACATTTAAAAAAATTGACATATCCAAAATAAACTGAGGGGATAGAAACAATTTTGCTGTGTATCAAGTGAATCCAAAAATCACATATTGGCATTATGCTATCAAACAAAGCAAAATGAAGCATTCAAAAAATAAAAAGAGATAAATGAAGAAACTATATTATATGTAAAGGAACCATAGACAACAAACTACTATCAGTAATAAATTTTGTTGTTTTGTTTTTCACTCATGTCTTACTCCTTCTGACCCCTTTTGGGGTTTTCTTGGCAAAGATATTGTAGGGGTTGCCATTTCCTTCTCCATTTTACAGAGAAAACTAAGGCAAACAAGGCTAAATGACTTATCCATGGTCATACAGTTAACTGTGTGAGGCCAGATTTGAACACACAAAGAAATATTTATTTATTTATTTATTTTTAGTTTTCAGCATTCACTTCCTTAAGATTTTGAGTTTTAAATTCCTCCTCTCTCCTCCCACTCCCCAAGACAGCATGCAATCTAATATAGACTCTACCTATACATTCACATTAAACATATTTTCACATTAGTCATTATATAAAGAAGAATTAGAATTAATGGGAAGACCCATGAGAAAAAAGAAACAAAACAAAATAACAAAAGAAAAGGAGAGCAAATAGTTTGCTACTACTTGCATTCAGACTCCTGAGTTCTTTCTCTGGATGAAAACAGCATTTTCCATCTTTTGAAGTTGTCTTAGATTGTAGATCATTGCTGAAAAGAGTCAGGTCTATCAGAGTCAGTCAACACATAAGGTGGCTGTTACTATACACAATGTTCTCCTGGTTCTGCTTATTTCACTCTGTATCAGTTCATATAAGTCTTTCCAGGTTTTTCTGAAGTTCATCTGCTCATTATTTCTTGCAGCATTATAGTATTCCATTACATCCATATACCATAACTTTTTCAGCCATTGCCTAATTGATGGACATCCCCTCAATTTCTTGGCCACCACAAAAAGAGCTGCTATTGGGGCAGCTAGGTGGTGCAGTGGATAGAGCTGTGGCCTTGGAGTCAGACGGACCTGAGTTCAAATCCAGTCTCAGACACATGACACTTACTAGTTGTGTAACCCTGGGCAAGTCACTTAATCCCAACTGCCTCACCATAAAAGCAAAAAAAAAAAAAAAAAAAAAAAAGAGCTGCTATAAATATTTTTGTATATATGGGTCCTTTTCCCTTTTTTTTTATGATCTCTTTGGGATATAGACCTAGGTCTATATCCTGGGTCAAAGGGTATGCACAATTTTATAACCCCTTGGACATAATTCCAAATTGCTCTCCAGAATGATTGTCAGTTCACAATTCTATCAACAATAAATTAGTGCTCCAATTTTCCCACATCTTCTCCAACATTTATCATTTTCCTATTTTGTCATGTTAGCTGATCTGATAGATACAATGTGGTACCTTAGAGTTGTTTTAATTTGCATTTCTCTAATAAATAGTGATTTAG
The DNA here is from genome assembly GCF_900497805.2 of Vombatus ursinus. Classification (NCBI taxonomy): domain Eukaryota; kingdom Metazoa; phylum Chordata; class Mammalia; order Diprotodontia; family Vombatidae; genus Vombatus; species Vombatus ursinus. Next base: position 2,346,379 of record NW_020955184.1, read on the forward strand.
AGCATTTTTTTTCAGATGACTATAGATGGCTTTAATTTCTTCCTCTGAAAACTGCTTGTTCATATCCTTTGACCATTTACCAATTGGGGAATGACTTGTATTCTTATAAATTCAACTCAGTTCTCCATATATTTGAAAAATGAGACTTTTTACACTGTAAAAATTGTTTCCCAGCTTTCTGCTTTCCTTCTAATCGTGGTTACATTGGCTTAGTTTGTGCAAAATCTTTTCAATTTAATGTAATCAAAATCATCCATTCTGCATTTCATAATATTCTTTGTCTCTTGTTTGGTCATTAATTCTTCTCTTCTCCATAGATCTGACAGGTAAGCTATTCCTTGCTCTCTTAGTTTGCTTTTCGTATGTGCCTTTATATCTAAATCATGTATCCATTTTGACTTTATCTTGGTATAGGATGTAAGATGTTGGTCTGTGCCTGGTTTCTGCCACAGCATTTTCCAGTTTTCATTTAATAGTGAGTTCTTATCCTAGATGCTGGAATCCTTGAATTTATCAAACAGTAGATTACTATAGTCATTGACTTGACTACTATTGTCTTACATGCCTAACCTATGTCATTGATCTGCCACTCTATTTCTTAGCCAGTACCAAGTAGTTTTGATGATTGTTGCTTTATAATACAATTTAAGATCTGGAATGGCTAGGAAACCTTCCCTTGTATTTCTTTTCACCAATTTCCTTGATATTCTTCACCTTTTGTTCTTCTAGATGAATTTTGTTATTATTTTTTCTAGCTCTAGAAAATACTTTTTTTGGTAGTTTGATTTGGAATGGCACTGAAAAAGTAAATTAACTTAGGTAGAATTGTCATTTTTATTATATTAGCTTGGCTTACCCATGAACAACTGATATTTTTCCAATTATTTAGATCTGACTTTATTTGTGTGAAAAGTGTTTTGTAATTTTGTTCATATAGTTCCTGGGTTTGTTTTGGCAGGTAGACTCCCAAATGTTTTATAATGTCTACAGTAACTTTAAATGGAATTGCTCTTTCTATCTCTTGCTGTTGGGTTTTGTTAGTAATACATAGAAATGTCGATGATGCATGTGGGTTTATTTTATGTCCTGCAGTTCTGCTAAAGTTGTTTATTATTTCAAATAACTTTTTGCTTGATTCTCTAGGATTCTTTAAGTACACCATTGAATCATCTGCAAAGAGTGATAGCTTTGTTTCTTCTTTGCCTATTCTAATTCCTTCAATTTCCTTTTCTTCTTTTATTGCTAAAGCTAACATTTCTGGTACAATATTGAATAGCAGGGGTGATAATGGCCATCCTTGTTTCACCCCTGATCTTATTGGAAATGCTTCTAGCTTATCCCCATTACATATAATGCTTGTTCATGGGTTTAGATAGATGCTACCTCTCATTTTAAGGAAGACTCCATTTATTCCTATGCTGTCTGGTGTTTTGAATAGGAATGGGTGTTGTGTTTTTTCAGAAGCTTTTTCTGCATCTATTGAGATAATTATATGATTTCTGCTAGTTTTGTTGTTGATATGTCAATTATGCTGATAATTTTCCTAATATTGAACCAGTCCTACATTCCTGGTATAAATCCTACTTGGTCATAGTGTTTTATCCTTGGGGTAAGTTGCTGTAATCACTTTGCTCTTCCCAGTTTAGGTATCAGCAACATATTTGTATCATAAAAAGAATTTGGTAGGACTCCTTCAAGTATTTTCCCAAGTAGTTTATATAGTATCGAAATTAGTTGTTCTTTAAATGTTTGATAGAATTCACTTGTAAATCCATCTGGTCCTGGACATTTTTTTAAGGGAGTTCATTAATGGCTTGTTTAATTTTTTTTTCTGAAATGGGGTTATTTTATTTCCTATTCTGTTAATTTGGGCAATTTATATTTTTGTAAACTTTTGTAAACTTTGTAAAATATTTCACTAAGATTGTCAGATTTATTGGCACACAGTTGGGCAAAATAGCTACTAATTATTGTTTTCTTCTTCAGTGGTGGTGAATTCACCCTTTTCATTTTTGATGCTGGTAATTTGGTTTTCTTTTCTTTTTTTTTAAATCAAATTAGCCAAAGGCTTATCTATTTTATTGGTTTTTCATAAAACCAGTTCTTAGTTTTATTTATTAGTTCAATAGTTTTCTTAATTTCAATTTTATTAATCCCTCCTTTGGTTTTCAGAGTTTCTAATTTGGTACTCAATTGGGGATTTTCAATTTGTTCTTTTTCTAATTTTTTTTTAGTTGCATGCCCATTTCATTGATCTCTCCTTTCTTTATTTTATTCATAGAAGCATTTAGGGATATAAAAATTCTCCTATGGACCACTTTTTCTGCATCCCAAAAGTTTTGACATATTGTCTCATTATTGTCATTCTCTTGGATGAAGTTATTGATTGTTTCTATGATTTGTTGTTTGACCCACTCATTCTTTAGGATTATATTTAGTTTCCAATTAATTTTAGTCTATCTATGGCCCTATATTACATGTAATTTTTTTTTGCATCATGATCTGAAAAGGATGCATTTAATATTTCTGCCTTTCTGCATTAGATTGTGAGATTTGTATGCCCTAGTACATTGTCAATTTTTGTGTAGATGCCACATACCCCTGATAAAAAGGTGTATTCCTTTCTGTCCCCAGTCAGTTTTCTCCAGATGTCAACCATATTTAACTTTTTCAAGATTCTATTGATCTCCTTAACTTCTTTGTGGTTTATTTTGTGGTTAGATTTATCTAGCTCTGAGAGGGGGAGATTGAGCTCTCTCACTACTATAGTTTTGCTGTCTTTTTCTTCCTATATCTCCCTTAACTTCTACTGCTATACCACTCTGGTGCACATATGTTTAGTAATGATATTACTTCATTATCTATGGTATCTCTTAGCAGGATGTAGTTTTCTTCCTTATCTCTTTTAATTAGATGTATTTTTTTCTTTAGCTTTGCTGATATCAGGATTGTTACCCCTGCTTTTTTACTTCAACTGAAGCATAATATATTCTGCTACAGCCTTTTACCTTTGCTTTGTGTGTATCCCTTTGCTTCAGATAAGTTTCTTGAAAACAACATATTGTAGGATTAAGGTTCTTAATCTACTCTGCTATCCATTTCCATTTTATGGGAGAGTTCATCCCATTCACATTCACAGTTATGATTACTATCTACATTTTCCTCTCCATCCTACCCCTCCCCCCATTTATGCCTTTTTTCTCTCCTTTCTCCCTTTCTTTCCTCAGTAAAGTTTTGCTTTTGACCACTGCCTTCCTCAGTTTGCTCTCTGTTCTATTAGGCCCTTCCTTTTTCTTTTTCTCCCACCTTTTCTACTTCCTATAGGATAAGTTAGATTTCTATACCTAACTGATTATATTATTCCCTCTTTGAACCAAATGTGATGAGACTAAGGTTCAAACAATGCTCATCTCCCTCCCTTCTTTACCTCTACTTTATTTAGTTTTTGTGCCTTTTCATGTGATGTAATTTATCCTTGTCTGCCTCTTCCTTTCTTCTTCTCCCAGTACAATCCCTTCTCACCACTTAAGATTTTTACCACACATCCAAGTCAAATTAAACCCATGCCCACTGTTTAAGTATACCCCCTTTTAAATGTCATAATTGCATTACAGTTCTTAAGAGTTACAAGTGTCATCTTCCCTTGCAGGAATGTAAACAGTTTGCTCTTATATGTTGTTGTTTTCTTTCCTGTTTACTTTTTTATGCCTCTCTTGAGTCTTGTATTTAAAGGTCAAATTTTCTGTTGAACTCTGGTCTTTTCATCAGAAAGGTTTGGAAGCCCCCCATTTTGTTGAGTGTCCATTTCCTCCCTTGAAAGATTATGCTCAGTTTTGCTTGGTAGTTGATTCTTGGTTGTAATCCAAGTTCCTTTGCCTTATAGAATATTGTATTCCATGCTCTCTAATCTTTTAATATAGAAGCTGCAAGGTCCTGTATTTTTTCCTGACTGTGGTTCCATGATATTTAAATTGTTTCTTTCTGGCTACTTGTAGTATTTTCTCTTTGATCTGGTATTTTTTTTTTGGCTGAGCAATGGAGTTGAGTCACTTGCCCAAGGTCACACAGCTAGTAAGTGTCAAGTGTCTGAGGCATGTCTGAGGCTGAATTTGAACTCAAGTTCTCCTGACTCCAGGGCTGATGCTCTATCCACTGCACCACGTAGCTGCCCCTTGATCTGGTAATTTTGGGATTTGGCTACAATATTCCTTGGCATTTTCAATGTGAGATCTCTTTCAGGAGGTGATCAGTGGATTGTTTCGATGACTAATTTATACTCTGGTTCTAGAACCTCAGGACAGTTTTCTTTGATGATTTCCTGAAGGATGTTGTCCAGGCTCTTTTTTTCACCATTGTTTTCAAGTAGTCTGAAAATTTTTAAATTGTCTCTCCTGGATCTATTTTCCAGGTCAGTTGTTTTGCCAATGAGGTATTTGATGTTTTCTTGTGTTTTTTCATTCTTTTGTTTCTGTTTGACTGATTCTTGCTCTCTCATAGAGTCATTAGCTTCCACTTGCCCCATTTTAATTTTTAAGGAGTTGTTTTCTTCTATTAGATTTTGTACCTCCTTTTCCATTTGGCCAATTCTACTTTTTAAGGACTTGTTTTCTACAGTTAATTTTTGTCCTTCCTTTTCCAAGGTATTGACTCTCTCCTGAATACTCTCATTTCTTTTCCCAAGTTTTCTTCTAATTCTCTTATATGACTTTTAAAATCCTTCTTGGGCTCTTCCAAGAAGGCTTTTTGGGCTTGAGACTGGTTCATATTCCCCTTTGAGGTTTCAGATATAGGTATATTGACTATATTGTCCTCTTCTCAATTTGTGCCTTGATCTTCCCTTTCCCCAAAAGAAAAATCTATGGTCATTTTCCATTTCTGCTTTTTGCTCATGCTGTTTGCCTATTTCCTGACTTTTTAAAGAAAAATGTTGAGTTCTCCTGGTGGAGGGAAGTGGGCACTTACCCAAGCTCTTTTTCCTGCTCACTAGGGACTTGCACTTGAATGTTTGGCTCCTGCTGGCCCAGGCCTAGCACAGGGATGTTTCATTGCAGGTCGATGTCTGTCAGCCTGGAGTTTTGCCTTCTGGAGTTGTACTTCCCAGAATTGTGTTGAGGCACAGGATGATTTTGCTTCTGGAGAACTCCAACACCCTTGGTGGTTTTCTGAGCTGGTGTCTACCAGTTCCCCTGCCTATATTGAGGCTCTTGGGGTGGGGGGAAGTCCTGGTGTTAGTACTTGCCTGATCCACAAATCTGTGTCTCAGGATCTCCCCTGGTATGTTGAGGTGGGGCTTATTGCTGGCTTGCTGGGACACCTCCAGTCCTGTATTGCTTCCCTTCCCCCATAGTAAGAGGAGCTTTCCAGTTAACCCCCCAAGCTTTCTGGGCTACAAGCCTGCTGTACCCTGTCTTTTTGCTGGCTGCGGGTTTTACCAAGGTTGATATTTTCTGGGCTTTCAGAGGTCAATGAGGGAAGGTGAGAGTGACTTACTTCTTACTCCACCATCTTTCCTCTCCTCTCCTACTCCTTCCTCTTCCTCTCTCCATATAGGACCCTTACCCACATGTACTGTGCCCAAAGCAATATAAATTTTGATCACTGAACCCTCACAAGATACTGTGGGGTTTAAGTCTAGATTTCTTTCTTAAAGATCATGCCTTAAACCCAAATAACTCTGACTCTCATTGATTGGCCAACAACAGGTCCCAGCCCAAGTCCCACCTGGTCATTGTTTGGACCCTGATGACTCAAGAGCAAATGTAAATAGCAACTGCTTCTGTTTTTGGCCAGAAACCCTGAGGGTCTTCCCCTCTCAGATTGATTTTTTTTTAATTAAATGGAAGAGTCCATTCTTTGCCTCATTTCTTACCTAACCTTAATCACTGAATGGGCTTTGCCTTAGTCAAACTGAGACCTGGGAAAGACCTTAGCTTAAAAAAGTCAAGGTCTTCCATCTTCAGTCATCCTGATCTATATCTTGCCACTGGGCCCAGATGGCTCTGGAGGAGAAAGTGAGGCTGGTGACTTTGCATAGCTTTCATTCACTTAAATCTATTGCAATTGCAAATCATAGCATCACCTTCCAGATGAAATGGTCCTCTTCTAGAAGGAAGGACAAACAACAAACAGCTGATTCTCAAGGCTATGTACTCAGTCCTAGTATCTCTCCTGAGATACTCCTTTTCTCACCATCTGGCTTTTGGACATCTCAAATTGGATATCCCATATATATCTCACTAAACCACTCCAAATATCTATTCTGTTATCAAATGCCAAACAATATTCCACAACATTCATTAGGAAATCTATCTCTAATAATGGCTTCTTGACATTTGATATGGCAAGTAGTTAGCAACAACATAAACAGACAGAAAAGGAGTTGTTATTAGTTTGAGTATCATTTCCAAATCTACTGTGTGCCATCAACTTGTTCAATCTAAAACATAAATCAGCATTAAATAGAAGAAATGACAAATATGAGAAGATATGATATGTAATAATAAAAATTCTAAATTGAGAAACAAGTTACTGACACAAAAAAACCTGAGAATTGAAACAAGGCAAAGGCATCAGTATAAATATCATTTCCTAAAAGAATTTAACTAATATAAAGAAATAACAACAATAAGGAGGCAAGGAAAACTCAATAAATGCCTTACCTATTGAACTCGTATCTATCTCTTTGTCAAGCAGAGAGATATGACAGGTCAATGCTTGTTTAGAATATAAACTGATTTGTAAAACCTTACAGAGGATGGTTGAAAATCATTAGCAATTATCCTCAAAAAATAACAAAAAGGAGACAAAAATGGTGGAGAAAAACCAGAGACTCACCTAAGCTCTCCCAAATTCCCCTCCAAAGAACTATAAATAAAACCTCAAAACAAATTTTGGAGCAGTAGAACCCACAAAATGATGGGGTGAAACCATTTTCCAGTCCAAGATGAGTTAGGTCAGCAGAAAAGTCCATCACACTGGGGTGAGAGTGAAGCACAGTCCAGTGCAGCTTGTTCCAGCACAGACCAGGCCTAAGTAAATCAACTGCAGGTCTTGGGGGTAACTGAATCAGTGGCAGCAGTGGTGGTTCCCAAACCTCTCATCCTACAGAGAGTAAGGGAGTCAGAAAACTTATCATTAGGAGATTATAAGGGTCCTTTTGCTGGACTGGGGGCAGGACTCTGTTGCATTGCCCATACTTGGCCCCAGGTCACAGTCCTGGGTCTCAGTCCAAGGGCAAGGAGAAACACTAGCACACCAGAGCTTGCAGCCTTGGGTGAGTGGAGCCTCTTGTAACAGTACCAGGGATAAAAAGAGTATTTGTGGTTGCTCAAGAGCACAGGCCAGGAGAGTAGTAAACACACTTTTCCTTAGATCATACCATCCTGAAAGAACTGAAAACGGACTATTTGTGAAGTTGAACCAAGATGGCAGAGAAAATTCAAGAAGCTGCCTGAGCTCTCCCCAGTTTCTCTCAAAAACTACATTACATCAAGTCTCTAAATGGAATCTGGAGTGACATTACCTACAAAAAAAAATTAAGTGAAACAATTTTCCAGCTTAAAATAACTGAGAAGGACTTCAGAAAAAGCTGTCATGAGACAGGTAAGGTAAGGTAAGGTAAAAGAAGAGTGAAGCTCAGCATAGATGGTGTCTGGCCAAGACAGCAGGGGGCTGTTAACCACAGCACAGAAGAGCAACCAAAGCCCCAAGGCCAGGCTCAGAGGCTAGTGGCATAGGAGACTAGCTGTGAGACCTAGAGCCCTAGCACAGAAGGTAAATTGCCAGCCTGGGAGCCCCTGGCACAACAGGTGAGACTAGGCCAAGCCACTCCAGTGAATTAGGCAGGCTTCCAGCACCTGAAGCCCTTGGCTCCCAGGACAAGAAGCTTTGGATAATGCCCCCTATGCCCCAGGAGCAGTGCTCAATTTTAAAAGTCACAAAATATTCAAAAAACAAGCAAGAAACAGAAAAGAGCCCTGACCATAGAAAGCAACTATGGCAATGGGGAAGACCAAAACACAAACTCAGAAGAGGACAACAATGTCAAAATGCCTACATGCAAAGCTTCAAAGGGAAAGATGAATTGGTCTCAAGACAAAAAGCCCACTTGGAAGAGTTCAAAATGGATTTTAAAAAATCAAATAAGAAGAAAAAATAGGAAAAGAAATGAGAGTTATGCAAGAGAGAATCAACAGCTTGAAAAAGAAAGGACAGAGCCAAGATGGTGGAGTAAGCAGTAAGTCACTCTCACCCTCCCTTATTGACCTTGAAAAACCCAGAGAATATTGCCCCAGGAAAAATCCTGAAATAGTGGAGCCAGCAGAAAGATGAGGAATAGCAGTATTTTAGCTCAAGAGGCTAGGGAGATTAATGGGAAAGGTCCCTTTTGCTGTGGCTGAAGGGGACCACAACAGGACAAGAAGCATCCTAGCAAGCAGCATCAAGTCCCACCCTAGCAAAGCAGTGTGAGATCATGAGCCCTAGGGTGGTGGAGTAGACAAGCACCAACACCAGAAAAACATCAGCCACCACTACCAGCTCCAAATCAGCACCTGGTAAGCTATCAGATGCCTACAGCCTCCACTTGAGGCCCCAGCACACAAAACCAGTAACTAGGCCCCCAATCCCCAGCACAAGAAATGTGTGCCCTGTGCCCCCTGTGCCCCCTGTGCCCCAGGAGCAGAAATAAACTTAAAAGCCAGAAAAAAGGCAAATAACATAAGCAAAAAGCAACAAAGAAAAACAATGACCATAGAGAAGTATCTTGGTGACAGGGGACATCAAAAAGCAAATTCAAGAGAGGACAACATTGTCAATATACCCACATCCCAAACCTCAAAGGGGAATATTAACTGGGCTCAGGCCCAAAAAGCCCTCTTGGAATAGTTCAAGAATGATTTTAAAAGTCAAATAAGAGAGGTAGAAGAAAAATTGAATGATTCCTTTAAAAATACAATTGACAAAATGGGAAAAGTAGACTGAAGAAAACAAGTCCTTAAAAAGTAGAATTGGCCAAATGGAAAAGAAGGTACAAAAGTTAACTGAAGAAAACAATTTGTTAAAAATTAGAATTGGGCAAGTGTAAGATAATGAGACATGAAGAGTCAGTCAAACAAAACCAAAAGAATGAAAAAATAGAAGAAAACTTAAAATACCTCATTGGAAAAACAACTGACCTGGAAAATAGTTCCAGGAGAGACAATTTAACAATTATTGGTCTACTTGGAAGGCAGGATTAAAAGAAGAGCCTGGACAGCATCTTTCAAGAAATCATCAAGGAAAACTGCCCTGAGGTCCTAAAAACACAGGGTAAAATAGTCATTGAAAGACTCGACCAATCACCTCCTGAAACAGATCTCAAATTGAAAATGTCAAGGAATATTGTAACCAAATTCCAGAATTATCAGGTCAAGATGAAAATGCTACAAGCAGTCAGAAATAAACAATTCAAATATCCTAAAACCACAGTCAGGATTATGCAGGACCTTGTAGCTTCTATATTAAAAGTTTGAAGGGCTTAGAATATGATATTCTATAAGGCAAAGGAGCTTGTATTACTACCAAGGATCAACTACCCATCAAAATTGAGGATAATCTTTCAGGGGAGGAGATGGACATTCAATGAAATTGGGGACTTCCAGACTTTCCTGGTGAAAAGACCAGAGCTCAATGGAAAATATGATCTTCACACACAAGACTCAAGAGACACATTAAAAAGTTAAACAGTAAAGGAAAAAAACATATTATTCAATGAGGGTAAACTGTTTATATCCCTATATGGGAAGATAATACTCATAACTCTTGAGAGCTGTATCATTACTGCAACATTTAGAAGGGATATAGATAGACAGAGGGATTAGGTTTAAGTTGACTTTGACATGATGATAAATATCCTAATTAAGTTGTGAAAGGGGATTGTAATGGGAGAAGAGGAAAAGAAGAGGCGGAAAAAGGTAAATTATATCACATGAAGAAGCACAAAGACATATTACAATAGAAAGAAGAGAGGGAGATGAGAATTGTTTGAACTTTGCTCTCATCAGATTTGCTGCAAGTTGGGAATAGCATATTCAAAGAGATATAGAAATCTAACTTTCCCAATAGGCAATAGGAGGGGTAAAAGAAAGAAAAGAGAGATGGGATAGAAGGGAGGGAAGAAGTAGTAAGGGAAAAGGGAAAGAAAAGGGAGAGGGCTGATAGAAGGGAATGAGGGACATGGTGGTCAAAAGCAAAATTCTCATGAGAAAGGAAAGGGAGAAAGGAGAAAGAAAAGTATAAAAGGTGTGGGGGGAATAGGGTGGAGAGAAATACACAGATAGTAATCATAACTGTGAGTGTGAATAGAATAAACTCTCCCATAAAATAGAAGTTAGATCTAAACAATTGGAAAAACATCAGTTGCTCATGGGTAGGCTGAGCTAATATAATAAAAATGACAATTCTATCTAAATTAATTTACTTATTCAGTGCTATACCAATCAAACTACCAAAAAAGTATTTTCTAGTGTTAGAAAAAATAATAACAAAATTCATCTGGAAGAACAAAAGGTCAAGAATATCAAGAGAATTAATGAAAAGAAATGCTAGTGAAGGTGGCCTAGGCATACCAGATCTAAAACCATATTATAAAGCAGCAATCATCAAAACTACTTGGTACTAGCTAAGAAATAGAGTGGTGGATCAGTGGAATAGTTTAGGTACACAAGACACAGTAGTCAATGACTATAGTAATCTACTGTTTGATAAACCTAAAGATCCCAGCTTTTGGGATAAGAATTCATTATTTGACAAAAATTGCTGGGAAAACTGGAAAAGAGTATAGCAGAAGCTAGGCATAGATCAACAATTTGCACTGTATACCAAAATAAAATCAAAATAGGTAACAAGACTTTGATATAAAGGTTGATACTCTAAGCAAACTGGGAGAGAAAGGAATAGTTTACTTGGCAGATTTATGGGGAATGGAAGAATTTATGACCAAACAGGAGGTTCAAAACATTATGAATTACAAAATGGATAATTTTGATTACATTAAATTGATAAGTTTTTGCACAAACAAAGCTAATACACCCAAGATTAAGAGGGAAGCAGAAAGCTGGGAAACAATTTTTTACAGCCAGTGTTTCTGATAAAGGCCTCATTTCTAAAATATATAGAGAACTGAGTTCAATTTATAAGAATGCAAGTCATTCCCCAATTGGGGAATAAATGGTCAAAGGATATGAACAGGCAGTTTTAAGATGAAGAAACTGAAGTTATCTATAGTCATATAAAAATGCTCTAAATCACTATTGATTAGATTAATGCAAATCAAAACAACTTTGAGTTACCACATCACACCTGTCAGATTGGCTAACATGACAAAACAGCAAAGTTAAAATGCTTGAGAAGATGTGGGAAAATTGGAACACTAATGCATTGTTGGTGGAGTTGTGAACTGATACAGAATATGTGCACCAAGTGATATAGTATCCAAATTCTTAGAGGAGAAGTTGAGTGAATTACAAAAAGAAATCAACAGCAAATCTCTACTAGTGGGGGATCTCAACCTCTTCCTCTTAGAACTAGATAGATCTAACAACAAAATAAACAAGAAGGAAGTTCAGGAGGTGAATAGAATTTTAGAAAATTTAGATATGATAGACCTTCAGAGAAAATTGAATGAGGATAGAAAGGAATATATCTTTTTCTCAGTGGTACATGGTACCTACACAAGAATCAACTATATATTAGGACATAAAAACCTCACAATTCAATGCAGAAAGGAAGAAATAGTAAATGCTTCTTTTTGAGATCATGATACAACAAAAACTACATGTAATAAAGGCCCATGGAAAGATAGATTAAAAATTAATTGGAAACTAAATAATCTAATCCTAAAAAATGAGTGGGTCAAACAACAAATCACAAAAACCATCAATAATTTTATCAAAGAGAATGACAATAATGAGACAATATACCAAAATTTATGGGATGCAGCCAAAGTAGTATTAGGGGAAATTTTATAGCTCTAAATGCTTATATGAATAAAATAGAGAAAGAGATAATCAATAAATTGGGCATGTAAATAAAAAAACTAGAGAAAGAACAAATTAAAAATACCCAATTAAATATCAAATTTGAAATTTTAAAATAAAAGGAGAGATTAATAAAATTGAAATTAAGCAAATGTTTTATCTAATAAATAAAACAGTTATTTTTATATAAAATATATAAACATTTGGTTAATTTGATTAAAAAAACTCAATTTACCAGTATCAAAAATGAAAGAAGGAATTCACCACCAATGAAGAGGAAATTAAAGCATTAATTAGGAACTATTTTGGTCAACTCTATGCCAATAAATCTGACATCTAAGTGAAATGGATGAATATTTATAAAAATATAAATTGCCAAGATTAACAGAAGAGGAAAAAATACTTAAATAACCCTGTTTTAGAAAAAGAAATTGAACAAGCCATCAATGGCCAATCAAAGTCTGAGAAAAAATCTCCAGGGCAAGATGATTTATAAGTGAATTCTACCAAGGATTTAAAGAACAATTAATTCCAATACTATGTAAACTATTTGGAAAAATGGGCAAATAAGGAGTCCTACTAAATTCCTTTCATGATACAAATATGGTACTTATACCTAAACCTTGAAAAGCCAAAACAGAGGAAGAAAATTATAGAACAATTTCCCTTATAAGTACAGATGTAAAAATCTTAAATAAAATATTAACTAATATCTTACAGCAATTTATCATAAGGATAATATGCTATGACCAGGCAGGATTTATGCCAGTAATACAGGGCTGGTTCTATATTAGGAAAAGTGTCAGCATAATTGGTCATATCAATAACAAAACTAACAGAAATCATATGATTATCTCAATAGCTGCATAAGAAGATTTTTTTTAAAAAAATTTTGGGGCTAGGCAATAGAGTTAAGTGACTTGACCAGGGTCACACAGCTAGTAAGTGTTATGTGTCTGAGGCTGGATTTGAACTCAGGTACTCTGCCCCCATAAAAAGCTTTTTGACAAAATACAGCACCCATTCCTATTAAAAAAAAACACTAAAGAGCATAGGAATAATGGAGTTTTCCTTAAAAAGATAAGTAATGTCTAACTAAAACCATCAACAAGCATTATATATAATGTGGTCAAGCTAGAAGCTGTCCTAATAAGATCAGTTGTGAAACAAGGATGCCCATTATCTCCACTATTTATTTAATATTGTACTAGAAATACTAGCTTTCACAATATGAGAAGAAAAAGAAATGGAAGGAATTAGAATTGATAATGAGGAAACAAAATTATCACTCTTTGCAGATGATATGATGGTATACTCACAGAATCCTAGAGAATAAACTAAAAAACTGCCTGAAATAATTAACTTCAGTACAGTTGTAGGATATGAAATAAAACCCCATAAATCATCAGCATTTCTGTGTATTACCAAGAAAACCCAGCAGCAAAAGACAGAAAGAGAAATTCCATTTACAATAGCTATAGACAATATAAAATATCTGGGAGTTTACCTCCCAAGACAAACCCAGGAACTATATGAACACAATTACAAAACACTTTTCACACAAATAAAGTCAGATCTAAATGGGAAAATATCAGTTGCTTATGGGTAGGCCAAGGTAATTTAATAAAAATGACAATTACACCTAATTAATGTACTTATTCAGTGCTACACCAATCAAACTACCAAAAATTATTTTATAGAACTAGAAAAATAATAATGATATTCATCCCAGATCTAAAACTATATTATAAATCATCATTCAGCAAATCCATCTGTTACTGGCTAAGAAATAAAGTCGTGGATTAGTTAAATAGATTGAGTACATGGGACACAAGTGGTCAATGGCTATAATAATCTACTGTTTGATAAACCCAAGACTCCAGCTTCTGGGGTAAGAACTCATTATTAGACAAAAACTGCTGGGAAAATTGGAAATTAGTATGGCAGTAACTAGGTATAAGTCAACATCTCACACTACATACCAAGATAAGGTCATACTGGGCACATGATTTAGACATAAAAGGTGATACCATTAATAAGTTAGGAGAATAAGGAATAGTTTCTCTGTCAGATCTATGGAGAAGGAAAGAATTTATGACCAAACAAGAGATAGAAAATGTTATAAAATGCAAACTGGATAAATTTGATTATATTAAATTGTAAGCTTTTGCACAAACAAAACCAATGCAAACCAAGATTAGAAGGAAAAAAGAAAGTTGGTAAATAATTTTTCCAGCCAGTGTTTCTGATAAAGGCCTCATTTCTCAAATATATAGAGAACTGAGTCCAATTTATAAGAATATAAGTCATTTCCCAATTGATAAATAGTCAAAAAATATGAACAGTTTTCAGATGAAGAAATTAAATCCATATATAATCATATGAAAAAAATGCTCCAAATCACTATTGATTAGAGAATGCATATCAAAACAACTCTGAGTTACCATCTCATACTTATCAGATTGGCTAATATGACATAAAAAGAAAATGATAAATATTGGAGAAAATGTGGGAAAATTGGGACACTAATTTATTGTTGGTAGAGTTATGAACTGATCCAACCGTTCTGGAGAGCAATTTGGAATTATGCCCAAAGAGTTATAAAAGTTTGCATACCCTTTGATCCCATAATACCACTACTAGGTCTGTATCCCAAAGAAATGATAAAAAAATGGGAAAGGACCCACATATACAAAAACATTTATAGCAGCTCTTTTGGTAGTGGCAAAGAATTACAAATTGAAGGGATGCCATCCATTGGGGTATGACTGAACAATTTGTGGTATATGAATGTAATGAAATACTATTGTTCCCTAAGAAATGATGAGCAGTCAGATTTCAGAAAAAAGCTGGAAATACTTACATGAACTGATATTGAGTGAAGTGAACAGAACTAGGAGAACATTGTACACAGTAACAGCAACATTATGATAACTGACTTTGATAGACTTGGCTCTTCTCAGCAATGCAAGGATCTAAGACAATTCCAAAAAACTCATAATGGAAAATGCTATCCACATCCAGAGAAAGAACTGATGGACCCTGAATACAGATTAAAGCATATTGTTTTCACTTTTTTTTTCTTTCTTTTGAATTTTCCCTGTTGTTCTGATTCTTCTTTCACCACATGACTAATGTGGAAATATGTTTAAGATGATTATACATATATAACATATCAGATTGTTTGGTGTCTTAGGGAGGGGAGAGGGTAGGGATGGGGAAACAAAAATTTGGCACTCAGAATCTTATAAAAATGAATGTTGAAAATTATCTTTGCACACAATTGGAAAAAATTAAAATGCTATTAAGTGGGAAAAAATAAACAAAAAAAGAAAGAACTGAAAACTTGCAGATTCCCAGAATTACCTCTGAAAACAGCTTCACAAAAAATAACTGAAGCTTGAGACAGTGTCCCCTCCATTCTAGAACCAGTGCCCCACTTTAGCATAGAGTTAAAGTGTTAAAGTAGGTTAGAAAAAAGAGCAAACAGGAAAAAAAAAATACCCAATCATAGGATGTTACTCTAGGGACAAGGGAGATTAAAACACAAATTCAAAATATGCAAAACCTTGAAGGACAATGTAAATTGTTCCCAGGCCTCAAAATAATTTCTAGAAGAGCTCAAAAAGGATTTAAAAAGTCAAATGAGAGAGGTGGAAGAAAAATTGGGAAAAGAAATTAAAGTGATACAAGAAAATCATTTTAAAAGAGTCCATAGCTTGATAAAGGACCACAAAAGATATAAAAGAAAATAACACCTTAAAAATGGAATTGGGGGGCATCTAGGTGGTGTAGTGTATGGAGTGCCGGCCTTGGAGTCAGGAGGACCTGAGTTCAAATCCAGTCTCAGATACATGACACTTACTAGCTGTGTGACCTTGGGCAAGTCACTTAACCCCAATTGCCTCACCAAAAAGCCAAAAAAAAAATGGAATTGGCCAAATGGTAAAAGAAGCACAAAAATTCAATGAAAAGAAGAACATCTTTAAAAGTAGAATTGGCCAAATGAGAAAAGAGGTACAAAAATTCCCTGAATAAAAGAACTTAAAAAGTAAAAGTGGCCAAATGGAAAAGGAGGTACAAATTCTCACTGAAGAAAATAATTCCTTAAATATTTGAATTGGGGAAATAGAAGCTAATGAAGTCCATGAGACATTAAGACATGGTAAAAACAAAATCAAATGAAAGAAAAAAATAAAAACAAAATTTGAACTATCTTATTGGAAAAACAACTGACCTGGAAAATAGATCCAGGAGAGATAATTTAAGAACTATTGGACTATCTAAAAGTCATGATAAAAAAAAAAAGAGCCTAGACACTATCCTTTAAGAAACTGTCAAGGAAAACTGTCCTGATATTCTAGAATCAAAGGGTAAATTAGAAATCAAAAGAATCCAGCCATCACTTCCTGAAAGATTTCTCAAAATGAAAACTCCCAGAAATATTATAGCCAAGTTCCAGAGCTCCTAGGTGAAGGAGAAAATATTGCAAGTAGCCAGAAATAAACAATTGAAGTGTCATGGAGTCACAATTAGGATAACACAAAATTTAGCAGTTTCTGTTTTAGAGGACTGAGGGGCTTGGAATATGATATTCTTGGAGAGTAAAGAAGCTAGGATTACAACTAAGAATTGACTACTCAGCAAAACTAAGTATAACCCCTCAAGGGAAAAAGGGATATTCAATGAAATAGAGGACTTTCAAGCATTCTTGATGAAAAGACCACAGCTGAATAGAATATTGACTTTAGAAATAGAAAAAAAAAAAAAGACTGAAGAGCAGCATAAACAGGTAAAAGGAAGGAGAAAATTTAAGGATGGAGAGGTTTAAGGGGAGAGAGAAAGGAGAGAGAGAGAAAATAAGCACAGTGGAAATAGTATGGAGGGAAATACATAGTTAATTATCATAACTGTGAAAAAATTATATATTTGTCTGCTAAAGGCCTCATTGCTCATATATAGAGAGCTGAGTCAAAATTATAAAAATAAGAGCCAGTTGATAAATGGCCATAGAATATGAACAGGCAGTTTTCAGAGGAAGTAATCAAAGATCTATAGTTATATGAAAAAATTCTCTAAATATACATTGATTAGAGAAATGAAAATTAAAACAACTGTGAGCTACTACCCCAGACTTATCAGATAGGCTAATATGACAGAAAAGAAAATCACAAATATTGAAAGGGATGTGGGAAAATTAACACATTAATGCACCATTGCTAGAGTTGTATATTGATTTAACCATTGTGTAGAGCAATCTGGAACTATGCCCAAAGGGCCATAAAATTTCATAACCTTTGACATAGAAATGGCACTACTAAATCTGTATCCCGAAGAGATTTTTTTAAAATGAAAAGTACATATATGTACAAAAATATTTATAGTTATTCTTTTTGTGATGTCAAAAAAAATTGAAACTGAGGTGATGTCCATCAATTGGGAAATGACTGAACAAGTTGTGGTATATGATTGTGACAGGAAGTAAATTATGCTATAAGAAATGAGCAGAATCAGGAGAACATTTATACATTAATAGCAACATTGTAAGATGATCAACTGTGAATGACTTTGCTATTCTCAGCAATACAATAATACAACCCAATTCTGAAGGACTTATAAAAAATGCTATGCATCTCTAGAAAAAGAACTGATGGAGTCTGAACACAGATTGAAACATACTTTATTTTCTGTTTTCTTTATTTTTCTTTTTTTAAGTCTGTTTCCTTTCACAATGTAACTAACATTTAAATATGTTTTGCATTATTGCACATGTATAATTTACGTGTAATATATAATATGATACATAATGTCAAACTTCTTGCCTTCTCAATGAGGAAGGGTGGATGGAAGGCAGGAAATAATTTGTAATTCAAAATTTTAAAGAATGAATTTTCAAAATTGTTTTTCCATGTAACTGGGGGTAAATAAAATATTACATTAAAAAACAGGAGGGCCAGAGCCAAGATGGCAGAGTAAAAGCAGTGACTTGCTTGAGGTCTCCCCCACACCTCTCCAAATACCTATAAAAATGACTCTAAACAAATTCTAGAGCAGCAGAACCCACAAAAAGACAGAACAAAGCAAATTTCCAGCCCAAAATAGCCTGGATGGTTGATTGGAAAGATCTATTGCACCAGGCTGGGAGAGGGGGACAGTTCAGCTTGGACTGTGCAGGCAAAGATGGGGCCTCAGTGAACCCAGAGCAGGCCTCAGGAGACTTAATCAAGGGGAGCTGTAGCAGTTTCCAGGCTTCTCAACCCAGAAACACCAAAGACAACTTAGAAGGTCAGTAGGAAAGGTCTGTTGGACCTTGGTGAGAGAGGAGCTTGGTCCAGCCCCAGTCCCAGTGCATCCCCAGGGCAGCAGCTGCTTCTGGAGCTCTCAGCCCACAGATGGTGGTGGGGTTGAGTGGCTGATCAGAGGGGGATTGCAGGGATCTCTTTGCTGGAGGCAGGATTCTCTTGCTTTGCTCATGCTTGGATCTGAGTCACAGTTCTGGGTGGTGGTCCTAGGGCAAGGAGGAGTACTGGTGTGGTGGGGCTTGTGGTAGTGGTGGAGAGAGAATCCCTCTCATAGTTACAAGGCAGAAAAGAGTGCTTGTGGTCACTCATAGACCAGAGCACAGCCCAGGAAAGGAGTAAACACCTCACTTTTGATCATCCACATTGGAAGAATTGAAAATTTACAACTCCCTAGAAATATCTCTGAAAATAGCTGCACAAAACCCCTGAAGCTTGGAACAGTACATTCTTCACACTGGAAGTAGACCCCTACCTTAACAAAGAGTTTAACCATCAAGTGATTGGCTGGGAATATGAGCAAACTGCCCCAAAAAAGTCAGACCACAGAATCTTACTTTGGTGACAAAGAAGATCAAAACATACAACCAGAAGAAGACAACAAAGTCAAAGCTCCTACATCTAAAGACTCCAAGAAAAATAAGAATTGGTCCCAGGTCATGGATGAGCTCAAAAAGGATTTTGAGAAGCAAGTAAGAGAAGTAGAGGAAAAACTGGGAAGAGAAATGAGAGTGATGCAAGAAAATCATGAAAAACAGGTCAACAGCTTGCTAAAGGAGACACTAAAAAAATACTGAAGAAAATAGCACCTTAAAAATAACCTAACCCAAATGGCAAAAGAGGTCCAAAAAGCCAATAAGGAGAAGAAAGCCTTAAGAAGCAGAATTGGCTAAATGGAAAAGGAAGTCCAAAAACTCACTGAAGAAAATACTTCCTTAAAAATTAGAATGGAGCAATTGGAAGCTAGTGACTTTATGAGAAATCAAGACACTGTAAAACAAATTCAAAAGAATGAAAAAATAGAAAACAATGTGAAAATCTCATTTGAAAAACAACTGACCTGGAAAATAGATACAGGAGAGAGAATTTAAAAATTATTGGACTATCTGAAAGCCATGATAAAAAAAAAAAAAGCCTAGACATCATCTTTCAAGAAATTATCAAGGAAAACTGCCCTGATGTTTTAGAACCAGAGGGCAAAATAGAAATTGAAAGAATCCACCAATCACCTCCTAAAAGAGATCCCCAAAGGAAAACTCTTAGGAATATTGTAGCCAAATTCCAGAGTTCCCAGGTCAAGGAGAAAATATTGCAAGCAGCCAGAAAGAAACAATTCAAGTATTGTGGAAACATAATCAGGATGACACAAGCTTTAGCAGCTTCTACATTAAGGGACTGTAGGGCTTGGAATATAACATTCCAGAGGGCAAAGGAGATAGGATAACAACCAAGAATCACCTACCCAGCAAAACTGAGTATAATCCTTCAGGGCAAAAAATGGATTTTCAGTGAAATAGAGGACTTTCAAGCATTCTTGATGAAAAGACCAAAGCGGAATAGAAAATTTGACTTTCAAATACAAGACTCAAGTGAAACATGAACATAAATAGGAAAGAGAAATGATAAGAGACTTACTAAGATTGAAAGATGAAGGGGTGATATCTAGAGAATAAAATTAAAGGATGAGAGAAGATTATACTGGAAGAAAGAGAAGGGGAGAGGTGGAATGGGGTAAATTATCTCACATAAAACAGACAAGAAAAGGTTTTTACAGCGGAGGGGAAATGGGGTAAATTGAGAGGGAATGAGTGAATCTTATTCTCATTAGATTTGGCTTAAGAAGGGAATAACATACACACTCAATTGGGTATGGAAATCTATCTTATCCTATAGGAAAATGGGGGGAAGGGGACAAGCGAGCAGGGGGATGATAGAGGGCAGGACAGATTGGGGGAGGGGGGTAATCAGAAGCAAACACTTCTAAGGAAGGACAGGGTCAAAAAAGAGAATAGAATAAATGGGGGTGGGGATAAGACTAAGGGAAATATACTTAGTTTTTCATAACATGACTACTATGGAAGTGTTTTGCATGACTACACATGTATAACCTGTATTGAGTTGCTTGCCTTCTCAATGAGGGTAGGTAGGGAGGGAAGAAGGGAGAAAATTTGGAACCCAAAGTTTTAAAAACAAATGTTAAAAAAATTGTTTTCACATGCAACTGGGAAATAAGATATACAGGAAATGGGGTATAGAAATCTATTCTGCCCTACAGGAAAATTGAAGGGTAAGAGGATAAGAGATGGAGGGGAGATATAGAAGAGATGGCAGAGTAGGCGAAGGGGTATTCAGAATGCATGCCATCTTGGGGTGGGGGAGGGACGAGATGGGGAGAAAATTTGGAACTCAAAATCTTGTGGAAGTGAATGTTGAAAGATAAAAATGCATTAATTAATTAAAAAATTGGAATGGAGCAAATGGAAGCTAATGACTTTATGAGAAATCAAGAAATTATAAAACAAAACCAAAAGAATGAAAAAAATAGAAGACAATATGAAATATCTCATTGGAAAAACAATTGACCTGGAAAATAGATCCAGGAGAGATAACTTAAGAATTATCAGACTACCTAAAAGCCATGACTAAAAAAAGAGCTTAGATATCATCTTTCAAGAAATTTTCAAGGAAAACTGCCCTGATATTCTAGAACCAGAGGGCAAAATAGAAATTGAAAGAATCCACTGATCTCCTCCTGAAAGAGATCCTCAAAAGAAAACTCTTACGAATATTATAGCAAAATTCCAGAGTTCCTGGTCAAGGAGAAAATATTGCAAGCAGCCAGAAAGAAACAGTTCAAGTATTGTGGAAACACAATCAGGATAACACAAGATTTAGCAACTTCTATGTTAAGGGATCAGAGGACTTGGAATACAATATTCTGGAGGGCAAAGGAGCTAGGATTACAACCAAGAATCACCTACCCAGCAAAACTGAGTATAATCCTTCAGGGCAAAAAATGGATATTCAGTGAAATAGAGGACTTTCAAGCATTCTTGATGAAAAGATCAAAGCTGAATAGAAAATTTGACTTTCAAATATAAGACTCGAGAAACATGAAAAGGTAAACAGGAAAGAGAGATCATAAGGGACTTATAAAAGTAGAACTGTTTACATTCCTACATGTAAAGATGATATTTATAACTCTTGAAATCTTTCTTAGTACTAGGGTAGTAGAAGGGAATAGAAAGAGGGCACAGGGTAAGTTGAATATGAAGTGATGATATCTAAAAGATAAAATTAAGGGGTGAGAGAGGATTGTACTGGGAAAAAGAGAAAGGGAGAGGTAGAATGGGGCAAATTATCTCACATAAAGGAGGGAAGAAAAAGCTTTTACCATCGAGTGGAAGAGTAGGGAGGTGAGAGGGAATGAATGAATCTTATTCTCATCAGATTTGGCTTAAGAAGGGAATAACATACACACCCAAATGAGTATGGAAATCTATCTTACCCTACAGGAAAATAGGGGGGAAGGGAATGAGAGGGGGGATGATAGAAGGGAGAAAAGATTGGGGAGGAGGTAATCAGAAGCAAACACTTTTGAGGAGGGACAGGGTCAAAGGAGGGATTAGAATAAATGGGGGTGTGGGTCAGGATGAAGGGAAATATAGCTTTTCACAAGTGAGTATTATGGAAGAGTTTTGCATGAATACACATGTATAGCTTGTAACAAGTTGCTTGCCTTCTCAATGAGAGTGGGTGGAGAGAGAGGAAGGTAGAGAATTTGGAACCCAAAGTTTTAAAAATAAATGTTAGAAATTGTTTTTACATGCAGCTGGGAAATAAGATATACAGGAAATGAGTTATAGAAATCTATCCTGCCCTATAGGAAAATAGAAGGGGAAGAAAATAAGAGAAGGGGGGGTGATAGAAGGGAGGACAGATCAAGGGAAGGAGTATTCAGAATGCACTCCATCTTGGGGTGGGGAGATGGGAGAGGTGGTTAGAAAACTTGGAACTCAAAATCTTGTGGAAGTGAATGTTGAATACTAAAAATAAAAAAGCAAGAAGTAGAAGAAAATGAATTTGTCAAAATTGAAGTATGAAACCCAATTAAGTCAGATCATTCCAAGAGCATTTCAAGATAAATCTGGAAGGAGAATAAGAAGTTGCAAAATAGAAGAGATCTTTCAGTATTTCTATAATAATCCATTTTCTTGGATGTGGTGATGGAAGTATTAAATTTTAAATCCAACATTTTAGCACATTAGCTCCACATGTGTAACTTTTTCTTTTCCCCTCCCCTTTCTGGAATTGTGATGATAAAATCAACCATGATCAAATCAAGTATGCCACTAGGACCCGATTGGTTAAACTTTCCAGATCTAAATGCTTCTATCTAACCACCACTCTCTCATGTGAATTGTCTCCTGAATTCAAATGCAATTTTCTTGAGGACAGGGATAATCTTCAATTAATCAATTACTAATTATTTATTAAGTACCTACAGTGTGCCAGGCACTGAATTTTTTAACTCTACCTTTATGGGAAACAGGAATTCCAGGATGCATGGCATTAAATCTTTTGGAAGGAAATTAGGAATTGGCTGATGCTTATTCATATTTCGAGATATATAAAGTGTTACACTGAATGCTAATATGGCAACCCCATGGAGAATGTTTTTAGTCTTTAACTGTAGAAATCTGGACATGAACTATATTCAGCTATCTCTTAGAATAAAATCTATATATAGGGTAATAAAAGTCAAGGACATTGATTTGTGAGTCTGTCTCAAGATCGGATTCAATCCATGGTAGCCTAGGACTTTAGAGGTGCTCAATCATAGGTTATAAAAAGAAACCTAGATCCCCTGAGTGCTCCTTTTTATGCTTTTTTTAAATGGATCATTATCTGTGTCATGCCCACTAACTGGATGTCCCATAGGGCTCTGTCCAGGCCATATTTTTCTTCTTCCTTTACAGACTATACTATTTTATTTGGTGATATTATTAGTTCACATGGATCCAGTTATCATTTCTATGTTGATGATTCTCAGATCAACTTATCCAGACATAACCTCTCTCCTGACCTCTCGTATCCCATCTGCATATTAGACTTCTCAAACTGAATGTCCTATAGACCTTCAACCCAACATGACAGCTGGACTTACTGTATTTTCCCCAAAATCCTTTCTTCTTCTAACTTGCCAAAACTGACAAGGGCACCACAGTTCTCCCAACCTTGGTAGGCTCAAACTCTAGGTGATCCCTCACTATGTTTCATCCCTCATATTTTGCCAAACTTTGTGACTTCTCTCCAATATGTCCTCTTCTCTCTTCTGATCCTGCCATCACCCTAATGTAGACCCTTAACTCTTAAGATTTGAGTTATTGAAATAGATTTCTGATTAGTATCCCTATCATAAGTGTCTCCCAACTCCAGTTCATCCTCCATTCAGCTGCCAAAGTTATTTTCCTAAAGCACAGGTCCAGTCATGTCATCCTCCCTATTCATGAAACTTCAGATTTATTCCTATCAATCCCTCCAGAATTAAATATAAAATATTCTTTGGTATTCAAAGCCCTTCATAACATACATTTCCAGTCTTCCAAGGATGGGAAACCTGTGGCTTCAAGGCCACATGTGGCCTTCTAGGTCCTTGGGTGTGGCCTTTTGAATGAGTCCAAATTTTACAGAACAAATCCTTTTATTAAGGGGATTTGTTCTGTGAAGGCTTATACACTCCCCTTAAAGTACTTTGTGACCCAGTGACACTGCCCTTGCTTTTCCTTGAATAAAATGCTTAATCTCTCTGCTCTAGGCATTTTCACTTGCTGCCCCCATGCCTGGAATTCTCTCTTTCTTCTTCTCTGCCTCTTGGCTTTTTCTCACTTCTTTTAGGTCCAAGGCAAAATCCCACCTTCAACAAGAAATCTTTCCCAATCCTCCAAAGAGCTTACATTCTAATGAGGGAAGGACAAGTAAATATATAGTTATATATATAAAAGAAAGAGATTTAAGGTAATTTTAAGTGAAAGGTACTAGAAGCTGGAGCTAATGGTAAAGTCCACATGTAGAATGTGGCACTTAAGATAAGATTTAGAGAAAACTATGGATTCTCAGAGGTGAAAGTGAGGAGGGGGTTCATTCCAGATGCACAGTCATTGCAAGGCATAGATATGACAGTTAGAGAGTTGTGTATGAGGAATAGTAAGAAAGATAATTTGATTGGATTATACTGTGTGTAAAGAAGAGTAATGTAAAATAAGGCTGAAAAGATAGGTTGGGATCAGGTTGTAAAGGGATCCAAATGTGAAACTGGAGTTTACATTTGATCCTAGAGCTGGTAGGAAGTAGTGTGAGTTTATTGAATAGATTGCATGATATGGTCAGACCATTGCTTTTGGAGGCTTACTTTCCATCCAACACTAGCACTATGAATGTCTCCTCAAAAATCTTAGCTTTCAAGGTCATCAAATTCCTCAACTCCCATGACTTCCACTAATCACAAGGATGTGTTACCACAAACTCATCATTACCTAGCGTATTCTGCCTCTATCATTCACAACTCTGAAATTTCCCTATCTGATCATAACCACTATATTCCATTCCTCCTTGTATCTCACCTCTCCTGAACCACTTTTTTTCATCTTTATAACAATATGACCTCCTTACTTTCAAGATTAGCACTTTCTGCCATTTTTGTTCTTCTTCTGTAGTTAACTAATTAACTGTCACATTCTTTCCAACCCTAGAATCCCTTTTCAGTTTGTGATATAGCCTCTTGTCCTTTCCCCAAACCCAATGCTAGATTATCCCCACAATCTGGCTTCTCCAGTTCTACTCACATGCTGACAAATGCTGCTAGAGGAAGTTACACAATCATGCTGAGTGGGTCCATTACATATTTGTTAACAAATACCTGGTCTTAACTTCTTGACAGAAATCTTTTTACTCCTTCTTGATTGGCCCAATCATATTTTCCACAATGTCTATTACTAGGTTTCTCTTCTCTTCTTCTTCCTCAAGTCATTTGCACCACTCCTTACACACTTCCCCTCAGTAGCAGACCTCATTTCACACTTTACAGAAAAAATTATGGCCATCCATCCTTAGTTCCCTCATATCTCCTATTCCACACTTTAAAACACCTCAACCTCATTCTCTAGTCAATCCTTTTCTTTTTTAAAAAATAATATTTTATTTTTAAAATTTTTAAAGTTTTGAGTTCCAAAATCTATGTTTCCTCTCCTCCCTCTCCCCTTCCCTGAGATGGCAAGCAATCTGATATTGTTTATACATATGCAATCATGTAAAACATTTCTACATTAGTCATTTTGTATAAGAAGATGAATTAAAAAAGGAAAGAAAGAAAAGAAAAGAAAGAAGGAAGAGAAAAAAGAAAGGAAGGAAGGAAGAAGGAAAGCAAGAAAGAAAGGGAGCAAGAATGAATAAAAGTGAAAAGTAGCATGCTTCAATCTGTATTCAGATAGTATCAGTTCTTTAACTGGAGGTGGATATTATGCTTCATCATTCATCCTTTGGGATTGTCTTGGATCATTGTACTCCTGAGAATTAGCTAAGTCATTCACAATTTTTCATCATACAATCTTACTGTTACTATGCACGATGTTCTTCTGGTTCTGCTCACTTTACTTTGCATCAGTTCATATAAATCTTTCTAGGTTTTTTTTTTAAATCATCCCACTTATCATTTCTTATAGCACAATATTATTCCATTACAATCATATACCACAGCTTGTTTAGCCATTCCCCAATTGAGGATATCCTCTTGATTTCCAATTGTTAGCCACCACAAAAAGAGCTGCTATGAATATTTTAGTACAAATTGGTCCTTTTCTCTTTTTTGAATGTCTCTGGGATATACTCATAGCAGTGGTATTGCTGGATCAAAGGACATACACAGTTTTATAGCCCTTTGGGCATAGTTCTAAATTATTCTCCAGAATGGTTAGATCAGTTCACAACTCCAATAGAGTCCCAGTTTTCCCACATCTCCTCCAACATTTATCAATTTCCTTTTTTGTTATATTAGCCAATCTGATAGGTGTGAGGTGATACCTCAGAGTTGTTTTAATTTGCATTTCTTTAATCAATACTGATTTGGAGAATTTTTTTTTCACATGACTATAGATAGCTTTGATTTCTTCTTCTGAAAACTGCCTGTTCATATCCTTTGACCATTTATCAATTATGGAATGACTTGTATTTTTTATAAATTTGACTCAGTTCTCTATAGTATTCAATCCTTTTCTTCAGCCATGGAAGAAAAAGTGATCCTTCTCCTAGTGAAGGCTAACTCCTATTACTGTGCCTTTGATCACATCCTTTTCCATATCTTTGGGAAGCTCACTTCTACAATCATCATCTCCCTCTCTAATTATAAATCTCTTCTTATCTATTGGCTATTTCCTTGCTTTCTACAAACATATGCACATCTTTCCCTTTCTAAAACAAAATCAAACCCTTTCATCTGATTTTGTAATCCTCTTAAACTGTCCTCCTATATCTCAATTTTCATAGCTAAACTTCTAGGGAAAGCTTACTCTACTCCTTAATTCCACTTTCTTACCTTATACTCAATATTTGTCCTTTTGCAAATTGGCTCCCAAATTCACCATTAGTCTGAAAATGTTCTCTCCAAGGTTGCCAGTGATCTAATTGAGAAATTTCTTAGATCTAATGCTTATTGATACATTTGCTCCTTTTGACACAGTCGTCTCCACCCTCCTTAAGCATATTCTTATTCTCCCTGGGTTTTTGTGACACTGTTCTCTGATCACTTCTCATTCTTCTTTGTGGAATCATCATTCATATTCTCCCCACATGTATGGGCCTACCCCAATGCTCTGTCTTTGGACAATCTTCTCTCTCTACTTTCTGTTTTAGTAATCTTAGCTCCTGTGGGATCAGCTATCATTTCTATGTAGATGACTCCCAAATCTGTATGTGCAATCTTCATCTCTCTTCCATGTTCTGGTCCCACTTCATCAACTTCCTGCTGAATGTGACTTAAATGTCCCTTAAGTATCTCAAACTCAATATGTTCACATGAAACTTATCTTCCCTGTCCCATACCAAATCTTCCTTTTTTCTGTGGAAGATATTATAATCTTTCCAGTCATCCAGGTTCTTACTTTTGTAGTAATCCTCAACTCTTCAACTTTTCTTAGCCCCCTTTATTCAATCAGTAGCTTGGATTTATTGATGGTTCTTCTACAGCATCTTTTTACTCACTTAGTCACAACTCTGGTTTAGGCTCTCATCACCTCTCCACTGCACTGCTGCTATAGTCTCCTATTTGGTTTCCCTGCCTCCACTCTCTCTATTCTGTAATCTATCCTCCATGTAACTACTGCAATGATATTTCTTAATCACATGTCTAAACATGTCACTTATTGCTCAAAAAAGTTGTCTATTGCTCCTTTGATAAAATAAAAACTCTAATTTGGCATTTAAAAATCTTCATAATCTGGCTGAACATATATTTCCTGAAGGATTTCATGTATCTTTTGACCTAGCCACCAGGCCTACTTGTTCCCTGTACATAGCATTTTCTTTCCCAACTTCTTAGACTGCCATCTAGGCCTGGAATTTTTTCTCTCCTCACAGCTACCTCTTGGAATCTCTAGCTCCATTCAAGGCTCACCTCAAATGCTACCTCCTGAACTAGGTTTTCCTGATATCCCCAGTTATGAGTGTTCTGCAGAAATTACTTTTTTACTCTTTATTTACTTTTGTGTTTATTTATCTGTATACAACTTGTTTATAGAAACTCTAATTTTTGTGTTTGTAGTCCCAGTGTCTGGCACATAGCAGGCACTAAATAACTGATTTTTAGATAGAACTGAA
The DNA here is from genome assembly GCF_900497805.2 of Vombatus ursinus. Lineage (NCBI taxonomy): Eukaryota > Metazoa > Chordata > Mammalia > Diprotodontia > Vombatidae > Vombatus > Vombatus ursinus. The sequence goes on from NW_020955184.1 coordinate 2,374,565, forward strand.
TATAAAATTCCTTGATAGATGCAACATCAGAAACAATTTTTTGTAATCCTCTGATTATTAATGTCAAGTGAAGCATAAAATGGAAAGACATATGCTTCCTAAAGGTGTTAACAGTCATGGAAGATAAACAGCACAGAGGCAAACAAAAGAGGAATTACTTCTACAGAGATGGTGATGTGCTCAAAATTACATGGCTTCCCAAATGAGATCCACAGCCACTCAAACACTTTCTTTGCCCAGATTACTAAGACAGAAAGTAGAGAGAGAAGATTGTCCAAGACAGTGTATTGGGGTAGGCCCACACATGTGGGGAGAATATGAATGATGATTCCACAAAGAAGAATGAGAAGAAGTGGTCAGATGATGAATAACAGATGAGCAGTTTGACTACTGTACTTGTCCCCAGTTAATGTTAAAAGACTTAGAGTAAGGTCTCCTACACACTGAGTGGGAATTGAACTCAGGTCCTCCTGACTTCAGGGCTGGTGCTCTATCCACTGTACCAGCTAGTTGTCTTCCCCTTCTATCATTTTAACCAAGCTGATAGGAGTGAGATGACACCTCAAAGACCTTTTAATTTGCATTTTTCTAATCGATAATGTTTTAGGGGATTTTTTTATGTGACTATATACAATTTTGATTTCTTCATTAAAAAAAAACTGCCTGTTCATATCCTTTGACCACTTATCAATTGGGTAATGAGTTATATTCTCATCACTTTGACAAAGTTCTCTATATATTTGAGATTTGAGATCTTTATCCAAGAAACTATCTATAAGTCCCCCGACTCCAATTTTCTGCCTTCCTTCTAATCTTGGCTACATTGGCTTTATTTGTACAAAATCTTTTTAATTTAGTGTCTTCAAAATTATACATTTTACATCTCATAATGCTCTCTATCTTTTGTTTATTCATAAATTCTTCTCCTATCCCTAAGTCTGACAGGTAATATGTTCTATATTCTTCTAATTTATTTATTATATCTCCCTTTATATCTAGGTCAAAATGGTTATGTATACATTTTGACTTTATCTTGATAAATGGTGTAAATTGGTCTATAACCAATTTCTGCTAGATGGTTTTCCAGTTTTTCCAACAATTTTTATTAAATAGTGAATTCTTGTCCAAAAAGCTTAAATCTTTATATTTGTCAAAGACAAGGTTGTTATAATAATTTGCTACTGTGTATTTTGGGGGGAAGGTAATCAGGGTTAAGTGACTTGACCAGGGTCACATGGCTAATAAGTATCTGAGGCCAGATTTGAACTCAAGTCCTCTTGCTTCCAGGGCTGCCACCTACTTGCCCCTACTACTGTGTATTGTATGTCCATTCCACTGGTCCTTATTTTTATTTCTTAGCCTGTACCAAGTCATTTGATAATTTCTGTCTTATGATATAGTTTAACACATGGGTAGGGAACCTGCAGCCTTGAGGACACATATGGCCCTCTAGGGCCTTAAGTGTGACCCTTTGATTGAACCCAAATTTGACAGAACAAATTTGATCTTTCTTGGGCTAGATGGATGATGTGATTGTGGTTGAGTGCAAGAACACATTTGTTCAAATATGTGAAGTAGATCTGGGGGCAGTTTTATTAGAACAAAGTTGTTCTGTGAAGTTTGGATTCAGTCAAAGGGCTGCACTTGAGGGCCTACAGGGCCACATGTGGCCTTGAGACCACAAGTTCCCCCCAGGTTTAACATTTGGTACAGCTAAACCTCCTTCCTTCCTTTACATTTTTTTTTTATAAATTCCTTTGATATCCCTGGCCTTTTGTTCTTCCAAATGTTGTTATTTTTTCTAGCTATATAGGATTTTGTTTTGGTAATTTAATTGGGATGGCATTGAATAAATAGAAATATTTAGGTAGAATTTTCTTTTTTTTATATTGGCTCTGCCCATCAGTGAACTATTAATATTTCTCCAATTATTTAAACCTGACTTCACTTATATTATTTGGGTAAAAAGTGTTTTATAATTATGTTCATGTAGTTCCTGGGTTTGTCTTGGCAGGTAGATTCCCAGGTATTTTATGCTGTCTATAGTTATTTTAAATGGCATATCTCTTACTATCTTTTTGCAGGGTTTTGTTGGTGATATATAGAAATACTGATGATTTGTGAGGAATTACTTTATGTCCTGCTACTTTGCTAAAATTATTGTTTCAACTAGCTTTTTAGTTGAATCTCTAGGATTTTCCAATTATATCATCATATTGTCTGCAAAAAGTGATAGTTTTATTACCTCATTGCCCATTCTTATTCTTTCGATTTCTTTTTTTTTCTCTTATTGTTATTGCTAAAACTTCAACTGCAATATTAAATAATATTGGTGATAATGGGCATCCTTATTTCAATATGAAATTATTACTGGGAAAGCCTCTAGTTTGTCCTCATTACATGTAATGTTTGCTGGTGGTTTTAGGGTCATGCTTCTTATTTTTTTTTTCAGCCAAAGACAAGGTTTATTAAAGATCCACCATATTCTGCCATATTAGCCAGACTCTTGAGGAATCTGAGAGTCTGTGAGGTATTGGCTAGATTCTAAGAATCAGAGCAGTGGTTAGATTTTAAGAATCTGAGCATCTTAATGGAGACAAGATGGACCTTATATACAGAAAGACTATGAGAGGGATGTAGGAGTGGTTAAGCAGTCTAAGGTAATAGAACTCCAGGGGTGGCCAAGGGAGAATGGAGTCTAGATAGAATTAAGGGCGGGAAATGGCCAGGAGCCACAGGGAGGTAAGACAATGGAGGGCCAGGTAGGTTAAGGGTAACAGAGATTGGACATAGTTACAATGAAAGGCCAGTTGATGGGATTATAGCCTCAGGGGAACTCCAGAGATTAGGTCATGTGGGAAAGTCCAAGGTTTTTCCTTTTTGGGATCTAGCTCCCATCCTCATCATTCCTCCCTCAAACAAATGGGACCCAAATTCTTTTGGGGTAAGGGACAAAGGTCTCAGCTTCTGAAACTGCTTTCTGTTGGCAAGGGGCATAGAGCTGTCCCTGCCTCATGGGGGTCCCAAAGAGGAGGTTGACTGGAACTGAGCATAGGCTGCATCCTGAGAATGATGGGGGACATTAGCTGATATCCACTGTTTGCTATCAACTGTAGGTTAACGGCTTGTAGTCTGGAAGACACAACTCTAACAAAAAAGACTCCGGGGTCCATATATAAAGTAGGGACTAGATTTAGGACCCAAATATGATTGGATAAAACATCTTTAGCTCTGTTTGGATTCGGACAATTCAGTTTTCCAACCATACAGTATCAAATCCCCCTCATAGCCTCAGGAATAGCCAGGTGGGTAAAATTCCTTTTCAAAGGAACATAATGGGGAAACTGAGCCAGGAGGAGCCCATCTTAGACTGAGGCTAAAATTGTCCTCTCAGCTTTGCCCAATGCTGACTTCCCACTACTATCACATTCTCTTAGTAGCTTGTGGCATTTCTCTCAGATGGTGGATTATTGATTATGGATGGATTATTATGATCCATCAAACAACTCAAAATAAAATCCTATGAGCTTTTACCTCAAACAGCAAGTTTCACTAATTACAGCTTAGGAAAAACTTTTCCAGGATTTACATCTCAAATTTAAATTTGTCCTGCTATAAAAATCCAATCATTAGAGATTATTCCTGTATAATCGCAAATTCTTGGCAAGACAAAACCTAAACAAGCTTTTTGGCAAGTTTACACATTAAAACAATAACCAACAATAGCCAAATTATTCTAGCAGTAACCAAATTATGAAAAGTTGCTTGACATAATTCCCTGATGCCAAACAATTAGCTCAACTGTCTCTCACACTTCTGGGGAACATGTGGAGGTCTGGTGCACAGAGTGAAAAGGGAGATAGGAGGATTAACTAGAGAAGATTGGCTCCCCAAATTCACCATCAGGTCCCTTCCCAACAAAGGGGCAGGGCAAGAGGAGAGAATAAGGAGGGAGTATTCAAACAACAGATCATCAAATAGGCAAGGAAGGGGTATGTCTGGAGACATCCCTTAGTTTTTCCTTCAATGCCAGTGACCAGACAAGTACAGGGGGAGGTAGGGCTAGAGCAATCGGTTAAAACCAAGAATGTAACCATGATAAAGTGGGTTACCTTACCTTCAGCCTCGATTTTTGCTCAGTGAGAGCAATGGAGAAAGCAGGAGTGCTACTAAGCCCCAGGCTCTCCTGCCATTCCCAGTCTTGAGAAGACTGGAGGATGGGGTACTGGGGGGTGACTCCACCATTTTTCCAACCTTGAGGACAATCCTTCCTCCATTGTTTCTCCTGGTAATATCTTGGACACCATCCCAGAGGCATTGGTTGTGGGGTCTCCTTCTGGGGGGGAGCCCTGGAGGGGCATTCCTTGAACCAGTGACCCTCCTGGTGTCATTGAAAGCAGGTTTTCCCACTGCCAGAGTTGCCAGGAGCATGCTTGGGTCTTTTCCTGGCTATGGCAGCAGCCAAGAATTGAGCATGTTCTCTGTCTCTAGCCCTTTCCCTTCTTTTTCTTTCCTCCATTGCTACTAAATCTCTGTTGTTAAAAACTCCAAAGGCCATCTCCAGTAATTGGGCCTGAGGTGTTTGAGGTCCCATTGCCAATTTCTGCAGTTTCCTCATAATATCTGGGGCAGGCTGATTAATGAAATACATGCTAAGGATTGTTGCCTCTTTTATAAAGTCTGGATCTAAATTCATATACTTTTTAATAGCTTCTACTAGCCTGTCTTGGAAAAGTGCAGGGTTTTCCTTTTCTCCCTGAGTAATTTCCTTAATTTTTTGAAAATTTGCTTGCTTTTGAAATGCAGTTCTTAGTCTTTCTAACAGGCCAATTACCATGTGGTCTCTCTTTGCCCTATCTTCAGTCTTCTGATAATCCCATCCTGGGTCAGTAGTGGGAACAGCAGCTGTTCCTGGGGGGTATTTTGTGGGGTCATCAGTAGTAAAATGATCCCCAAGTTTTTGGGCCTGTTCCCAGATTCTCCTCTTCTATTCAGTGGTACAAAAAGTGGAGAAGAGGATATGCAAATCACCCTAAGAAAGCTCAAATTGTAGGGACATGTCCCTAAGCCCTCAATAAACTTAGTGGGATCTTCTGAATATCACCCCAGTTTCTCTTTGATCTGAATGAGGTCTGAAATGAAGAATGGAACATGCACCCTAATTGTTCCATTAGGTGAGACAGGAACTTCTGTTAGGGGAAAAGCCCTGAAGGCACTGTGGGAACTGGGCCTAAGGAGGAAGGGAGAGAGGAAATCCCACTTCTTGTGAGTGAAGGACTAGGGAATGCTGGCTGAACTGGACTGGACTGCAAAACCAGGGGATCAGCCTGGTGAGAAGAAAAATCAGCTGGCATCAGAGGAGGGGTTGGGGTTGGGGAGAGATTCCACTGAGACAGGGGCTAGGATAGTCCTTGCCTCAGGGTAAAGGACGTGAGGAGGAGGTGCTGAGGCAAGGTCCTTGTCTGAAGCCTGAGTAGGAGTCACCTCCGGAGCAGGGGCCTGCAGAGGAAATGCAGGGTAGGCAGGATATGAAGGGAGATAGGCTAGAAGAAAATGAAAGGTAAACCAAGGGAAGGATGGGGGGGCATGGGAAACAGGGGCAACCAGGGGAGAATGGGTGGAGATGAGTTGGGGAGGTGGTGTTAATGGAGGATGGGAAGGGGGGTACTTTAGCACTGGGGACCATAAGAGGTTCATTCAAAAAGTTTAGTTGATCCCCATTCCTCATTTGTGGGGTGGCTCTAGCTGTGAGCATCCTATAATCTTTTCTGAGAATAGAGTCATGAGAAAGTTTGACAAAAGTCATTATGTAGGCAATCTCTACCCATTTTCTTTCTCTGCGACAATATCTTTCTAACTCTGAGAGCATATTTTGCTGTAATGTCCCAAAAATGATCCATGCCTCATAATTTTCCAGGTGATACTGAAGCCAAACAGTGTTGCAAAAGAACACCAGCCTTTTCTTTCTAAGTTCTTTAGAGAAACTAAATTTTTCTCAGTTTTGTAAAAGACAGCCCAAAGGTGAATCTTCAGGAATTGAAGAGGATTGACCTTTTGCGGGAGTGGGGGCTAGAAGTCCCTCCCTCCTTGGAGGAGGATTTGGGAATAAGTCTAGGGAAACAAACAAAAAAACCCAAAGCCCAAAGAAGTACCTTACATTTTCCCAAGTCTCTAGCACTAAGAAAATTGAGAGGATTGGGTCTACACTTCCAGATAGGAGTCCAAAGGTGTGCTCATGTCCATGGTCTTGAACAGAACCACTGGACTGAGAGCCTGAGAGCATCAGGCAGAGTTCAAGACAACTTCATAGCTGTCTGACCTAATGGGACCTGAGAGGTCAGGCCTGAAAAGCACTTCCAAGCCAAACCTTCCTAGTTGCTTGGAAATCCACCCAATTGCAGGGCAAAAAAAAAAAAAAAAAGATTAGGGGAAGAGGGGAGGCTTACGTACCTTCCAGCAATGGCTGGTGAAGAGCTTGGTATTAGGCAGTTTTTCCCCATCAGGGAACCATATGATGAGGTCTAGAGGTTAGGGTCCTGGAACCCCAAGGTCATGACATGCTGGTCCTGCCTGAAAGAATTTGACCCAAGCCTTCTTTTAGCCAAAGACAAGGTTTATTAAAGATCTGCCATATTCTGCCATTAGCCAGACTCTTGAGGAGTCTAAGAGTTGTGAGGTATTGGCTAGATTCTAAGAATCAGAGCAGCGGTTAGATTTTAGGAATCTGAGTCATGCCTCTTATCATTTTAAGGAAAAATCTATTTATCCCTATACTTTCAAGTATTTTTAATATGAATGAATGTTTTATTTTGTCAAATGTTTTTTTCTGCATCAATTGATATAATCATATGATTTTTGTTACTTTTGTTGTTGATATAATCAATTATGTTAATAGTTTTCCTTATGTTAAACCATCCCTGCATTCCTGGTATAAATTCCACTTGGTCACAATGTGTAATCTTTGCGATACATTGTTGTAGTCTCACAGATAGTATTTTACTTAGGATTTTTGCATCCATATTCATTAGGGAAATTGGTCTTTAATATTCTTTTTCTGTTTTTGCTGTTCATGGTTTAGGCATCAGCACCACATTTGTTTTATAAAAGGAATTTGGTAGTACTCCTTAGCCTATTATTCTAAATATTTTTTTAAATATTAATTAGTTAATCTTTAAATATTTGGTAGAATTCACCTATAAATGCACCTGGTCCTGATACATTTTTCTTAGGAAACTCATTTATAGTCTGTTCAATTTCTTTTTCTAAAATAAGTTTATAGGTGGAGTCAAGATGGCTGAGTAAAGGCAGGGACTCACCTGAGCTCTCCCCAAAACCCCTTCAAATACCTTTAAATAATGACTCTAAACAAATTCAACAATGGCAGAACCCAAAAAAAGACAGAGTGAAACAATTTTAGAGCCCAAAACAATTTAGAAGGTCAGCACAAAAGGTTTGTTGGACCAGGATAAGAGAGGAGCATAGTCCAGTGCAGGCCATGCCAGTGCAGAATAGGCCCCAGCAAACAAGGAGCAGGCCTCCAGGTGACTGAATCAATGGCAGCAGTGGTGATTTCCAGACCTCTTAACCCACAGATAGTAAGGGAATGTGACAATGGATCAGAAGATTTACAGGAGTCACTTTGCTGGCACCAGGGGCAGGACTCTGTTGCATTGCTTATATTTGGATCTGGGTTGGAGTCCTGGGTCTTAATCCCAGTGTAAGGAGGAGCATTAGCACAATAGAGCTTATGGCCTCAGGGGAGTAGATCACAGTTCCAGGGTTGAAAAACATGCTTGTGATCACTCACAAACCAGGGTACAGTACAGGAGAGTAGTAAACACCTTTTCCTAGATCATGCCACCTTGGAAGAGCCAAAAACTTACAGGTCTCCAGAATTATTTCTGAAAACAGCTGCACAAAAAACCTGAGGCTTGGTATAGTGCCCCCTCCACTTGGGAAGCAGAGCCCAACTTTAGCATGGAGTTAAAAGTTAAGAAATAGGCTGGAAAATGAGCAAACAACAGAAAGAAAATCTGACCATAGAAAGTGACTATGGTGACAAGAAAATGAAAACACACTCAGAAGACAACAAAGTCAAAATTCCTGCATCCAAAGCCTCAAAGAAAAATATGAATTGGTCTCAGGTCATGGAAGAACTCAAAAAGAATTTAAAAATCAAGTAAGAGATGTAGAGGAAAAATTGGCAGAGAAATGTAAGTGATGCAAGAAAATCATGAAAAAAAGAGTCAACAGCTTGGTAAAGGAGTCGCAAAAATATTGATGAAAATAGCACCTTAAAAACAGAATAAGCCAAATGGTAAAAGAAGCACAAAAATCCAATGAAGAGAAGAATGTGTTGAAAAGGAGAATTGGCCAAATGGGAAAAGATATACAAAAATTCACTAAAGAAAAGAGCTCCTTCAAAAGTAGAATTGGCTAAATGGAAAAGGAGTTACAAAAGCTAACTGAAGAAAATAAGGAGTTCTCCTCAGTGAGTTTTTGTGCCTCCTTTTCCATTTGGCCAATTCTGCTTTTTAAGGAGTTGTTTTCTTCAGTGTACTTTTTATTTTCCCAATTGGCCAATTGTAATTTTTAGGAGCTTGTTTTCTTCAATTTACTTTTTTCCATTTGGTCAATTGTGTTTTTTAAGGACTTGTTTCCTACAGCTAATTTTTGTCCTTCCTTTTCCAAGCTATTGACTCTCTCTTGCTTACCTCTCATTTCTTTTCCCAATTTTTCTTCTATCTCCATTATTTGACTTTTAAATTCCTTCTTGAGCTCTTCCAAGAAGACTTTTTGGGCTTGAGACCAGTTCACATTCTCTTTTGAGGTTTTGGATGTGGGTATATTGACAATATTGTCCTCTTCTGAATTTCTGCCTTGATCTTCCCTGTCCCCATGATAAGAATCTATGTTCATTGTGCATTTCTTTTTGCTCATGGTGTTTACTTATTTCCTGACTTTTAAAAATAAATTGAGTTCTCCTGCTAGAGAGCAGGGGGCACTGATCCAAACTTCTTGTGGTGGGAGCCCGTAGCCAGACTTTGTGTGCTGAGGTCTCAGGTGCTGGCAGTTGGAGGCTGTAGGGTTCTGGCAGCTTACCTGATGTTGGACTGGAATCAGCAATACTAGAGCCCTCAGGGTAGGGAGTCTGGCCCCTGGAGGATGCCTGCTCACCTGGGTCTTGTACAGGGATGTTTTGCCACTGCAGGGTGTCTCTCAGCCTGGAGCTTTACCTCTTGGAGTTGTGATTCCCACAGTTTTGCTGAGGCACTGGGAGACTTGGCTGCCATAGAACACCATGGTATGTAGTGGTTTTAAAAGCCAGTGTCCAACAGTTCCCCTGCCAATACTGAGCCACTCAGGGGTCCTGGTGTTGGCACTTGTCTACTCCACCACCCTGGGGTTCAGGATCTCCCCCTTGTATGCTGAAGTGGGGCTTTCCACTAGCTTGTTGGGATGCCTCCCATTCTGTATTGCTCCCCCTTCCATCAGAGCGAGAGGGGCTTTTCCCACTAATCTCCCAAGGTTCCTGGGCTACAAGGCTGCTGTACCCCATCTTTCTGCTGGTTCACCTGTTCTAGGGTTTTTCCTGGGGCAATATTTTCTGGCCTTTCAGAGGTCAATAAGGTGAGAGTGACTTACTTCTTACTCCACTATCTTGGCTCCGGGAAGTAGAACTCCCAGCACCACACCTTTACCCTCTAAGATGTGGAAGGGATAACAGTACTTACTCTTGTTTTCTGGTACTTTATTTATGCCATACCACATTAGCATAAGTCCCACACAGAGTTTTGTCCTGGGCTCTCTTCTATTGAATTTCTTCTCTATTTTACCTCACTTGGTGATATCATCAGCTTCAACTGGTTCAATTATCATCTCTAAATAGATGATCCTCAGATCTATATGTCCAGCTTTAGTCTCTCTCCTGGGCTCTAGTCTTATGAACTATCATGAAATATCTTTCGAATACTTCAAATGGAGTGTTCTGTAGGCATCTCAAACTCAATATGTCCAAAACAGAACTTGTACTTTCTGCCCAAACTGTTTCTTATTCTCAACTTCCATATTACTGTCAAAGGTACTACCATCCTTCCAGACCCTCAAAATTGGAAATAGCCTGTCATCCTTGATTCCTAACTTTTATTCATCTCCTTTACACATATTCTTTCCAAATCTTGTTATTTCAATCACCAGTATATTTCTTATTTTTGTTTTATTCCCTCTAATTATATAGCTATCACCTTATTACAGACCCTGATCATCTCTCTCTTTGACCCTCACAATAGTCTTATCATTGTGCTCCCTGCCTCATCTCTTCACTATAATTCTTCATCTACTCAGCTGCCAAAGGGATTTTCCTAAAGGTTAGGTTTGCTCATGTCATTTGCCCCTTCCAAATAAACTCCAGTGGCTCCCTATTACTTCTCTGATCAAATATAAAGTCTTCCATTTGGCATTTCAGAGTGTTTATAACATGGCTGCTTCCTATGTTACTATTTTGCTCTCTTTTTATCATCTTTATGATCCAGCAGCATCAATTAATTGCTGTTCTATTAATATGACAATCCCTGTCCATTCTCTTCTCCTTTGCACCGACTGTTCCCAGGCCTGGAATGTTTTTCCTCCTCATTCATACCACTAAGTCTTCTAGGCTTCCTTCAAGACTCAGTCCAAATCCTACCTTTTGTGTATATACATATACACATATGATCTGTATAAAAACACCTACATGAACATACACATACAAATATATGTATACTTTCATATATTCTATGTGTGCCTTGTTCCTATGTATTTATTTGCATGTCCTCTCCTTCCTTAGAATATGAGCTGTTCCAGGACAGTTTTTTGCCTTTCTTTGTAACCCCAGTACTTAACACCTGTCACGTAAGTCCTAGTTTTAATACTTGTGGATTGATTAATTGATAATTGAAATTCTATTCTGACTGCTACTATTTCATGTCTCTGGACCAGGATTATAATTTATTTCCTGAGCTCCTCATTTATATTTTACTTGCCTATTTTTAACTAGTGCTTTACTACATTGTATTCCTTTCAATTTAGGAGGAATAAAAAAGGAAATCTATTTATCTTTAATATCTATAGTTGTGTCCACAACCTGAAATAGAAGTTGAAGCATCGTGATTAAGTTTACTTTAGAAAATAGACATGGGTGAAATTATTTTTTGTAAATGCATTCACTTTTATTAGAGAAAATCACAGTTAACTTTTTTAGAAGAAGCTGAAAAGTGAATATACATGGTCCATGAGAAGGCAAGGTTACAATAAAGGGAAAAAATCAATATGCCTCAGCAATACTTAAAAATGTTTTTCATCTCAGAAAATGATTTTAGGATCACTTTTGCTATTTTGAAATCCAGCCCAAGCACTTGTGCAAAGATGACCTTTTATATGTTACATTTTGTGAAGATCTATATATAGCTAAATGCAATGTCCTAACCTAAAGGAGGAAAATTAAATATAGAGAAAATGGTGTTTCTTGATGTTCCACAAAAAAAATGTACAGAAAGGAATAGAGAAGAGTGCAGACTTGGCCCAGTATACAACTCTGACTGAAATGTCATTATGTGGAGGATTCTAGACATTTGCATTATTCTGCAGATTTTTTTTTAAAAAAATAGATATTCTATTTCTTTTATTTTTAAGGATTATGTTCTAACTCCTTGGCTTTCCATGCATCAGAGAGGTGGAAAGAAAAGATCTTTGAATTTAGGAAAAGTTAGATGTTCCTTTAAAGAAAAAAGAACACCATTTCAGCTTGATATTATTTTAGTATTTACCACTCTGTATTGTCTTAGACATCATCTTGGCAAAGGGTTCCTAAACAACTGCCACTTTTAGCACTGCTGCCAAAAGGCCCCCTTTCACAATAAAGCATGCTGTGCTTTGGCAGGAAATCAATAAAGTGAAAATCTGTTCTCATCATCCATACATTTACCATCACAATCAACAATCAAAGGCAAGACCTGGGTTCTTTATCCACAGGCTCCAGCCTCCCAATTTTCTGCTATGAAAGGCAGCATAAATTAGAACCCTTGGTTCCTGTTAGCTGGGCTTAATGGGTATGATTTATGAACCATTAAATGAGGTTATGTAAATTGATCCTTAGCAGAATGCTAGCACACAGGTGACAGGTGCAGCACATTCGAATGATGAGTCCACAAGGGTTCTGCACACATCAGATTGCAGTGACATTCAGTTTGAGGAAAGAGAAATATGTTGTCAACAAGGAAGTGATTTAAATAGTGCCCTGGGTTTGTCAGCAATTACTCCTTTCTTCTTAATTGCTGCAAACTATATAAATTCTAATAGGAGATAAATTAGTGATTTACCAGTTAATGACAAGGGATATGGAGGAGAAGGGTTTAACTATTTTAAAAGCCATATTACTATTGAGGCCATATACTTGGATGATTTCACTTATGCTGTTAAAATTGAAGAGCTGTATAAAGCCAGAGTTTTCTAAACTGTGGGGAGGAGGCATGAGACTCTCTCAGAGGGTATATGAAGCAATGGTCAAAATTGTTGGCTATTCTTGAGTACAGTCCCTCATAAATGCATTCCTTTTTAAAATGAAAACAAAGTATAAATAAAAATCAACAAAAGCAAGAGTAACACAAATTTACTCCAATTGATAGTGAATGCAGCACAGCAATTACTTAATACAGTATCTCAAACAAGGTCAAATTTGAGTTGGTACATGTCAAATTTCCACACAAGCATGATCTCCCACTGTCACTGTCAATTGGCATAGGCTTATGACAGAGAAGTTATGTTATCAAGATGGTTACATCACTTAAATTTAAAGTTAGCAAAGTCAAAGTTAAGCAATCTTTATGTGAAAGTTAAAAGCATGACAACTGTCATGTTTTTTCAATGTAATTCATTTTGTAAAGTATAATAAAATGAGCTTGTTTTTAAATCCTCGTAACTTAAAAATAGCTTAGAACTATAATTAATAGTTTCAAATTTTAAGCACTTAAAAATATTTATTAGTTTTTATTGATATCTTTTGTTTTTACCACATTCATTTCTGAGGATATTCCTCTCCCATCTTCTCCCTATTAAGCAATCTCTTTTAACAAAAATTTAAAAAGACAAAAACAAGTAGCACTATCAACTGACACAATGACCACAGTTGAAAGTTATACAACATTTGAATTTTCTAGCACCCCACTTCTTCCAAAAAAAGGGGAGAGAGGTATTTTTTTTGCTTTTTTGTTGTTGTTGATAAATATGTTTATTATAATTACACAAAATTCAGTTTCTCAACAATTAAATTTAAATTTAATTACATTAAATTTTTATTATTTTGAATTTCTAAAAATAATGAAATATCTTTTTGTGATGAATAAATATGTAACTGTTTTGGAAAGAAAATCCACCAGAACAATTGAAATTAGTACAAACAAGGACAATAAAGGCAATTTAAGGAGCAGAAATACAGAAACACAAGCTAAAAAACTCAGATCCAGAAAATATGTCATTTATATTTATTATTGGGATTTGTGAGTTCTGTTATTGATAGAAAGACCAATGTGGTTAATTTGTACAAAAGCTTTAACAGCAGACAGCATGAAACTTAATAAATGGAAACATCTTGAAATTTGCATGTATTCAAATCATGTTGTCAAGACAAGGGGATTTTTCTAGTTAAAATTATGTACTTTTAGTAAACAAAAATACACTTCAACATGGGGTAATGGAAAAAGTATTCAACTTAGAGTGCTGAATTTGAAGCTATGGGACCTGAATTTGACCTCTGCTCTTTACTACCTATGTCATTTTGGGCAAGGCATTTGACCTCTTTGGGCCTCAGTTTCTTTATCTATAACATGAAATCAAAACAAACTTATAGTCATATTAAAAAATGTTCTAAATCATTATTGATTAGAGAAATTCAAATTAAAACAACCTCGAGATATCAGATTGCCTAAAATGATTGAAGGGGAAAGTGACAAATGTTGAGTGGGATGTGGAAAAATTGGGACACTAATTAACTGTTGGTAGAATAACTGATCCAACCATTTGGGAGAGCAATTTGGAATTATGCCCAAAGAGTTTTTAAACTGCCTATACCCTTTGACCCAGCAATATCACTACTAGGTCTAATTCCAAAGATGATTAAGGAAAAAGGAAAAGATCTTACATATTCTAAAATACTTAGAGCAGCTCTCTTTGTGGTGGCAAAGAACTAAAAATTGAGGATGCTCATTAATTGGGGAATAGCTGAATAAGTGGTGGTATATGATTGTGATGTAATACTACTATGCTATAAGAAATGATGATCTTGATGATCTTAAAAAAACATGTATAGACTTGCATGAAATAATGAAAAGTGAAATAAGCAGAACCAAGAGAATATTGTATACAGTAATAGTGAAATTGTTTTAAGAACAACTTGGAGCACCTAAATAATTTTGACTATGATAAATACCCAAACTAACTACAAAGAACCTATAAAGGAAGATGCTTTCTGCATCCAAAGAAAGAACTGATAAAATAGAAGTACATATAGAGTGATTTTCCATGTGTGATATTATATATATGTATATATGTGAGTGTGCACATATGTAAGTGTATATATGTGAAGGTAGCTATCTCTAGGGCAGGGGGAAAAGGGAAGAAAAAATGAAAAAAAGTTACATGATAACTTTGTCATATATTTAAAAGGAATAGCAAACAGTTGGCCAGCTAGGGGAAACTACTACTTTAGGAAATAAGTTGCATTCCTTAAGGTTTTGAGGTATCATAAACATATATATTATACTTATTTGTATACATACACACATATATCATATAGATTATATATTTATATAGAGGTAGTTATATGTGTGCGTACATATATTATATTTGTATGTTTGTATGTGTGTGCATATATATTTATGTGTATATTGTAAATATGACATATATACATACACACACACAAATAGAAAGCAGTCATTAAACATTTATCAAATGCTTGTTATGTGGCAGACAGTACTGGGGATATAAAGAAAGATGAAAAACAATCCTTACCCTCAAGGAGCTCATAATCTAATAGAGGAGATAACATATAAATACTTATGTATAAATAAGCTATATACAGGGAAAATAGGAAATAATTAACAGAGAGAAGGCACTGGAATTAAGATGCATTGGGAAAAGGCTTTTGTAGAAGGTGGGATTTTATTACAGATTTGAAAGATTCCGAGGAAGCCAGGAAGCAGAGATAAGGAAGGAGAGTTTGCCAGGTAGGGAGAACAATCAGAGTAAAATGTCTGGAGTCAGGAGTTTTTCTTCTTTGAGGAACAGTAGGGAGAAAAATGTCACTGGATCAAAGAATATGTGGTGATAGGGATGGAAAGGTGAGGCAGATTATGAAGGGCTTTGAAAATATCAAACAGAGAATTTTATATTTGATTCTGTAGGTCAGTGGTGTCAAAGTAAAATAGAAACGTATATCTAAGGGCCACATATTAGGTTTAGAAAATTGCAAATTAACATTATCTATGTTTTATTGTATTTTTATTTATTTTACTAACTACTTCCTAATTACACTTTAATGTGGTTCAGGGAGTTTTGCTATTGCTTACATCCAGTGAGTTTAACACCTCTCCATGTAGATAACAAAGAGTTACTGGAGTTTATTGAGCTAGGTAATGACATGGTCAGACCTAAATTTAAGGAAGATCATTTTGACAGTAGAGTGTAGGATTGACTGGAGTGGGAGAGGCTATTGCAATAGTCAAGTGTGAGGTAATAAGTGCATGTACTGGATAGTGGCGATGTTAGAGGAGAAAGGGGTGTATATGTGAGATGTGATATGAAGCTAAAATTGAATTCCTTGACAATAAATTGGATATGAGGAATAAGAGTGAGTGAAGAATCAAGGATGACATTTTGGTTTGTGAGCTTGGAGACTTAAAGGATGGTGGTGATCTTGATATTAACAAGGGAAGTTTAAAAGCTAGGAGGGCTTGGGGGGAAAGTTCAATTTTGGACATGTTGAGTTTAAAACATCTATGGAACATCCAATTTGAAATGTCTAATAGGCAGTTGAAGATACAAGCCTGGAGGTCAGGAGGGAAGTTAAAGCTGAACAAAAAGATCTGAGAATCATGTATATAGAGATGAAAATTGAACTTATGGGATCTGATAACATCACAAGTCGAATAGAGGGAGAAGAAAAGATGGCCTAAGACAGAGGCTTGGAGGATTGGCATGGTTACTAGGTATGACCTGGATGAAGATCCAGCAAAAAAAATTGAGAAGGAGCAATTAGGTAGGAGGAGAGAAAGGAGAAAGTAGTGCGGAAGAAAGTAGAAGAGGGTGATGCAATGTCAAAGGCTGCAGAGTGGTCGAGAAGTATAAGGATTGAGAAAAGACAATTAAATTTAGCTATTAAGAGATCATTAGTAACTTCGGAGTTCTGACAAATAAAGAAATCAGAAGTTAGATTGTACAGAGTTAAGAGAGTGAAAGGAAAGGAAGCTGAGGCACTTATTATATATAGACTTCTGAAGTTCAGTTGCAGAAGACAGAAGATATATGGGATGATAAATTAGTCATGAAAGAAGGATCATGTGAGAGTTTTTTGAAGATGGGAAATACATGCACATGTTGTAGGCAGCAGGGAAACAGGTGGTACACAGAGAGAGATTGAAGATTAGTGAGAGACTGGAGATGACAGGGGGACAATCTATTGGAGAAAACGGGATGAACTGGGATCACTTGTGCATATAGAGGGGTTAGCCTTGGCAAGAAAGTCCATCTCTTCATGTGAGACAAGGGTGAAAGAGGAGATAATGGCATAAGGCATCTGTGATGTGAGATAAGGAGAAGGGGAGAAGAGGGGGGTCTTAATGAATGGCCTCAACTTTTTTATGTAAAATATGAGTCAAGGTTCACAGTTGAGACGGTTGGGGAATGGGGAGTCATAGTAGAACCCAGTTGAGGCCATGTAACATGTATTTTATATAACAGAAGAGCTGAGTGATTTTCTCCACCTTCAATCAGGGAGGGAGGTAGGAAGGGAAGGATGGAGTGGGAGAGGGAGAGAGAGAGAGAGAACTCATTCAATGTTAATTGGGCTGTGTTCAATAAAGGTGAAATGTAAAGTGACCATTAGAAAGCCTTCACAAAGAAACTTTCCGTGTTCCAAAAATGCTTGAATATTAGCTGCTCAACTGTATTAGCAGTGATGTTACTATAGACTTTTCTAATCATTTTATATTAAAATTTTATGTTAAAACTGTTCTGTGCTTGATTCTTGTTTGTACTCTGGGTACCTTTTTACTTTCCCTCCTTGCTGGGGAAAATCTTTAGAGTCTAAAATTGAATTATTCCTCAGGAGTCCAAGGTGGAGGTGGAATCAAAACACTTCCCCTGTTGAGAAGATTTGCAACCCAAGAAGAACAAACCCAGGAGAAACTTCAAGAGCAAGAAAAGGACAAGGATTGGCACAGGATACCAGACTCTGGGGCCTGAGCTGAACAGTTGTCTGAACTAGGATGTGGGAGAGACTCAAATGCAAAGACATTGTTGTCTCTCACATTAGATTGTGAACTCCTTGAGGGCAAGGGCTTTCTTTTGCCACTCTATGTAACTCCAGTGCTTAGCATGATGCCTGATATGTAATTAATGTTTATTGATTGATATTGATTGAGAAGGGAAATAGAGTACTTTCAATGGGAATTAGTCATTTGACTAATTTGACTGAATTGTAGAGTGTGTGAAGAAAACTAATATATAACTAAAGGTTGAAAAGGTTATGAAAAAGCTTAAATGCTATACAGAAGAGTTTACATTTGCCTCTAGGAGTAATAGGGAGTAACTAAAGTTTATTGATTAAGGGAGTGATGTGATCAGATATATGCTTTAGAAGAATGATTTCAGGAACTATGTAGAGGGGAGAGACAAGACAGGCATAGCAATTAGAAAGGAGGTTATTGTAACAGGCTAGTACTCAGGTGGGTGACCTATGGACTCAAGACCATATGTGGCCTTCTAAATCTTTGGGTGCAGCCTTTTGACTGTGTCTAAGTTTTACAGAACATTTGATTAAGGGGATTTGTTCTGGGAAGTTTGGATTCAGTCAAAGGACCACACTTGAGGACTTAGAGGGCCACATGTGACCTCAAGGTCACAGGTTCCTCACCCCTGAAGGTGATGAATGGTATGTAAAGAAAATTCTATCTCTCCAGTGACTTTAGTTCCACTTATAGAGAGGTAAGATAAGACCTATGATTTTCTTGGTATAGGGAAAATCCTTTTACCGATGTTGGTTTACAACTTGGAATTTTGGAGAATTTCCTAGTATATTAAGTGACTTGCCCAAGGTCACACAATCAGTATATGACAAAGGTAGGACTTGAACTCATGTCCTCTTAACTCCCTTGATTATGTCAAGCTATCCGTGAAATCACAGATCTAGTTCCACCCCACTTATCCCTCCCCAAAACAAAAAGGAAAAGACCAACATAACAAACCAAAGAGAATTGCTCAATTACTAGACAGCTAATTTCCTATTTTCCTTTAAGTCCTCTTTTAAACATGTCTTTCAGAGGGCCTTTTCTGAACTGACTAGAGACATCAAAAAGCAATACTCCAGTAGCTTCTTAACATCCATCCTATAGAGTCTCTTTCCCCTGCGACATAATATTTTCCTCCTGATATGCCCTTCTCTCAAACTCCAATTTATAGTGTATCAGTGCACATTGAATCATTGCAGTGTCAGAAAGGCTCCTTCAGGATGATAGGAGATCCTTGAAGGGAGCTGGGATGTCTCTTCTCTACTGCCATTAACTTAAGCTCCCATTGTATACACTCCTCGCACAGTAGGTGACAGAGACTAGTGTTTCAGTTCCATTTAATCATTTAATATCAAAAGCATTCACAAAGTGATACTTAAATCAAAGACATAAAAAATAATAAAAGTGTAAATATTTTCCCCACCTCTGAGCAAGTTCAAACTTAGCCCAGTTTCTGCATAGCATTGGTTTGACAAAGTCCACTTCCAAATTTAGCTTTCTTACCAAATAGCTTCTTGTCTTAACTATCACTGGATTGAGTCCCAGAAGTCATGCCCTTCTCCTCAGTGCTCAGTTAGCTACAAAACCAAGATACTGGGATGCTAGGCCACTACTCTCTCTTCACTTAAAGAAAATAGCAAGTACTGAGGTAAGCAAGAAGCCTAAGAGAAGCTTAAGGCTTCTCCCTTTACAGTTTTGCTTTACATGAGATGCCAAAAGCAAATGAATAAAAGAAATTCACCAAGATTCAATAGCCAAGGAGAATGAGTCAAAGAGAAAGTTAAGACCAGTTAAGGTCTTTTTGAAGGCACCTTCAGTTCTAGCTAAGCAGTCAATGGAAAAGGTTTCTTCTAATACCACATGATTAGCCAACCAGGACCAGTTATAGAATATATACACACACATATACATACATATGTATGTGTGTGTGTGTGTATATATATATATATACACATACATATGCATACATGCATGTGTGTGTGCATACCACCATCTCTACAAATCACTTTCATTAGATATCATCACAAGTTTCCAAGAAACAAGTTCCTCATTATCTTCTTATGGGAAGACAGCATCAGAGATGTTCTGTGAAAGTACTGTTGCAGTGCAAATCTGTTACAGTACAATTTAAAAAGATCTTAGAGGTAATTTACTTCAGTCATCTCCTTTGTGCCTGGTATATGGTAGGCACTTAATAAATACTAGTGGGCAGCTAGGTATTACAATGGATAGAGCTTTGAACCTGAAGTCAGTCAAGGTAACCTAAGTTCAAATCTGAACTAATACACTTACTAGCTGTGTGACCTCTGGACAAGTTGCTTAACCTCTGTCTGCCTCAGATTCCCCATCTGTAAAATGAGACTGATAATAATGGCATTTAACTTCCAAGGATGTTGTGAGAATATAATATGATCATAGTTGTAAATCACTTTGAAACTTTAAAAAGCACATAAATACATATTATTATTGTTAACTAACTTCTACCAGATGGGGAGATTGAGATCCAGGGAGGTTAGGTGAAGTTGTATTTTCAGTTTAAGAAACTATACCCCAATTTACACAGCTAATAAGGTAAAATTGCAATCCATGTCTTCTTTTTCCAAGTCCTATGCCATGAGTGGGGAACCTGTGACCTTGAGGCCACATGTGGCCTTCTAGGTCCTTGAGTGCAGCCTTTTGACTGGGTTTAAGTTTTGCAGAACAAATCCTTTTCTTAAGGGGATTTGTTCTGGGAAGTTTGAATTCAGTCAAAGGGCTGCACTTGAGGACCTAGAGGGCATGTGATCTCGAGGCCACAGGTTCCCCACCCCTGTCCTATGCTCTTTTCACTGTGCCACATTGTCTCATCTCACCCATTTTCCATGTTTTATCTGTGTAATTAGCTTGTGAGTCCACATAAACTGTCTCAATTTTTTTCTTATCAATGCCCAGCCTGTTGCTGATTTTTAATCAATACCAAAAAACAATATTGTAATTAATAATAGCTTCCAAGATTCCAATATGACTAAAAGTGAAAGGCTCTTGAAAACCTCAGTACAGTGAGATCATGTCCCCATAAAAGTACTCCGGGAAGTTTGTTCCAGAGAAATCCATCAATTCTTATTCTCTCTTGTAGTTTTTTTTTTTTTAATTCAGTGAAGATTATCTCAGGGAATTCAGCTGCCTTTTTTGCAACATTATTCCTCTGGATGCTGGTTCTCCCTACAGACTCAGGGTAGCATTCTGTCCCCTTCCCTGGAAGAGAATACACTTGGAAGGACAGATAAGCAAGTGAATACTGCATGAACCAGGATGGAATACAAATTAAAGAGTCACCAGGTCTTTAAAATATGGAGTGCAAGACATGAATTGTTACTTGTCTTGATAGTCAGTGAGTTGATTTTGGTCTTATCCTGGGTCCAGAGCTACTGTTTTATCCATATAAATATTTTCTTTTTTTCTATCTTTCTCTATGTATCTGATACTGGACAAAGACAATCAATAGACTCAGAATTTAAGAAAGGTTTAAAGACTGACCTTACTGTTGGATGAGGAGCTTTTGGAAGAGATATTCTGAGAGGCCAGGACTCAAAGGTAACATAGTACTTCTGTATATGTGAGCAAAGAATCTATTTGTCTAACCACAAATTCATAACTCAGTGAATGTGTGTCTGGCCACCATAGTTACACACTGTAGGGGAAAACAGGTGCAGATTGTAGATCGTCCTGTGGGGAGCACTTTGTATAAAGTCCTCTCCTGCACCTGCAGTTCTGTATCTTATTAGGTGTCAATTAGCCATTTGTCACATTGTGGTGGGAGTGTGTTAGGAACAGGTTGATTACTGATCACAGTATATGTGATTGTTTTCTTTATCAGACAAGTTTGTTGTTCAGGGATTATGTCTCCTACTAAATACTAGCAACAAAAACAAACATAGCTCCAGTAATGACAGTCTCACATGGACATTTCTTTCAACATATGAAATGAAATTTCTCAAAGCTGTATCCCTTTGAGATAGATATCTTCTTTTAGTGAGAGTTACAAATGCACAGGGAATAATTTTGAGCAAATTTCATCTTCTATAATAACACATCCTTGAATAGAACACTGAACAACCACAAGTTAAGTGGTTTTTACCTTGCACAATTTCTTCAATCAAGAGATTAATAGATTATATCAATTTATCTGTCTCTACCCCTCACTATTCATTTAAACTTGAAATTTCATGCATCGTAGAATACAACAGGAAGCTTAACCCATTTTTTGATCATTGTTTTAGCCTATGGATGTGGTCTACTTGTTAGGCTTCCCATTTCTACTGTTGTGCATTGCAAAGTCAAGGTCAAACAAGTATATGAGTTTTACCTGTGGCTTAGCACTCTAGGCTTTGGATTAATTCTTGGATTAATCTTGGAAGTTATTCCTCAAAATCTATTTCTTGAAATCATCTTATTTCTGAGAAGTCTTAGAATATACCTCTAACATAATTTACATTTAAATTCAGTCTAGGTTTTCATCAACGTGGATAAAAGATCCTCCCTCCCCCTGCTCTCATACACAAATATAAAGTAGTATTGTATATCAGGTACAGGATAGCCTTTATTATGTCCCATAGAAAAATGCATAAAGGACTAACAGTAAAAGCTAAACAACTGATATGTCTCTCTTTTCAGTGAGTCTCACCTTTCCCCTAGGGAATAGCCCCTCAGCCTTATAGCATCAAAACATATTTGGAACTGCTATTGGAAAAGAAACAAAATTACTTTTCTTAAAGAAGCAAATCCTCTAACATCCTAGTGAGTCTCATTTTCATCTCTGACATCCATAAAGACACCCAATCTATACTACTACCATGAAGGCTTTTGGAAGCTCAAAAATGGGAAAATGTGACTAAGACAGGTGCTTTCTCCTGGACCTATACTGTCCCAATAGTTTATAGTAACAGATGAGGGCAAAGTCCAGGTCTTTTGGTCCTCTGTTTTGTGACTTTAATCCCTTGCTTTTCCCACTTTGGGGTGGGGGCACTTTGAATGATTTTCTTCTCCCTAAGAGAATGGTACTGCCTATAAATTTACCTTCTCTTGCTAGAAGGCTGGAATTTAGGTGTTCTTTCAGGTCACGTGGATGATAGTATATGAAATAGCCATGTGTCTTTGTCCTAAAGTCAAGTCAACAAGCATCCATTAAGAACCTATCATATGCTAGTCACTGTGCTAAGTACTGAGGATACAAAGAAAGGCAAAAACAGTCCCTGCTCTTAAGGAGCTCACAATAAAATGGGGAAGACTATATGCAAAAAATTATGTACCAACAATTTATATCTGGAACAAATTGGAGATAACATCAGAAGGATTAGCATTAAACAGGACTTGGAAAGGCTTCTTGAAGAAGCTAAGACTTTAGCTGAGACTTAAAGAAAGTCAGCCCCATGGAAGAGAACCTTCTTCCCCACTCTAGGGCCCAAATGTGCTTCTAGCTGAGCTGGTCTCTAGCCTGTCCTTTAAAAAAGCAAAATGAAAAAATGGGGAAAGGTATTAAAAGACAGAATTTCACAATTGATCTCCATTTATAAGTCCAGCCCAACCATCAAAACATCAATCAAATCATCCTTAATTCTAGGAGATGTTATTAATCTTTTCTATGATGTTATCCCTCGTTCTCACCACTTGATCAGCTCATTTTCTTCTCCTTTAATAAATTTCTTTGTTGATATCTTTTGCTTCAGTTTTTCTTCTAAGTTCCTTTTTTTTGTCATTAGGCATGCACCACACTCTTCATATGGAGATATGAAATCCCAAAGACTCCATGTAACCCCATCAGGTTGACCAGAGAACTACTCTGGTAAATCTATTATATTATCCCTCAAGTTAAATATTTGAAATCTCTAGAAATCAAACCAGAATGCCTTTGACTATGCTGTCCTATTATCTCAGTTCTGGATAGCTCTCAGGGAATCTAAAAGGGCTCCATTGTGTCATACAACCCATTCACTACAGTGGTTGCTCACTTTCCTGAATGCCTTCTCCAGTACTTTCCATTTCTTCCAAAAATTCTACAGCATTATCTTTGCTATACAGTTCCTAGACACTCTCAAAATCAAAGTAATAATCTTAAATGAGTTTTCAGAAATACCATAGCTGAGTAGGCCTTCCTCATCTATAAAACAAAGGAGATTAGATTAGTAATCTATAATCTTTAAAAATTGCATGAGTCTTTAGTTAAAGTATAATAATAGCTACTATTTATTTAACACTTTAAAGTTTGCCAAGGACTTTATGTAAGTTAATTTATTTTATCCTCACAACAATGAGAAAAGTGCTGTAATTAATTACTCTAATTTTATGGGTAAGGAAATTGAAGGTGAGAGAGGTTAGGTGACTTGCCCAGGGTCACATAGCAATTTGTTTATAAATTATATACATGTATAATATATCTATTGATATATTATTTTTATTATTAAATGTACACAAAAAGAAATTTTGAAGTTTGAGATAAAGATGAAATGAAGAAAAAGGAAGTGGGATAGCATTCCATATGAAGAAGGTATACACATATAAGGAAATCCAGGAACTAGAGAAGGGAGGTATAATGGAAAGCATTTAGAGAAAAGTCAATGGAGAGAGAAACAGAAAATAATTTTTCCATTGGAGTTTAGTACACACCACCTGAACAGAGAGAGGAAATAGATGATAAGTTTGGGAAACATTATAATCCTGGAACAAATAGTGTATTACAGTAGTGGAGGCTTCAAATACACAGACATTTGTTAGCATTCTCTCTCTCTCTGTCAAAAGAAGAATAGCTTGCCTTAGTGATGTTATACTTCAAAAAGTGGAAGAACCAAAAAGGTGAAATTTTCTAGATCTGCTTTTCACTGACAGAGAGGACTTGGTTTCCTAGAGTTTGTGATAAAAGAGAGGAAATCTGGACATAATTTAACATGTATCCTAGATTTGAGGAAAGCAGATTGCAAAGGATTCATAGGAAAGATAGTTAGGATCCCACATATTAAATGTTTCTGGGGAAATCAGACCAAGGATGGGAGACACTGGAGAATTAAATTCTAACAATGCAAAGGGAAATGATTCCACTGAGGAGGGGAAAAAATGGTATTTATCTGAAGAGATTGATGTGAATGTATATGGAACTCACCAGCTTAGATTTTAAAAGAAAATGTTCAGAAGACAAACTCAAGTGACACAATACTTTAAAAATGCTATCAGGTCGTCAAAAGCTCTGAAGAAACTAAATCTGGTATGGGAAGCTAAGGACAATGAAAATGGCCTTTTAAAGCAATATTGGGAGAAAATGGAGGATCAGAGAAGGAATAGGGATTTTACTGGAGGTGAGTGGCACAACAATAGTAAAAGAACACCTAGTTTACCCTTAATGAATTCAAGTCACTTGATCCAGATCAGTAAATCAATTCATCAGCACATGTTTATTAAGCACCTATCATGTGCCAGGTACTATATTAAGCTCAGAGGATAGAAGTCCAAAGAAACCCCACTCACAAAAAGTTTGCATTCTAATTGAATGGCAGGTGTGATGACTGAGCACTATATAAAAAATCACAGGAACCAAGAGAAGGAACATAGGATTGGAGGATAAACGGTGCAAAAATTTTGAAGAAAGCAATAGTAATCTGTAAATTTTAGGCAAGGGAGCTTGATTTCTACTTCTGGAAAAATTATGGAAGAGACCATTAAAAAATATGGTTACATAACATCTAGAAAAGGAGCCAGTGATTACCAAGAGCCAGAATGGCTTCATCAAGAAGACATAATGCCAGACTAACTGCATTTCTGTTTTTTACACGATTACTAAACTAACAAATGTTATATCCATAATGTTATGGATATAGCTCATCAATATTTTAGCAAAATTCTTGATGAAGTATCTCAAACTATTCTAGTAGAAAAGATGAAGACATGTGGCTCAGATTAAATATAATCTGATGGACATAGAACTGATTGAATGGCCAACTCAAAAAGTAATAATTAATACATTCATGACATTGTGCCAGGAGGTCTCCAGTGGAGCGTCCCAGGGATCTGTGTTTGACCAAGTGCTTTTTAACATTTCTATAAAGAAAGTATGATCATCACATTTGCAGCTAGAATACTGACCTGAATCTATTAAGATGAAATTCAATGGGAACAAATGTAAGTGCACTTGAGTAAGTAAAAATAAATTCACAAAGATAATATAGGGCAGGCATGGATAGATAGCACATGTACTGAAAAAAAAAATGGGGTTTTAACACAATACGAGTCAGCAGTATGACATAGCAGCCAAAAATGCTGATGTATTCTTGGGATTCATGAAGAGGGGCATAACTTCAAGGAATAAGGATTCGATAGTCCCACTGTACTCTGCCTTCATCAGACTTCATCTGAAGTACTATGTTCAGTCTGAGACATGATGGTATTAAAAGGACTTTAATAATTCCAGATGAGGGCAACTAAGATAGTAAAGGTCTTGAAGGCATAGCATGGAGAAAATAAAACTTTGGGTTTGGAAGTAGAGGAAATATGACAGCTAGCTTCAAATATTTGAATAACTCTCATGATTAGAAGGAATTAAGCTTATTCTTTTGGGCCCTACTGGACAAAATGGGAATAG
Organism: Vombatus ursinus; assembly: GCF_900497805.2. Taxonomy (NCBI): domain Eukaryota; kingdom Metazoa; phylum Chordata; class Mammalia; order Diprotodontia; family Vombatidae; genus Vombatus; species Vombatus ursinus. The sequence goes on from NW_020955184.1 coordinate 2,400,707, forward strand.
TGGTTGGAAGCTATTAAGAGGATAATTTTGTTTGAAATCAGTAAAAATGTTCTAACTTTTGGGGCTGTCCAAAAGTTAGGAGATGGCCTTGATAAGTAGTGATTTTCTCTTACTTGGAGGCCTTCAATCAGAGGCTTGACAACCACTTGTTAGGCATTTTATAGTGAGGATTCCTTTGGTGTATGGTTTAGATTGGATGACCTCTTTTAATTCTCAAATCCTGTGATTTTGTAATATTTTAAAATACTTTTAATTTTGTTTTATAGTACAAAAAGCTTTTTACTTTCACTAAAATATTACCTATGAAAATAGGTATATGAAAATAAATGCATATTTTAGTGTCTTAATGTGTTTCATTATTTTTTAAAAATCATGGCTTAACACTTTGAGATACAGTATTTCAAAGATTTCATTCAAAATTCAGCTTATTTTGATATTCCATTTTAACATTATGTCACAGCTGAAAAAAAATAACCCGGAAAAAATGTATGTATCCAAATGCAAGAGGTGCTTCATTGGATGCAGTTACTAAATAATAATTCTCATGTTCCGGTCCCATCTACCAATTACGCAATATTTCTTTGAAATTTGGTTCATAAATTTATACGAAACAGATAGGTCCAAAACCCACTGAAGGTCTTTCAAAGATTTTTAAATTGATTAAAAATCCAATTTTTTAAAGGTGACATATCACATCCAGCAATTAAAAATCTTGGTTTTTAAATATTTTGCTAGTTATGATAACTTCAAACTATCATTACTTCATATCTCAAGGAACAATATATACTTAGGGAGAGATTCATCATTCATGATTAGTTGAAATACAACTAATCATCTCAATAATTTTAAAATTTTTTGTCAACTTTTGTGAGATCTGGTTATAGAATCACTGTTTTTAATCCCGTAATGTGGCTCATATGAGGAGTAGAAGCATTATCTCTGCTATTTTCTTATTTTTCTCTTGTGTTCACATTATCAGCTTTACCTTCAGTCCATGATTTCTTTGCAAATATATTTTAAATCATTTATACATTTTGTGAGGATGATTTCACTTGAAACTAAATAAGAAACTGTATAAGAAATAGAAAGGTAGATCAATGGAATGGAGTAGACATCCAATTTACAGCAACAAATAAATATAGTTGCCTTGTACTTGACAAGTGTAAAGATTTGGAGATAAGATTCATTATTTGGTAAAAAAAATTGTTGAGAAAGCTGGAAAACAGTATGGCAGAAATTGGGTATAGACCAATATTTTATACCATTTACCAAGATAAGGTCAAAATGAATACTTGATTATATTATAATGAAATTTCAAGAACATGAAACATATTACTTATTAGACTTACGGATAGGTGAACAATTTATGAATAAACAAGAGGTAAAGAGCAGAGTGAGGTGTAAAATGGATAATTTCAATTACATTAAATTAAAAAGTTTTTATACAAATAAAATAAATGTAACCAATATCAGAAGGAAAGCAGAAAATTGGCGGGGGGGGGATTCAGAGACAGTTTCTCAGGTAAAGATCTGATATCTCAAATACATAAAAAAAATTTGTCAAATCTATAAAAATGCAAGTCATTCCCCAATTGATATTGATATCAAAGGATATGAACAGGCAGTTTTTAGATAAAGAAATTGTAACAATGTAGTCATGTGAAAAAATGCTCTACATCATTATTTATTAGAGAAATGCCATAAAACAACTTTAAGATATCATCTTATACCTACCAGACTGGTTAAAATGATTGAAGGGGAAAGCAAAAAAATGTTGGAGAAGGTATGGAAAAACTGAGACACCAATTTATTGTTGGTAGAATTGTGAACTGATCCACCCATTTTGGAGAGCAATCTGGAATTATCCCAGAAGAGTAATTAAACTACCTATACCCTTTGACCCAGCAATATCTCTTCTAGATCTATTTCCAAAGATGACTAGGGAAAAAGGAAAAGCACCTATATATTCTCTTTGTACTCTTTGTTCTTTCTTTGCGATGGCAAAGAACTGGAAATTGTGGGGTTGCCCATAGCCGAACAAGTTGTGGTATGTGATCATGATGGAATACTATTGTGCTGTAAGAAATGATGAACTTGACAGCCTTAGGAAAACATGGATAGACTTGCATGAAATAATAAAGAATGAAATGAGCAGAATCAAGAAAGCATTGTATACAGTAACAGCAGTACTGTTTTAAGAACAGCTTTGAGCAACTAAGTCATTTTGACTATTACAAATACCCAAATTAACTACAAAGAACTGATGAAGGAAGTTGCAATCTACATCCAGAGAAATAGCTCATAAGTGGAAGAATGTGTAGAATGATTTTGCATATGTGTGTATATACATATACATATTTGTGTCTAATGGTAGTCATCTTCAGGGTGGGGAGAGAAGAAAAAAGAAAAAAAAAGAATTTTACATGACAACTTCATTGTATATTTAAAAGAAATAGCAAGTTGTACATAATAGATTTGCAGTTTCACATGTAATCATCTTTTTTATTATTATTATACTATGTTATGGAAATACTTGTTTTATTCCATAAATTAAAAATAAAATAAATTTTAAAATTTTAAAAGGAAAATAGTATCAAAATAAACTCAATTTAGAACCAGAAAAGATAAACTAGATAACATAATTCACAAATCCACTTAATTAGACACATACAAACTATAACATGTGACAATATGTTGAAAATTAATGAATGAGTAAGAGTGCCACTGTCAACCCCTCTGTGTTATAGAACTCCCACTCTTCCCTCAGGAGACCTTTTATATATGTGACTGCCCAACATGTGGACAGAATTAGGACACCAGTATCAATTCATATATTATATATTGGTAAATACTATGTATTAGCAAAGTGTAATTTTTAGGTAAAAATAAGTAGAAATAGACATTTTAATATTTTCTTCACATCATAATGGATTATCTTGCCATCCCCCCTCCCCAGAAACCATGAACTATCTCATTTTAGAGACTACTGAATCAATTGACCTTTAAGGTCCCTTCCAACTCTAAATCATAATTCTAGACCTGGGTTCTCATCCTAATTCTGCTACTGAATAGCTGTGCAGCCTTTGTCAAAACACTTAAATTTTCTGAATGCCAGTTTCCTTGTAAAATGAGGGATGATGAATTAGATAACAGCTAAAGTATGCTTCAGAACTAACATTCTATGTTTCTAACAGTTTCCTTAAGTACTTTTTTTTATCTTTATGAATCTACAGTATGTCCCTATTTTAAACCACAAATGTATCAATATATCAAATATAAACATCTTTGTCTAATGTCCAAAGAACTGTACCATTTCTGTCTCATATAATAATAATGTTTAACATTATGTTATAATTATATAGCACTTCAAAGTTTTCAAAGTATTTGATAAATATCTGAAATATTTATATTTCTATAAGTACAAATGACAAATATAATTTGAGTCTCACAACAACCACATGAGTAGATAATATAGTTATTATTAATCTTCAATTTACAGATGAAAAGACTGAGACTCAAATACCTGAGTTCAAATCCAGCCTCAGACTCTTACTAGTTGTGTGACCCTGGGCAAGTCTCTTAACTTCTGTCTAATTCAGTTTCCTCATCTGTAAAATGTGCATAATAATATCATCTGCCTCCCAGGGTTGTTGCGAGGATCAAATGAGATAATCATTGTAAATCATTTAGCATAGTGGCATATAGTAAGCACTATATAAATGTTAGCTATTATTATTAAATGACTTACTCAATGTTACCCAGTTTACATGTGAAAAAGATTCAAAACAAGGTCTTTTCTGACTTCTGATTTAAATATCTTTTCCACTATACCTCACTGAATGACCTATTAGACTTTGTCTTTTTACTACTTCCCAACACAGACCCCATTTATTAATATACAACATTTAGGCCAAATTAGCTCTGAGTTATCTGCTGTCCACCATAGATACAAATACTGACTTTTCCTATCCCTATTTTGGGGTGAGAAGGATGTGTATGCTCATAAAAGTAACTTTTCAACTCCTATTTGAATGACTATAGCTAGAAGGGTTTGAGGGTCTACACTTAGTCTCCCATTTGACTTTTTGATACCTTTTCTCTCCCAAAAACAATGTATACTGCTCAGCAGCTCCAAACCTCCACTCCCCATATCTACTTTATGTGACTTTTGCATATATATAATTAGCTCAGTTGGCTCCTTCCCATTTACTAACCTACATCCATCCCTTCCTTCAAAAGGTCACTCCAAATTCACTTCTTCAAGGAATTCTTTTTTTCCCTCATCAACTCTATTCCATTCTTGTATGCTAAAAGATTCTCATTTACTCATTTCTTCTCTCTTTTGCCTGATGTTTAAATAATATATTTGCACTGTTTCCATATTTTCATATATTTAGAACCAGAAGATAATAACCAGAGATCAGGTAATACAATACACTCATTTTACAGATAGGAAACTGAGACCAGAGAAGTTGAGTTTCCTAAGGACACACAAGAAGTAAGTGGAATAGTTCACACTTGTACCTAGATGTCTTTTCCATCATATAGCATTGCTTTGTTTTAATTTATATGTTAACTTGTCAACATTTCTGAGTTTCTTTTCTTCTGGTTGCTTTCTATTCCTCCTAGAAGGTAGCTATTTGATCTTTTCTCTCCTCTTCTTGACTACAACAGAGTTGATTAACGTTCCAAATTTCTCCCTTTTCTAAACTACCCCCTATGATGGTAAGCAATTTGGTATAGGTCATATAAGTACAATCATGTAAAACACATTTCCATTTTAGTGATATTGTGAAAGAGGAAACACCCGAAAAAACCCACAAAAATAAAGTAAAAATAGGATGCTTCAATCTTTATTTAGTCTCTACTAGCTTTTTTTCCCCTATGGATGTGGATAACATGTATTTTTATCATGAGTCCTTTGGAATTGTCTTGGATCATGGTATTGCTGAGAATAAGTCATTCATAGTTGATCATCATATTATATTGCTGTTACTGTGTACAATGTTCTCCTGGTTCTGCTCATTTCACTTTGCATCAGTTCATGTAAGTCTTTCCAATTTTCCTGAAATCCTGTTTATTATTTCTTATAGTAAAATAATATTCCATTACAATCATGTACCACAACTTGTTCAGCCATCCCACGATTAATAGGCATACCCTTAATTTCCAATTCTTTGCCACCACAAAAAGAGTTGCCATAAATATTTTTGTACAAATAGGTCCTTTGCCTTTTTTAAAAAAATTTTTTTGGGATAGAGACCAAGTAGTGGTATTTCTGGATCAGAGGGTAGGCACAATTTGATTGCCCTTTGGTCATAGTTCCACATTACTCTCCAGAATGGTTGGATAAGTTCACAACTCTACCAACAGTTCATTAGTGTCCAATTTTCCTATATCTCTACCTACATTTATCATGTTACGGTCTGATAGGTATAAGGTGGTACCTTAAAGCTGTTTCAATTTCCATTTCTGTAATCAATATTTTGAGCACTTTTTAATATGACTGAAGATGGCTTTAGTTTGTCTGAAACTGTATGAACTGTATGAACATTTATCAATTGCAGAATGACTTGTATTCTTATAAATTTGATTCAGTTCTCTCTCTATATATTAAGGAATGAAACTTTTATGAGATTCTTGCTGTAAAAATTATTTCCCAGCTTTCTGCTTTCTTTCTATTCTTGGTTGCATCGGTTTTGTTTATTCAAAAGCTTTAATATAATTAAAATTATTCATTTTACCTCTCATAATGCTCTCTATCTCTTCTTTGGCCATAAATTCTTTCCTTGTCCATACATCTATCAGGTAAACTATTCTTTACTTTCCTAATTTGCACTGTGTCTAAATAATCTACTCATTTTGACCTTATCTTGGTAGACAGTGTAAGATATTGGTATGTACCTAGTTTCTCCCATATTGTTTTCTAGTTTTCCTAGCAATTTTTGTCAAATAGTGAGTTCTTGTCCCAGAAACTGGGGTCTTTGGGTTTATCAAACACTAGATTACTATGGTCATTTACCACTGTCTTATATATCTAATCTATTTCACTGATCCATCACTCTATTTCTTAGTGAGTACCAGATAGTTTTGATGATTACTGCTTTATGATATAGTTTGAGATCTAGTACGGCTAGTCTACCTTCCTTGACATTTTTTTCATTAATTCCCTTGATATTCTTGACCTTTCACTCTTTTATTTTAGTCATTTTATTGTCTCTGTCTGGAGATAAACCATATCCAGTTATAGTTGCTAAATTTATTGGCATGTATGTGTTATAATTTTTACTACTGTTTTGTAGAGTAAGGACTATTTTTTTCCTCAAAAGTATTTCTATAAATCTTAACCTATTGAAAACTTTATCTGAGAATGTCTATTAATTTTCTTCATCCTTTCATCCTTTTATCCCCCCCTTTTTCTTTTATAACAAAGTCTTAATCTTTTACTCATCTTGAGGTGATCAGCCCTATTGTTTTTGTTTAGGGGGAGTGAAGAGAGTATAATTCATACTGTTATTACCATACCCTCTAAACATGTTTTCTAAGTTTGCTGTTTGATTATTAATGAGATGCACACTGGTGGGGGTCTCATGAGCTACATTAATAGTAGTACAGCTCCATAGAACTACTGTTAAAACCCAAGGTAGTAATCATCCCTCTGGAGATTCAACCTCTGAGTGTGAGTACAAGTTGGAGAAGTATATACACATATGTGTGTATGTGTATGTATATGTACATATGTGCGTAAACATACATATGTATATATACATATATTAATATGATGCTTTGGTATGACTTTTTTGACTTGAAAGTCATATTCAGTTTCTTTTAGTAGTGTTCTTGTTAAATCAAGGCTAGGCATAATCAGAGATATTGCATTTTATACAAATTGGTTTTTTTTATATTATTATGTTGGTAACATGTTTTTAAAAATTTCAGTTTCCATTGTGGAGATCAAATAGTTTAACATTCTTACTATACTTGGGTCTATTTTAAGTTAATGGTACATTCAGGTGGCTTGTTCAGTAACTACCAAATCAATAATGAGTTGCTCTTTATACCTCCAGTACTTTAGGGCACACTCTATTCACTCTTTAGCCAATATTTTGTTTTCTTGTGTTTATAGATTTTTTAAACAATACAAATTGTGAATGCTGTGTGTAATGTACATAAATTTATAATCAACCTATATTTGGAGGGATCACTGCTGTTGTCTTCTTTTGGCAATAGCTTTGTGATCCCTTCAGTTTAGAAAGCTAGGATCAGGCTTCCACCAGAGAAGAAACTGACCAAGTAGTTCATGTACAGGACTGAAGCCCTTGGGCAAATAACACACAGCTTTCCAGTTTTCAAAGAAGCTCTAGTTTCAGGTATGTCCTTTTGATGAGGATGGGAGCTAGACCCCAAAAAGGAAAAACCCTGGACTTTTCCACATAGCCAAATCTCTGGCATTTGCCTGAGGCTAGAATCCCATCAACTGGTCTTTCACTGTGGCTATGCCCAATCTCCCAATTCTGTTACCCTTAACCTAGCCTAGCCCTCCATTGTCTTACCTCCCTATGGCCCCTAGCCATTTCCCACCCTTAATCCTAGCTAGGCTCCATTGTCCCTTGGCCATGAGGTCCAGGTCCCAGGTGTTCTGTTCAATCCAGTTTACTGGCCACTCCCATTCAGATCTTCCTTAGACCCCTCCTCTAGTCACCCCAAACTACTTGGCCACTCCTAGATCCCTCCCACAGTCTTTCCATATATAAGGTCCATCTTGTCTCCATTAAAGTGCTCACATTCTTATAATCTAGCCACTGCTCAGATTCTTATAATCTAGCCAATAACTCACTAACATTCAGACTCCTTAAGAATCTGCCCAATATGACTGATGTTCTAATAAACCTTGTTTTTGGCTGAAAGAAGGCTTGGGTGAATTCTTTCAGGCAGGACCTGCATATTGTGAATTTGGGGTCCCAACACCCCTAAGCCCCTATACCTCATCATTTTCAATAGATTTTTCATCATTTAATGTATTAATTAATGATATACAAACTTACTATTTCTCACGTGATCTAGCTCACCCCTTCATTGTGTTGGATTTCTTTTGTTTAAATTTTATTTTTAATTATTGAATAAAAAGCATTTTTATAACAGTATAATTAAAATAGATGGTTGTGATGAGGATGGGATCTAGACCCCAAAAATGAAAAACTCTGGACTTTCCCACATGGTCAAATCTCTGAAGGTCCCCTCAGGCTAAAATCCCATCAACTGGCCTTTCATTGTGGACCTCCCTATGGCCCTAGGCCACTTCCCACCCTTAATCCTATCTAGGCTCCTTTCTCCCTTGGCCACATGGTGCAGGTCCCTGGAATTCTATTACCTCATAGACTACTTGGCCACTCCTAGACCTCTCCCATAGTCTTAATGTATATAAAGTCCATCTTGTCTCCATTAAGGTGCTTAGATTCTTATAATCTAGCCAACAACTCACTAATGTTCAGACTCCTTAAGAGTACCCAACATTACGAATGTTCTAATAAACCTTGTCTTTGGTTGAAAGAAGGCTTGGGTTGAATTCTTTCAGGCAAAATCTACATGTTGTGATTTTGGGGTCCCAGCACCTCTAAACCCCTGAACCTCATCATTTTGGTGACCCATTCAGGGAAACTGCCTAACCCCAAGTTCTTCTTTAGTCAAAACTTGAAGGTGGTATGTAAGCTTCCCCTCCTTTTTCTTGCTCTGCAATTGGTGTTGCTCTCCAAGCACCAAGGCTTGGAGGTGCTTTTCAGGCAGAGAGTTACAAGGCTGTCTAGCACTCAGCCTGACACTCTCAGGCTCTCAGTTCCCTGGGTCAGTTTGAAGCCATGGACCTGGGTACACCTTCTGCAGCACAGAGGACAAGGACGGATGCCCTATCTGGAAGTGTATGCCCAATTCTGTCAATTCTCTTGGCCGTAGGGAATTGGGGAAAACTGCAGTTGCTTTTTGGTTCCCTGAGGCTTACTTGCTCCCTTCCCTTTACACCCCTGAATCCTCCTTCATGGAGGTTACAGGGAAAAGTTAGAACAGCTAACAATATCTTGGCAGATTCTGGAGGTCTTGTGATTGATCATTAAGGAGTTTTGAAACTCCTTACAACCCTGGTCACTCCTTTCTCCCACTTCCTTCCCTTGATTCAAGAGTTATCTGTTAACCTCTCTCATAGGAAAAGAGAGTTTCACCCTTTACCCCTCACCTTTGATTTTGCTCTCCCCCACCTGGGAAAGGAAGGTGAGAGGGGCAGCAGATACAGCATGGGCCCCCCTGGCAATGGCCGTGGGCCCTAGGACAACCTTTGCCTGGAAGCATCACCCAGGTTCAGCACATCCTGCTCAATGTAAAGAAGCTAACCTCTGAACTTAGGTAAACATGGTCTTTTAAATTCGTAATTTTAACTGTTAATGATGAGATGTTGATTCTCTGTGTAAAGTAATTTAGAAATGCATTTAACAAAAACTGAAGTCACCTGATTAGTAATGGGTTCATTTCAAGTTTCAAATTGGTGAACTTTTTGTATCAATTATGTCAAGCAACTTTTCACAATTTGGTTACCACTAAAATAATTTAGCTATTGTTGGTTATTGTTTTAATGTATAAACTTGCCAAAAAGCTTGTTTGGGCTTTGTCTTGCTGAGAATTTGCAAGTGTATAGAAATCTCTAATGACTGGCTTTTTACACCAGGACAAATTTAAGTTTGATATGTAAATCCTGGAAACGAATTTTCCTAAACTGTGATTAGTGAAACTTGCCATTTGAGGTAAAAGCTCATAGGATTTTACTTTGAGTTGTCTGATGGATCATAATCCATTGATAATCAATAATCCACCATCTAACAGAAATGCCACAAGCTACTCAAAGAGAATGTGATACTGGTGGGAAGTCAGCATTAGGAAAAGATGAGAGGACAATTTTAGCCTCAGTCTAAGGTGGGATCCTCCTGTCTCAGTTTCTCCATTATGTTCCTTTGAAAGGGAATGTTACCCACCTGGTTGTTCCTGAGTCTGGCTATGAGGTGGATTTGATACTGCATGGTTGGAAAACTGAATTACCTGACCTCCAAACAAAGCTAAGGATGTTTTATCCTCTCAAAGTTGGGCCCTAAATCTAGTCCCTGTTTTATATCTGGGCTCTGCAGTTTTTTCTGTCAGATTTGTGTCTTCCAGATTACAGATCATTCACCTACAGTTGATAGCAAACAGTGGGTGCCAACCAATGTCCTCCTACATTCGCTGGATGCAGCCTATGCTCTGTTCCAGTCAACCTCTTTGGGACCCCCTTGAGTCAGGGACAGCTTTATGCCCCTTGCCAGCAGGAAGCAGTTTCAGAAGCTGAGACCTTCACCCCTTACCCCAAGAGAATTTGGGTCCCATTTGTTTGAGGGGGGAATGATGAGGATGGGATCTAGACCCCAGAAAGGAAAAACCCTGGACTTTCCCACATGGTCAAATCTCTGGAGGTCCCCTCAGGCTAAAATCCCATCAACTGGCCTTTCATTGTGGACCTCCCTATGGCCCGAGGGCACTTCCCACCCTTAATCCTATCTAGGCTCCTTTCTCCCTTGGCCTTGTGGTCCAGGTCCCTGGAATTCTATTACCTCACAGACTACTTGGCCACTCCTAGATCCCTCCCATAGTCTAAATGTATATAAGGTCCATCTTGTCTCAATTAAGGTGCTTAGATTCTTATAATCTAGCCACTGCTCAGATTCTTAAAATCTAGCCACTGATCTGATTCTTATAATTTAGCCAACAGCTCACTAATATTCTAAAAACCTTGTCTTTGGCTGAAAGAAGGTTTGGATCAAATTCTTTCAGGCATGTTCTGTGTGTTGTGATTTTGGGGTCCCAGAACCTCTAAACCCCTGAACCTCATCAGTTGCACATGAAATTGTAAATCTACTATGCATAACTTGCTATTCCTTTCAAATATACAACAATTTCTTGCAATATAAGTAATTGGAAATTTTCTATGTCTCCCTTCCTTAAAGGTTGCATTTTTCCTGTAATTTCTTTGCTCTACAAGCCTCTACTTTTTTCATTCTTGCTAAACTGTTTATTTGAGGGTATTTTTTTTGCACTACTTTGACCCTTTGTGTTGCCTTAACTTTTGACTTTGCCATTCAGTTGCTGATTACTAGGATATCACCCTTGCTAATTGTGAGAAATGTGCTGAAGGGATGTTTGCTTTAGGGTGGCAAAGTGACTACTAGGTGGTCACTTGGTTCCCTAACCCATGATGGCTGAAGTAGGGGAAAAGGAGAGTGGCTGGATCAAAGCTTCATCAAAAAACATTGATCACTAAGCCATCATGACAGGAGGGAGCCTTAACCAGGTGAATCAATATACCTATCTTCCTGCAGTCCTTCCTGCAGCCCTTCTAAAATCAATCTTAAACATAGCCTTTAGTTTCAATGAATCAATCAGGGACTTAAAGCTAAGTGCAAATAGTACTTAAAACTGGAGTGATCTTGCATAGAAAAAGGGTTCTAATAGGCTGAATAAACTTAGTCATATTCTGGGAAATATCTCTAAATTATCAAAGGAATTAAGAAGGGAGTCATTTGGAAGAAGTATAGTATTCCATTAAAACCCCTGAAGAGGAACCACCTTGGAAGCAGGGGGAAGGAAAGGAGAGGTCTTGGTTTTAGCATTGTTCTTAGTCCCTGTCCTTCCTCCTCTTTGACCCAAGAAAGACTTTGAAAGCTTTAAAAGGTTTGGAGGATGTTGGAGAATCCCCCCCCCCCCCCAATCTTCCTATTGATGATATAGCAGCATCACAAAATCAGCAGATAGTAATGTTTGCTTTGGGGATCAAGGACAGACTGGTTGTAGATTCACAACTCTACTAAGAGTCCCATAAAGAAAATATACTATCCCTAAGGGAATCTTTTTCAGCTTTTCACTAATGGAAGGAAAAGATTTCTAGTAACCAGGAACTGTGAATTACCCATTTGCGACATGTGCTCTCTAAGCTTGAGCCCACTTTCCTCTGTACTGTGTAAGTGCCTCTGAGAATAACAGACTTGGAGAAATGTTTTACACTGTTTTTTTTTCTTTACTATCTTCTCAAATACACCCCATTCTATAAGTTACTTAAGACTCGTTGACAAAAATGATTCTCTGCTGACAATCTTAGGGTCAAAACTCAAAGTGATGGCATTAGAGAATCACTTCAAATTCCTTATGTACCTTCAGAACCCTGAGAGAGATGTAGTCTTACTCTGGGACCACAGACTAATCTGTCAAAGTGGGAGGTGGGATAAGGATCCTCAGGATTATATAAACTATATACATTCTACTTTCAAAGCTGTTCCACTTTCTTGCCTCTTTCAAAGCTTCCTTATGTTCTCTTTTTGTGCATTTCTTTTAAATGCTTCAAAGAACTTCTTTACTTTCTTTGTTTTTTTGTGGTTTTTTTTTTTTTGGCAACACTATCATTTGTCTCCACTAAATCTCTTCTCCCCAAGAAAGAACAAAAACAACAACCCCATAAGAAATAATAGTGAAGCAAAACAAATACACACATTGGCAGTGTTAAAAAAAATGTGTCGGGGCAGCTAGGTGGTGCAGTGAATAGAGCACCAGCCCTGAAGTCAGGAGGACCTGAGTTCAAATCTGGCCTCAGAACAAACACTTGTCACTTACTAGATGTGTGACCCTGGGCAAGTCACTTAACCCCATCTGCCTAAAAAAAAAAATTTTAAAAAAAAGTATGTCTCATTCTGCTCCTTGAGTCCATCACTTTAGTGTCAAGATATATATATATATATATATAGCTTGCTCCATTGTTGGTTTTTGCAAATTGCAATGATCAGAAATCTTATCTTTCAAAATTATTTTTCTTTACACTGTTGTTATTATTATATAAATTGTTTTCTTGGTTTTGCTCACCTTGCTCTGCAATAGTTCAAACAACTGTCCCCAGGTTTCTCTGAAATCTTCCCTTACATTATTTCTTATGGTACAATAATATTCAATTATATTTATTCAACCATTCCCCAATTGATTCCCTCTTTGTTTCCAGTTCTGTGCTACAACAAAAAGCTATTGTATAAATATTCTTGTACAGATAGCACTTTTCCATTTTTATCTGATTTCTTTAGTATATAGGCCAAGTAGTAGTATTGCTGGGTCCCGTTAGTGACTTTTGGAGTATAGTTCTAAATTCCCTTCCAGAAAGGCAGAACCAATTGATAACTCCACCCAGAGAGGATCAATATAACTATCTTTCTGCAGCCCTTCTAAAAGCTTTCATTTTCTGTTTTTGTCATGCTTGCCCATATTATAAATGTTAAGTAGAAACTCAGAACTAATTTAATTTGCATTTTTCTATTAATGATTTAGAACTTTTAAATATGGTTATTGGAAGCTTAAATGTTTTACTTTAGCACTGCCTGTTTATATCCTTTGATCATTTATCTACTGTAGAATCCCTGTTATTGTTATATATTTGAGTCAGTTTTCCATATATTTTGAAATCATCAGAGACACTTGTTAAAAAAATTTTTCCACTTAACTGTCTTTCTTTTAATTTTAACTGAATTGATTTTGTTTGTGCAAAAATTTCAATTTTAAGTGCACAGTATTGTCAATTTAATCTTCTCTGATCATCACTAACCCACATTTATTCATGAACTCTTTCCCTATCTATAAGAGGGAAAAATATTTCCTTCCTTGCTTCTATTTGTGATGTGACTCTCTAACATTCAGGTCATATGTCAAGCTGAAGTTTATTGTGGTGTTTAGTAAGAGAGGGCAATCTAAAACTAATTTCTGTCAGACTTCTTCCTGTATTTTCTTAACAGATCTGGTTTTTGTTTGTTTTTTACAATTAGTCTTTACTTCAGTAGTTGGGGTCTTTGGTTTATTGAACTCTATACTACTATTTTCATTTATTTCTGAATTTGTTGTCATTGAGTCATTTCACTCATGTCCAACCCTTCACGACCCCATTTGGGATTTTCCTGGTAAAGATACTAGAGTGGTTTGTCATTTCCTTCTCCAGCTCATTTTACAAATGAGGAACTGAGGCAAATGGGTATAAATGACTTACCCAGGGTTACATAGCTAGTAAGTGTCTGAGGCCAGATTTGAACTCAGGAAGATGAGTCTTCCTGATTCCAAGCCTAATGCTTCTAGCTGCCCTTGTTTCAATATATTGTGTACCTAATCTGTTCCACTGATGAATTTTTCTACTTTTTTTAAACCAGTACCAAATAGTTTCAATTATTAGTTCTTTGTGTAATATGCTTTGAGATCTGGCATTGCTGAGCCTCCTTTCTTCAAATATAGTAGTACAATTATAGTAGGGGACTTTAATCATCCCCTCTCAGAACTAGATAAATCTAACAAAAATATAAGAAAGAAGTTAAGGAAATGAATAGAATTTTATATAAGCTAGATTTGATAGATATCTGGAGAGAATTAAAGGGAAATAGAAAGGAATACACCTTTTTCTCAGCAGTTCATGATGCCTTTACAAAAATTGCCCATATATTAATACATTAAAATTATAGTTAAAAGTAGAAAAATAGAAATATTAAAAGTATATTTTATAATAATGATGCAATAAAATTATATTTAATAATTTAATAATAACAAAGATACATAGATTAATAACTAATTGGATATTAAACAACCTAATGTTAAAGAATGAGTGGTTTAAAGAACAAATCATAGAAACAATCTCTGAGCAAAATGTTAAATAAAACTTATTCATGAGCCTATATTGAATTTCTCTTTCTCTCTATGGAGACACAAAGAAAGGCTTCAATACATTACTCCCCTTAGACTAGCCAAACTGTCCTTCTTGCTGTTCATCACACACAACATTCCATCTCTCAGATCTATGTCTTTACATTGACTGTCTCCATGCCTGAAATGTATCTCCTTACCTCTCTCTTTTAAAATCCCTTGACTTTCTTTCTTTCTTTCTTTCTTTCTTTCTTTCTTTCTTTCTTTCTTTTTCCTTCCTTCCTTCCTTCTTTCTTTCTTTCCTTCCTTGCAAGTTCTGCTCAAGCATTCCTTTTGAAGATTTTTCTGATCTCTCCAGTTGCTAGTGACCTCTCCCATCCTCCAAAAAACAAACAAAAATACCTTTTACCTTGTATTTACTTTGTATAAATTTTTTATATCTGAAAGGCAACATGACAGAGTAAATAGTGAGCTGTCATGAGAGAACTGAATTCCATTCCAGCTGTCTAAGCAACTTGCTAAGAGTTTTGTAGAGAAGTGTCAAACTCCATTGGCACAAGCAGTTTCCTCATCTAGGAATTCCCTATATGAATAAAATCACAGGTTCATTCTTAATCCTCATATTTTGTACATGCTTATTTGTATGTATATTGTCTCCTCCTGATAAATGTAAGCAGCATGAAGGAAAATACTTTTTTGTCTTTGAATCAAATTCACTTTTTTTTGGCTACAACATTATACCAGTAACTCCTATGGAGCTTGTTTTTTTTTTCTTCAGAAAAACCTACTCTTTAGCCTTCTGTCCCCATTTTATATTTGTGAAGTTGAATTTTTGAACATGTTTAAGATTTTACATAGATCTAGTTTAGTGCTCTAAGCCTGTAAAAATCTTTTTGGATCTTGAAACTATTATCCATTGTGTTAGTGATCCCTCCCACTTGCATTAATTTGCTTTGTGATGGGAGGGACTGCCATTTTTGAATTTGTGCTTAGAACAGTGCTTCATATATAAAAAAGGTCCTTAATAAACTTTTGTATAATTGAATTTACTAGATTTAGAGGTGGAAGGGTCCCTAGGTATTATTTAGTCCAATTATTTAATTTTACAGATACGGAGAGTGATGCCTCACTCTCAAGTCTCAAGTTAGGAGACTAACTTGCTAGAAGTTATTACATAAGTACTTCCCTATTTGCCAAATGCCAAATTTATTTACTAAACACTCATTTCCCAAAACTCACTTTTCTTTGAACAGAGCTCCTACCACAGCTGTTGTCATTGAAGGGAACAAATCTTTTGGAAATTTCCATCCCATGATTATATCTCACCTATTTCTTACCCTAATTCTCAACTTCAAATAATCTTCCAAAGAGCTATTATTGTATAACCTCTTCTGTATCTCTTACCTCCTCTCAAGTCACCAGAATCCCAATCCACTATAATCTTCCTATCTGCCAAACCTCAGCTCTTGGCTTTTCTCTGTAGAGGTATGAGAGGGGGAATAATGACACATCTATATAGCAATGTCAGAGGTATGTGTTGCTTTTCTATTCCTGTGCACTGTCCATGCACATTCCTTATATGTATACCCCTACTTGTGTGCACCCTGGCCATATATGTTCCCTATATGTCCCTTTTCATGTGTGTCCCATGAGTGTTTCAACTCTTCCCCTGTATGTGTGAGAGAGCATTTCTCAGGTTTATGGGAAAAATGTTTTAATGCTAGTTTCTTATTGTGCTTTTTCATTAAGTGCCTTTGCTTTGACCACTTTGAGTCATCTTATTGATTTTAATGAGGTAAATATATTGGTGAGAACTTATAGTTTTGTAGAAATGTGGGCCCACAAAGTACTTCATACCTAGGCTTCCCATCTCTGAGAGATCCTCAGAGTGGAAAGTGCCCTGGATACCACAAATAATTGTTTTAAGCCATAGAAAGTTTTTTTTTAAAGTTACTATAGTAATGCAATGTAAACAGTACATTAGATACTCTTGGCTAAACTCATAAACTCAAGTGGATGGTAGACACAAAAAGGGCAGTGATTCATAGCCTATAGAGTGATTCAACAGTGTTGTGGTAAAACACACACACACACAAAGTCATAAATTATTTTTAGTATCATAATTCCATTATTCACTCAATTCCAGTGAGATCAAACAATGATTTCACGATTTTAAAGTACTCAAAGTTGTCTTACTGATGTATACATTCCTTCCAATACTGCAGATTGCAGTTCATACCTGCCTATGTGTGTCATTTTTCTCCATTTTATCCTATAACTTTGCCTCAGGGGATGTCACATGGTGACATGGTGGCATTCTTTTCTTTCTTGTGACAGACATTATAAGAACACCAGTGGAGTTCATATATTGTTCACTAGTTATTGTTGTTCTCACCATTTGGCCAATCCATTTTATTTCTCAAGTATACATTTCTATGATAATATCCTTTATTTCTATTCTTATTTGTGGTTCTCTATTTGTTATGAATTGTAACCTGCGCAGACCCACCATGTATCTTGCCATTGCTGTCCGAGCAATAATCATTTAAGATTGATTATTTAACTTAATTTTTAATTTCAAAATAATAATACAGAATTAGGTTTTAGAATAATTCAGAATTAGGTTTCAGATTTAAGTAACTTCAGACTCAAATTGAATGAAGTTCTACAAAAATGACAACAGGCTTCTCACCCTTGTGTTTCATGGATAACAATATCAATGATGATGAGGAGGAGGACAATACCATATATAGCAATTGCTTTATATTTATATAGACAAAAAACATTTATATAGTAATTACTATGTACCAGGCACTAATCGATCTTCACAACAACCCTAAAAGAAAGGTGTTATTATTATTCTCATTTTGCATATGAGGAAACCATGGCAAACAGAAGTTAGGTGACTTGCCCAAGGCTACACAGCTAGTAAGTGTCTGAGGCTGCATTTGAACTCTGATCTTCCTGACTCCAGACTCAGTGCTCTATCCACTGTGCCATCTACCTTCCATATGTTCTATAGGTCTCAAGAGCCCACTGAACAAGAGGAATTAAAATCAACTAGGTTCAATGCAACAAACATTTATAATCATCTATTATAAGTTAGGTACTATCTTAAAGATGAGAAATTTCAGTGCTCAAGGAAATTACAAAGTGCCACATGGTACATTAAAGGAAATAGTGGTAGATAAGGCTAGGGTTATATCATGTCAAGTCTGAAATACCAAGAGGCAGTTAGATAGTGCAGTAGATAGAGTGCTGGTCCTGGAGTCAGGAAGACCTGATTTCAAATCCAGCCTCAGACACTTACTAGTTGTGTCACATTGGGAAAGTCATTTAAACTCTATTTGCCTCAGTTTTTTTATCTGTAAAGTGGGTATAATAATGGCACCTACTTCCCCTACTTGTTGTGAGAATCAAATGAGATATTTGTAAAGCACTTAGCAGTGTGTGGCATTTAGTAAGTGCTATATAAATGTCATTCTTATTGTTGCATTCAATAACATTATTATTATTACAATAATCTATAGACCATTCTGAAGGAATAAAAGAATCTGATAGGAGAACATCATGATCAGAACTGTACTTTAGGAAGATTCATCTGATAGTAGTAAATGACACTGATTAGGGACCAATATTTTGCATACCCCTGTGAAGAGATAATGAGATCTAGAATAAGGGTGGTGATGGTGGGAATGGAAAGGAAGAAACAGATGTCAACAACATTTTGCAGGTAAAATAAATAGCATATAGAGGTTTAGGTAGAAGGAAAAATTGAAGCTGAACCTGGGATTTTTTTTTTTATCTGGATGACTAAGATGATGGTAGTGTCATTAACAAAAATAGGAAAGGCAAACATGTTGTTTGGAAGAGAAGATAATCATTGTAGACATGTTAACGTGGACTGAAGTTTAGGAGATAGTAGGAGCTAAAGATAAAAATCTGGGAGTCATCCAAGTAGAGGTGGTGGATGGAGCTATGAGAGTAGGTGAAAGCACCTAGAAAGAATATCAATGATAGAACTTTAAGGAATATCTATCTATTTATAGGCATGGGAAGGAAAATAAAGAATCAGTGGAGACAGGCAAGGAAAGATCACAAAGGCAGGAAAAGAATCAAGAAATTCATTGTCCTGGAAGCTAAGAGGAGAGAGAATTTCAAGGAGAAGATTAGAAACTGGATTAAATGCTACATAGAAGTCTAAAAGGATATGGACCAAGAAGTGGTCCTAGATTTGGGTATTCACAAGTGATGATGATTTAAGAGAGCAGTTTTAATAAAGTGGTAGGTGTAATCAAAGGAATAAAGAATGATAATTTTGTGAGAAAGTGTAGGTCCCAAATGAAGTTTGTTGGTGAAGGGGGAAAAATGAGGCTATTGCTTGAAAGGGTACCAGTATTGAGAAAAGGCTGATGTTTTCTTAAATATCCAGTATACTTTATATTGAGCTCTCATCATAAAAGACCTAAGATATACAATTATGGCACCGTTGCTGGGCATCAGGAAAATGCACATATTCAATATCTTGAAGTGCTTCTTCAAACAGCACTTGAATCATAACCTAAATTTTTGGAAGGGGCAGTTATTTCTTATCCAGTGTATCTTAAGCAAACTTGAGATAGGTATAATCTAATATTTGGAAAGTGAATAGTTTAAACTCATGTGCTGAGTCATTTCTTTACAGTGTGCAAATGGTCCCAAAGTGACAATGAAATAGGAGACTTTGCAAAAGAGTACACTTCTAGAAGGTAGCTAGATGGTGCAGTGGATAGAGCATCAGCCCTGGAGTCAGAAGCACCTGAATTCAAATCTGGCCTCAGACACTAGCTGTGTGACTTTGGGCAAGTCACTTAACTTGATTGCCTCAAAAAAAAAAAGAGTACACTTCTATTTGAATGAACCATGAGGATATGGGACAAGAAGAGTCAATGCAAGGCTTAAAGGATCAGGAAATATTAAAGGTCAGCAAAGTAACAGATACAGCACTCAGGAAGGCAATCTGCCTAGGTGCAGCTACTTGTATCCACTTGTGGATTCAGACCTGCTTGAATCCTAAGACCAGTTCTGGCCCTAGACAAGGGGTATATAAGGAAATATTGTTGTCATGGGCATTTACTATCCTACTATTTCCTTAAATCACATAAAATAGGTGAAATGTCAGCAGTCTGTAAATTCAGAAATTGTCTAGAGAATGTTTCATCCTCACTTCCCATCCCCCAGTAATGAAAGCCTTGTCTGCTTAGATACAGACATAAAAAGAATACACTTTTCTCTAGGAATAAAGACAAACCAGCCCAATCTCAGGACAGATGATTAAGTTCTAAGACCTGAACAATGTATAAGACGTGACACATGGTAGAGAGCCCACCAGAGAGTTACAAGAAGAAAATCAGCATGCAGGAGAATAGTCATTAAAGGCAATCCAAATACTCTCTACACAAGGAGTAAATGAATCCAATAATTTTGGGGGACTGGTTCCTTAGTTTCATATGACCTACTCCTCAAAGATGGTCATACCCATGATCTTATCACCCACAAATGCACTACTTCTATCTTCATGAATTCCAAAATTCCCTTATGTGATCACAATTTATTGTCATTCTACTTCTCCTATGCAACCCCAAAACTTGTCCTTCTACACTGTGATCTCCAATCCCTTGATGCCTCAGTTCTTCCCTAGACCATCACCCTTGTGCCAGCAACACTTTCCACCCTTCCCCATCTTGATCCCTTAGTGAACTATTTCAACACTACACTATCTCCTGTGAATTCCTGGTCCCGTTACTATACTGCTGATCTTACTCTGCAAAGCCTCAATTTTGGAGTGAATGAAGCTGAAGAAAATCATAAAACCACTCTGATGGGATCTACTACCCATTTATGTTACATGAACTTGACTGGGTTCTCATTGTTGCAAAGCAATAATTTTATGCCTCAATAACTGATTCATTGTCCCACTTATCCCACTTAACAAACCTTTTCATTCCTCCTCAAACCTCCTGCAGCTCCTCTTTTCCCACCATCTCAACTGTGAACCTTGCTTCATATGCATCTCACAAAACTCAGATACCTTCTGCTGCTATCTTCTTTTTCACCTCATTGTTACATGAAGATATGTCCCATCTCCTGGCTAAGGCAAACTCTTCTACACATACAAGTGATCCCATTTTCTCTATCATTTTGCTTTATCATCCCCACTCTCTTGCTTATTTTCAATTTTGCCCTGTTTACAGGCTGCTTCACTACTACCTACACTACTACCTTTGTCTCCTTCATCTTCAGAAAAGCCATGTTCCACCTATCCCCTCTAAATATCATTCCACATCTCTATTTTTTATGGTTAATACCTTGAGAACTGTGTTTACAATAAATACCTCTATTTCCTCTGTCATTCTTAACCCTTTACAGACACTGTTTTCTCCAAAGTAACCAATGATCATTAGTAACAACCAGAGGAGAACTTAGAAAGAGTGATGTCCCTAAAAAGGTGATTTATAATAAATCCTGGCACTTCCCCTCTTCTCATTATCCTTAACTCTTTACAGTCTGGATTCTAACCAATATTCAACTGAAACTGCTTTCTCTAAAAATACCACTAATTTCTTACTTGCAAATTCAATAGACTTTTATCAGTCCTCATCATTCTAGTAGTCTTAGACAATGGTAATCACCCTCTTTTCCTTGATATTCTCTTCTTTTTAGATTTTGGGACACTGCTCTCCCTCTGGTTCTTTTCCTACATATCTGATCTCTCTTTAGTCTCATTTGCTGGATCTTCATCAAGGTTATGCCTGATAATCATGTGTATCCCACAAGGATCTGTCCAGGACTCTCTTCTCATCAACCTCTTTACTTTTTTATTTGGTTATCCCATTAACTCTCTGTATTCAATTATCTCTATGCTAATGATTTTCAAATCTACTTATCCAGCCCTAACATTCCTCCTGACCTTGAGTCTTGCATCTCTAACTGTCCATTAGACATCTTGAATCAGATGACCTAGAGATATATCCAAAACTGAACTCATCATTCCCCCACCTCAACTCTCCTCATTTCCTAACTTTTCTTGTTAATGTTGAAGGTACCATTATCCTGCCAGTCATCCAGGCTTATAACATAGGCGTTGACTTTATATTCCCTCTCACCTCACTCCCACAACATCAAATCTGTTGCTAAGGCCTATTTATTTTTTACCTTATTCTCATATACATACCCTTCTCTGTTCTGACATTCCCAATATCTCTTTGGAGGCCCTCATCACCTCACATATTGACTATTGCAATAACTTGGTGGTTGGTTGGCCTACCACAAATCTCTTCCCACTCCAGTCCATCTTCCATTCAACTGTTAAAATTATCTTCATAAAATATGTATTTAACCATATGTACTTTACATCTACTCATCAAACTCCAGTCATTCCCTATCACCTAAAGAGTCAAATATATAATCTTATTTGGGATTCAAAGCCCTTGTATTCTGTCCCCCCTGCATTTCTAGTCTTCTTGTCCCTTACACACAAACTCACACACACAGCAGAGTATACTCTGTCATGCACATGTTATTGCACATATTTTCACTAAACAGTGGCACTGGATTACTCACTGTTCCAGGAGTAAGAAACTCCATCTCCTGACTCTGAGCATTTTCACTAGCTTTTCCTCTATTTTTTTAATGCTCTTCCTCCTCATCTATGCCTCCTGGATTCCCTGGCTTCCCTCAAATCTCAGCTAAAATCCAACTTTCTCAATCCTTCTTAAATCTAGTAACTTCCCACTGTTGATATTTTCCTATTTTCCTTGAATATAATTTGTTTATAAATAGTTGTTTGCATAGCTCTCCCATTGGACAATGAGCTCCTCAAGAGCAAGGGTCTGTCTTTTGCCTTTCTTTCCATGCCTATTTTTTAACACAATGCCTCACACATAGTATGCACTGAATAAATGTTTGAACTGGAACTGAAAATAATCAGAAGTGTTTATTTGTTTATTTGAAATCCTGTTTGTGTTGGCACAGAGGATCATTCTAGAACAGGGGTGGGGAACCTGTGGCCTCCAGGCCACATGTCTCTCTGTCACCCCTATTCTAGAAAATTTTTAATCTTGTCTCAGCAATAAAGGGGACATTTCTATAACTTGTATCATCTTGATTGCTGACAGTATAACCCCCTACAGGACTACTGCTTATCCCATACTGGTGGACTCTTCTATACTTGTCTAGGTATACCTTTGAGGTAGAAGAGAAGCCAAAAAAGAAAAAAAAAAAGCAGTATTCATTCTTTCTTCTGACCCTGACCTTTGAAATGTGGGTGGTTTTAGCAAAAACTAGCCATATTTTTCCTCCCAGAAATCATTTTCTACTCCCTAGTTACTATTCTCAATTGTATACTTGCAGAGAGGAAGAAGGGTGTTCTGCCATGTGTCCTGATAGCTGGATCTTATCAAGCTAGCAAAAATGGTCCTCCGACTTGTTTTTATCTTAGGACAACGTCAGGAAAAAACCACAGTTCCAACTTAGTTCTACCTTTTGGGAAGTTTATAAAAAATATTATCAAAATTATAAAATTCTCTCTCATTGTTAGGTTCAAGGCCCTTATAAGGATAAAATTCTAGTGTTTTTTTTTTATAAGTGGAGTTAAGATCTCTGTCTTTCTCTCTGTCTTTCAGTGCCAATGGTTTCTCTTTCACTTGCAGTGCTTTGTTCATAAATAAGGACAAACATGAATCCAAAAGCAGTTAGGAACACTATTTTTTCTATAAAATTTGGTATTAGACTTCCTGAAGCCAAGATGGCAGACTAAGAAGTAAATCACACTCATGTTGCCTTATTGACCTCTAAAAATACCAAAACATCCTGGAACAGTAGAGACAGTGGAAAGATAGTAGTATTTTAGCCTGGGAAACTTGGAGGATTGCCAAGAAAGGTCTGTTTCACTTAGAGGAGTGCAATACAGGACAGTAGGCATCCCAGCAAGCCAACAACAAAACCCACCTCAGGAAACTAGCAGGAGATCTTGAGCCCCAAAGAGGTGGAGCAGACTAACACAAACACCAGGAGTCCCCACATGTCTTAACAGAGCCAGGGGAACTGACTGACCCCAGCTCAGAGAACCACCACATGTAATGACATAGCCCCAAGCAGGCAGGCGTTCTCCAGTGGCCAACCTCCCTGAGCTTCAATGCAGCACTGGGTAAGCACAGAAAAACCCCACCTGGCCTCAACACATGCAAGACAATACCACTAGGACCTCAGCTCAGCACCAGGTAAACTACCAGACCCCTATAGCCTCGAGCTGCCAGTACATGAGGCCCCAGCTCACAAAGTCAGTGACCAGGCCCCTAGCCCCCAGCACAAGAAGCTTGGGATAGTGCCCCCTATGATCTAGCAGGAAAGCTCATCTTTAAAAGCCAGGAAATAGGCAAAAAATGAAGAAAAAGTGGAAAAGAACACTGACCATAGAGAATTATTATCATGACAAGGTAGATCAAAGCACAAACTTAGAAGAGGACAACATTGTCAATATACCTACATTTGAAACCTCAAAAGGAAATATGAATTGGTCCCAAGCCCAAAAAGCCTTCTTGGAAGAGCTCAAAAAAGATTTTAAAAGTCAAATAAGAGAGGCAGAAGAAAAATTGAGAAAAGAAATGAGAGGTATGTAAAAAACAGTCAATAGTTTGGAAAATGAGGGACAAAATTGACTGAAGAAAATAACTACTTAAAAATGCAATTTAATGAATGGAAAAGGAGGTACAAAAATGAACTGAAGAGAAGAACTTACAAAGCAGAATTGGTCAAATGGAAAGAGAGGTACAAAAAGTCACTGAGGTGAAGAACTGCTTAAGAAGTATAATTGACCAAATGGAAAAGAAGGTACAAAAGTCAACTGAAGAAAACAATTCTTTAAAAAATAGAATTGGGCAAATGGAAGCTAATAACTCTATGAGACATCAAAAATCAGTCAAATAAAATCAAAAGAATGAAAACATAGAAGAAAATGTAAAATACTTCATTGGAAAAACAATTGAACTGGAAAACAGATCAAGGAGAAACAATTTAAGAATTATTGGTCTACCTGACAATTATGACCAAAAAACGATCCTAGACAGCATCTTTCAAGAAATCATCAAGAAAAACTGTCCTAATATCCTAGAACCAGAGGGTAAAATAGTCATTAAAAGAATCCACAGACCACCTCCTGAAAGAGATCCCAAATTTCAAATGCCAAGGAATATTGTAGCCATATTCCAGAATTATCAGGTCAAGGGGAAAATACTGCAAGCAGCCAGAAGGAAATGATTTAAATCTCATGAAAACCATTATCAGATTACACAGGAACTAGCAGCTTTTACATTAAATAATCATAGAGTTTGTAATATGTTAGTCCATAAGGCAAAGAAGTTTGTATTACAACCAAGAGTCAACTACCAAGTAAAATTGAGCATAATCTTTCAGGGGAGGAGATGGACATTCAATGTAATAGGGAACTTCCAAACTTTACCGATAAAAAATCCAGAGCTGAACAGAAAAATTAATCTTCAAATACAAGACTCAAGAGAAGCAAAAAAAAAAAAAAAACAGGAAAGAAAAAAATGTTATTCAATAAGGGTAAAATGTTTTAATATCTACATAAGATGATACTTATAACTCTTAAGAACTGTGTCATTATTACAACATTTAGATAGAGAGTGTGGGTAAACATTAATGTTGATGTGATAGTAAAAATATTAATTGATTAAGGAGTGAAAAAAAGATTGTACTGGGAGAAGAGGAAAGGAGGAGACAGAAAAGGATAAATTACATCACAAGAAATGGCACAAAGACCTATTATAATAGAGGAGAAAAAGGGATGGAGGCAAGCATTCTTGGAACCTTATGTTCATTGCATTAGTCTCAAAGAAGGAATAACATACACATTCAGTTGGGTAGAGAAATCTATCTTACCCTATAGAAAGTAGGAGAGATAAGGGGAAAAAAGGATGGGAAGGAAAAAAGTAGTAAGGAAAGATGAAAGAAATGGGAAAGGGCCTGATAGAAGGGAGGGCAGATTAAGGGAGAAAGTGGTCAGAAGCAAAACACTAGTGAGGAGTTAAAGGGAAAAAGGAGAGAGAAAGACATAATTAGAAATCATAACTGTGAATGTGAATAGGATAAACTCTACCATAAAATGGAAGTGGTTTGTAGAGTGGATTAAAAACTATAATCCTAGGGGGCGGACAAAGATGGTGGAGTAAAAACAGTGACATGCTTGAGCTGTCCTCCAAACCCCTCCAAATAACTGTAAAAACTGTCTCTCAACAAATTCTAAAGCAGCAGAACCCACAAAAAGACAGAGTGAAACAAATTTCTAGCCCAAGACAACCTGGATGGTTGATTGGAAAGGTCTGTTGCACTAGGTTGGGAGAGGAGCACACTTCAGCGTGGGCAGTGCAAGCAAACATGGGGCCTCAGCAAACCTGGAACGGGCCTCTAGGTACTGAATCAAGGGGAGCTGTGGTGGTTTCCAGACTTCTCAACTCACAAACACCAAAGACAACTTAGAGGGTCTGTAGGAAAGGTCTGTCTGACCGTGGTGAGAGAGGAGCTTGGTCTGGCCCCAGTCCTGGCACAGCCCCGGGGTGGCAGCTGCTTCTGGAGCTTGTGGCCCACAGATGGAGGCGGGGCTTGCATGGCTGATCAGAGAGGGACTGCAGGGATCTCTTTATTGCCAGTGAGGCAGGATTCTCTTGCTTTCCCAGTGCTTGGATCTGGGTTACAGTCCTGGGTGGTGGTCTTGGGGTGAGAAGGAACATTGGCTTGGTGGAGCCTGTGGTGGTGATGGGGAGGGAATTGTCCTCACAGTGCCAAGGCAGAAAAGAATGCTTGTGGTCATGGACCAGACCACAAGCCAGGAAAATAGTAAACACCTCACCTTTGATCATACCAACTTGGAAGAACTGAAAATTTACAGGTCCCTAGAATTATCTCTGAAAACAGATGCACAAAACCCCCAAAGCATGGGACACTACATTCTCCACACTGGAAGCAGACCCCTACCTTAACAAAGAGTTTAATAGTCAAGTAATTGACTGGGAACATGAGCAAACAGTGCAAAGAAACCTCAGACGATAGAATCTTACTTTGGTGACAAAGAATATCAAAACATACAACCAGAAAAAGACAACAAAGTCAAAGCTCCTACATCCAAAGCCTCCAAAAAAAAAATATGAATCAGTCCCAGGCCTTGGAAGAGCTCAAAAGGAATTTTGAGAAGCAAGTAAGAGAAGTAGAGGAGAAACTGAGAGTGATGCAAGAAAATCATGAAAAACAAGTCAACAGCTTGCTAAAGGAGACCCAAAAAAATACTGAAGAAAATAACATCCTAAACATAGACTAACTCAAATGGCAAAAGAGGTCCAAAAAAACCAATGAGGAGAAGAATGCTGTAAGAAGCAGAATTGACCAAATGGAAAAGGAACTTTAAAAGTTCAATGGAGAAAATAAGTCCTTAAAAATTAGAATGGAGCAAATAGAAGCTAATGACTTCAAGAGAAATCAAGCCATTATAAAACAAAACCCAAATAATTAAAAAATAGAAGACAATGTGAGATATCTCATTGGAAAAACAGTTTACCTGGAAAAGAGATCCAGGAGTGATAACTTAAAAATTATCTGACTACGTGAAAGCCATGATGAAAAAAAAGGCCTAGACATCATTTTAAAAGAAATTATCAAGGAAAACTGCCCCGAACCAGAGAGTAAAATAGAAATTGAAAGAATCCATTGATCACCTTCTGAAAGAGATCCCTAAAGGAAAACTCCCAGGAATATTATAGCCAAATTCCAGAGTTCCCAGGTCAAGGAGAAAATATTGCAAGCAGACAGAAAGAAACAACTCAAGTATTATGGAAACAAAATGAGGATAACTCAAGATTTAGCAGCTGTTAAAGGATATTGAGGGATCAGAGGGTGTGGAATGTGATATTCTGGAGGTCAAAGAAAATAGGATTATGACCAAGAATCACCTACCCAGCAAAACTGAATATAATCTTTCAGGAGAAAAAATGGAAATTCAAAGAAATAGAGGACTTTCAAGTATTCTTGATGAAAAGACCAGAGCTGAATAGAAAATTTGATTTTCAAATACAAGACTCAAGAGAAGCATGAAAAGGTAAACAAGAAAGAGAAATTAACTATTTACATTCTTACATGGCATGATGATATTTGTAACTCTTGAGACCTTTCTCAGAATTATGGTAGTAGGAGAGAATATATATAGACAGAGGGCACAGGGTAAATTGAATATGAAGGGATGATATCTGAAAAATAAAATTAAGGGGTGAGAGAGGATTGTACTGGGAAAAGAAGAAAGGGAGAGGTAGAATGGGGTTAATTATCTCACATAAAAGAGGGGAAAAAAAGCTTTTACCATGGAGGGGAAGAGTAGGGAGGTGAGTGGGAATGAATGTATTTTACCTCTCATCAGATGTGGCTTAAGGGAGGAATAACAACTATATACCAATACATTTGACAATCATAGTGAAATGGATGAATATTTAGAAAGATATAAATTTCCTAGGTTAACAGAACAGGAAATAAAATACTTTTGAGCCTATTTCAGAAAAAGAAATTGAACATGCCATCAACGAACTCTCTAAGAAAATATTTCCAGGGCCAGATGGATTATAAGTGAATTCTACCAAACATTTAAAGAACAATTAATTCTAATACTATAGAAACTATTTGAAAAAATAGGTGAAGAACAACTCCTATGAAATTCTTATTATGATACAAATATGGTGCTGACACCTAAATTGAGAAGAGCCAAAAAGAGGAAGAAAATTATAGATCAATTTTCCTAATGAATATAAATGCAAAAATTTTAAATAAAATATTAGCAAAGAGAGTACATCAACTTATCATGAGGATAATACACTATGACCGAGTGGGATTTATACCAAGAATGCAGGGTTGGTTCAATGTTAGGAAAATTATCAGCATAATTGACCATATCAATAACAAAACAAATATCTCAATAGACACAAAAAAAAGCTTTTGACAAAATACAATATCCAGAGAGCAAAGGAATAAATGAAGTCTTCCTTAAAATGTTAAGTAGCATCTACCTAAACCATCAACAAATATTATATGTAGCGGGGATAAATTAGAAGCATTGTCAATAAGATCGGGGTGAAACAAGTATGTCGGTTATCACCACTGCTGTTCAATATTGTACAACATGGTACTAGAAATCTTAGCTTTAGCAATAAGAGACAAAAAAAGCAATTGAAGAAATTAGGATGGGCAATGAGAAAGCTATCATTCTTTGCAGAAGATATGATAATATACTTGGAGAATCCAAGAAAGTCAACTATAAAACTACTTGAAATAATTAACAGCTCAACAAAGCTCCAGAATATAAACTAAATCCATATAAATCATTGGCATTTCTATATATTACCAACAAAGCCTAACAGCAAGAAATAGAAAGAGAAATCCCATTCAAAGTAACTCTAGACAATATAAAATATTTGGAAGTCTACCTGCCAAGATCAACCCGTGAACTATGTGAACACAATTACTAAGTACTTTTCACACAAATAAAGTCAGATCTAAATAATTGGAAACACATCAGTTGCTCATGGGTAGGCTGAGCTAATATCGTAAAATGACAATTCTACCTAAATTGATTGACTAGTTCAGTGCCATACCAATCAAACTATCAAAAAGTATTTTCTAGAGCTCAAAAAATAACAAAATTCATCTGGAAGAACAAAAGGTAAAGAATATCAAGGGAATTAATGAAAAGAAATGCAAGGAAAGTTGGCTTAGCCATACCAGATCTAAAATTGTATTATAAAGCAGGAATCATCAAAACTACCTAGTACTGGCTAAGAAATAGAGTGCTGGATCAGTGGAAGAGGTTAGGTACGCAAGACACAGTAGTCAAAGACTACTATTTGATAAACCCAAAGACTCCAGCTTCTGGGATAAGAACTCACTATTTAACAAAGACTGCTGGGACAACTGAAAAATAGTGTGGCAGAAACTAAACACAGACCAACATCTTACACTATATACCAAGATAAAGTCAAAATGGGTATGCAATTTTGATATAAAAGTTGATACTGTAAGCAAACTAGGAGAGCAAAGAATAGTTTCCCTGTCAGATCTATGGAAATAGGAAGAATTTTTGAATAAACAAGAGATAGAGAACATTATGAAACTCAAAATGGATAATTTTATTACATTAAATTGAAAAGTTCTTGTACAAACAAGGCCAATACAATCAAGATTAGAAAAGAAGCAGAAAAGTGGGAAACAATTTTTACAACCAGTGTCTCTGATAAAGACCTCATTTCTAAAATATATAGAGAACTGAATTAAATTTATAAGAATACAAGTCATTCCCCAATTGATAAATGGTCAAAGGTTGTGAGCAGATAGTTTTCAGATGAAGAAATTGAAGCTATCTCTAGTCATATAAAAAATGCTATAAGTCACTATTGATTAGAGAAATGCAAATCAAAACAACTCTAGTTACCACATCACCCCTATCAGACTGTCTAACATGACAAAACAGGAAAATGATAAATGTTGGAGAAGACATGGGAAAATTGGTACACTAATCCACTGTTGGTGGAGTTATGAACTGATTCAACCATTCTGGACAGCAATTTGGAACTATGCCCAAAGGTCCATAAAACTGTGCACACCCTTTGATCCAATAATACCACTTCTAGGGCTATATCCCAAAGGGATTATCAAAAAGGGAAAAAGAACTATATATGCAAAAAATATTTATAGCAGTCCTTTTCGTGGTGGCAAAGAATTGGAAATTGAGGGGATGCCCATCAATTGGGGAATGGCTGAACAAGTTGTGGTATATGAATGTAATGGAATACTATTGTTCCATAAGAAATGATGAACAGGTGGAGTTCAGAAAAACTTGCATAAACGGGTGCTAACTGAAGTGAGCAGAAT
Source organism: Vombatus ursinus (assembly GCF_900497805.2). Taxonomy (NCBI): domain Eukaryota; kingdom Metazoa; phylum Chordata; class Mammalia; order Diprotodontia; family Vombatidae; genus Vombatus; species Vombatus ursinus. The sequence continues at coordinate 2,431,391 of NW_020955184.1, forward strand.
CTGGAAAACATTGTAACAGCAACATTGTGTGATTACTAACTTTGATAAATTTAGCTCTTCTCAGCAATGCCATGATCTAAGACAATTCCAAAAGACTCATGATGGAAAATGCTATCCATATCCAGAAAAATAATTATGGAATCTGAATGCTGATCAAAGCATATTGTTTTTCCTTTTGTTGTTTTTTTCTTTCTTATGGAAATATGTTTAATACGATTGTACTTGTACGGCCTATATCAAATTGCATTCCATCTTGGGGAAGTGGGAGAGGAAGGAGTAGGAGAAAGTTTAAAACTCAAAATTTTTATAAAAATGAATGTTGAAAACTAATAAATAAATAAATATTTTAAAAATTAAAAATGTTTTTTAGTACTAATTGAAGCAGAAGGCATAAACATAACTTTAAAGACCAGATAATTTTAGAACAGGAAATTATTCAGAGAAAGCGAATGAATAAGCTTAGAAGGACAAAAGAAAGGAAAGTATGACTATTGTTAATCTCGGAAAATTCAATGTTAAGAAGTTTCCCTCATTCTAACCCTAGGTAGTATTCTGGAGGTTTAATCCTGTGATTGTCCTAGTGGTAGATGTAACTAATATCCAGAGTTGCTTCCATTTCCCTGTTCACCTAGAGTGGAAAAAAATTAAAACTCAAATTCTTTTATTTATGGTCCACTACTTAACTCCAATTCCTGATGGTCTCTTTGATTCTCAGTTCAAATTTCCAGGTTGCAAGTTTATTTGGCTCTCCTTCTCACTCTCAGAATAAGAACCTCATCAGCTCTCCTTAAAATTCCGGAAGATTCTGCCACCCCATGTCTTAGCTCAGCCCCCTTCCTGTAGAAACTCAGTGCTCACAATTTCAGAGATTTCCTTTGAATTCACAGTACTTCAATCCTTGCCATGCATTTCTCCATGTCATTAAAGTACTAAAGTAACTTTCCTTCCTGGAATCTGGAATTTTACAGTCCCATGAAAAATCATCTATGGTACTTTAAGCCTCTGGAATTAAATGACACAATATCAAATAAATATTAGTATTTAATAGAACATGCATAATTGATCCTACGTCCCATTAATAGTATATGCTAGAGAAATAGTAAATCAAAAAACATTACATTACAGGATGCTTCAGTGACTACAGAGTTAATTATATAAGAGAAATTTATATGCACATGGCACAGCAGTATGTGCATATCCATATTACAAAAAATAAGAAGACTGGAAAAGTAGGAAAGATAAAGGTTAGGAAGGCCTTTAAAAGCCAAGGCTCTGACCTCAGTCCTGTTCTCTTCTTCTATACTATTTCACTTGGTGATCCTATCAGTTCCCTTGGATTCAACTGTCATCTCTGTGCAAGTAATTCTTTATTAGTCTAGCCATAACATTTCCTCTGATCACAGGTGGTAAAACCAATAATTTTGATTACATGGAATGTAAAAGTTTGTGCACGAGAAAAAGTAATTTAGATAAAATTAGAATAGAAGCAAAAAAAGGGAGAATGGAATTTTTTGCAAGTTTATTTGACAAAGACCTCATTTCTAAGAAATATAGAGAACTGAGTTAAACTTTATAAGAATTACAGCCCTTACCCAATTGTTCAATAGACAGTTTTCTGAAGAAAAAATTTATGCTATCTATAACCATATTAAAAATGTTCAAAATCATTAGCAAGTAGAGAAATCCAAATTGAAACAACTCTTACACACATCATATCAGTAATGATGAACAAAAATGACAATTAATGGAGGACCAGTGGGAAAACAGGCATTCTTTGTTTGTTTGTTTATATTTTACCGACAACATGTTGTTGGCAGAGCTGTGGACTTCTCCATCTATATCCAAACTACATTAAAAAATCCATTAACTCATACAAAACATTTGACCCAGCAGTACAAAATGTATATCCTAAAGAGGACAATGAAAGAAGAAAAGTACCCATGTCTACAAAATGTTTATAGCAGCTCTTTTTGTGGTAGCAAAGAATTAGAAATTGAAGGGGTACCCATATATTGGGGAATGGTTGAATAAATTAGGGCATATGAATGTGATGGAATATCGTTGTGCTAATGGTGAGAAGGATGATTTCAGAGAAACCTTAGAAGATGCATAAGTTGATGCAAATGAAGTAAGCAGAACCAGGAGGACAATGTATAAAATAACTACAATATTGTAAGGACAAACAACTTTGAAACTCTAATTAACAAAGTGATCAACCACCATTGCAAAGGACTAATGATGAAACATGCTATCCATCTCCAGATAAAGAGGTGATAGGCTCAGAGTCCAAGTTAAGGTTTATGGTTGGGGTATTTTTTGGAGGGGGTGTCATGGTCAATCTAGGAATTTATTTTGCTTGGCTACACATGTTTATAATGTATTTTGTTCATCTTGCTTTCTCAATGGGGAGGGAGAAGGAGGTGGAAGAGAATTCAGACATGAAAATAAAATAAAATGCCTATGGTATATATAATTTAAGATATTCAATAGGTAGTTGGAGATGGTCTAAAAAGTCTGGAGATGGTTCTGACTAGAGGTCAGAAGAGAGGTTATGGATGGACTAATAGAGAATTATTTCCAAAAACATAGTAATTGAATCCATGGGAACTGATAGGACCACCAAGTGAAATAGTGTAGAGGGAGAAGAGAACAGGACCCAGGACCCAGGACCCAGGTCAGAGCCAGGCTTTTAAAGGCCTTCCTAACTTTGACCCTTCCTACTTTTCCAGTCTTCTTAAACCCTATTCCCCTCTGCATATTCTAATATCTAGTGACATTGGCCTTTTGTTCTTCCTTGTATACCACATTCTATCTCCCAAATCCAAAGCATTTCCACTGACTGTCTCCCCTACCTATAATGCTTTCCCTCCTCATCTCCATTACCTAGTTTCCCAGGTGTCCTTCAAATCTCAGTGAAAGTGCCACCTTCTGAAAGAAGACTTTTCCAGTCTTCCTTCTTCTTAGTGCCTACCTTCTGAGAAAAACCATTAGAGAGCAGTATCATAAAAGCCTCAAGACAAGAGAGTATACAGAGGAAGAGAGTGATTACCATTGTCAAAAGCTGGAGGAAGATCAAAAGAACGTTAGTAACTTTAGAGAGAAGTTTCAGTTGAATGGTGAGATTGAAAGCTAGACTAAAGAGACTTCAAAAGAGAGTGTGAAAGGAAAGGAAGTGGAGGCACCTATTGTAGACAAAATTCTTGAAGAATTTTAGCCACAAAGAGAAGAAGGTTATAGAATGATAGCTAGTTGGGATGGTTGGGTCAAGTAAGGATTTTTTAGGATGGGGGAGACATAAACATGTTTGTGGGCAGTAAAGAAGCAGCCAATAATTAGGGAGCAATTAAGTATTAGTGAGAGGGTGAGGATGATAGAGGCAGGCAATTTGCTAGAGAAAACAGGATGGAATGGGATTGGTAATGCTTGTGGAAAGGTTTAACTTACCAAGAAGTAGGGCTATCCACTGTTTATGTGTGACAAAGGTGAAGGAGAAGATAATGGCAGAAGGCATCTGAATAATGTAAGATGATTAACAAGGAAAAAGAGGAAGCACTTGATCAACTGGTCTTAATTTCTTCCATTGATTTAGATCTATCCTCATTTTCATGAAATAGTTTGTAATTTTATCCATGTAGCTTTGTGTGTGTGCTTTGAAAAATAGACTCCAAAATATTTTATACATTCCATAGTTATTTTGAATGAGCTTTCTTTTTCAGTCTCTTCCTCTTGAATTTTTTTTTTGGTGACATAAGGAAGGCATATAATTTGTGTGGTTTTATTTTATATCCTGTTACTTTCCTATTAATCATTTGAATTAACTTTAGATGACTCTCTAAATAGACCTTTATGTCATCTGCAAAAAGTGATAGTCTTTTTTCCTTTTTTGCCTTTTCTAATTTCCTCAATTTATTTTTCTAATCTTATTATTGTAGCTAGCATTTCTAGCATCATGTCAAATAATTGTAGAGATAATTTCTTTACCCCTGATTTAATTATAAAGACTTCTATTTATATTATATATAATTGTGACTCAGTTTTAGATAGATACAATTGAACATATTAAGGAGCTATTGATTTATTTCTATACTTTTCATGTTTCTAACAGTAATGAATGTTGTATTTTGTCAAAGGGGTTTTTTCCACCTGTTGATATAATCATGTGACTTTAGTGGTTTATGTTATCTTATATGGTCCATTATGTTTGCTGTTTTCAACATCAAGCCAACTCTGAATTCTTAGAATAAGTGGAACCTGATCACAGTGAACAATCTTTTTGATATAATGCTGTAGCCTCTTAGTTAATATTTCATTTTAAATTGTATATCTATATTCATTAGTGATGTTGGTATATAGCTTTATTTCTCCTTTTGTCTCTTCCTGGTTTAGGTATCAAGATGATATTCATATCATTGAGTCAGTCAGTTAATATATGTTTATTAAGCATTTTCTTGTGCTTAGGTATTGACTAAGTGCTAGAGATACAAATAAAATTTAAAAATGGTATCTGATCTCAAGAAGCATATGTTTTAATTGGAGAAACAAGGAATAAATAACTAGGTATGTAGAAAACATATACAAAGTGTTGAGCTTAATCTGAGAGGGGAAGGAATTAACACCTGAGGAGATTGACAAAGACCTCCTGTAGAAGGAGGGATTAGAGTTTAACCAGGAAACCAGTAAACTAAGAAGGGAAAGTGAGGGAGTATGAGGTAAGGGGCATGTCCTCCAGATGTGGAAAATGGACAGTACAAGAGCACAGAAGTGAAAGAAAGAGTCGTGGTTGAGGAACTATAAATAAGGCAATGTATCTGTATTGCAGATATATGGAGGGAAGCAGGGTTTAAATAGGTAAAGGCCAGGTTATAAAGAGCCAAACATTAGTTTATATTTCATTCTAGAGGTGATAGCCAACTGAGCTCAATGAGTGGCGTGTGGGGATGGTGTGATGTGGCAGATAAGTAGAGAATAGATGGAATGATAAGAGATATCAGTCAAGGAAATTGTTTAAAAGACATTGCAGTTGTCCATGTAAGATGTTACGAAAGCCTAAAATAAGATTATGGCTATCCACTCAGACAGAGATGTGTGAGAAATGTGAAGATAAAAATGATAATATTTTCAGAAAGGATTTGATATGTGGGGTGAGTAAGAATGAGGAGTCTAGGTTGTGGGCCTGGGTTCCTGGGAGGATGGTGGTACACTCAACAGGAATAGGAAAATTTGAAATAAGGGAAATTTTCTGGGAAAAGAGAATTAATTCTATTTTGGATATTGAGTTTGAAAGTTCAAGATAACCAAAATATAGTTATTGAAATGTAACTGCTGTATGACTTCAATATGTGTAATAGACATTGTAATTTTTGCTTTCTTAATAGGCAGAGGAGGGAGAGAATTAAGAATTGACAATAAATTTTTTTTAAAATTGGAGAGGTGGAATTCTAGCAAGGAATGGGTTAATTTTTGTCATCAAAAAATCAAAAATTGGGGAGAAAAGGTTTTGTTGACAGTTAGTTTGTATTACTATGCAAACTTGAAATAACAAAACTCCTTTTCTTTAAAAAATACTCACAAAATAGAATCCTACTAGAAAAAAATGTAACTAACTGCAACTCAGCAGAGATATTAAGGGATCTGTATAGAGATGATGGCTGTACCAATTGGAGCTGATGATGTCACCAAGTAATATAATATATGTAGAAATGAGAAGGGTCCAAGTTTAAAGTCTTAGAGAACACCCACAGTTAGAAGGTGTAATATGGATGAAGATCCAGCAAATTACTGAGAAAGACTGGTCTAACAGGTGAAACAAAAAGTGCTTCTTCAAAATTAATAAATTTTCTTTTAATTTGCAGATCTGCATCTTAATTCTTATCTTTCTGGACCTCTTTGTAGCCTTTGATACTGCTGATTACTTTTTCTCTCTAGATTTTTTTGCAGCTTTGCTCTCTACTAATTCCCTTCTACCTTTCTGACTGTGTTTTCTCAGTTTTCTTTGCTAAATCTTCATGCAAGTCATGTCCTTTAGTACTCCCCAAAACTTTGTCCTCAGCCCTGATCTTTTCTCCTTCCATCCTATTTCACTTGGTGATCTGACCAGCTCCCATGGCTTTAACCATCATCTCTATGCAGATGATTCTCAGATTTATTTGTCCTGTCCTAACCTCTTTGCTGACCTCCAGTCTCAACTGCCTATCATGCATCTCAAAGTCCCATAGACATCTTAAGCTCAGTATGTCCAAAACTGAACTAATTATTTCCCCCCCAAACTCCCCTCTTTTCCTAACTTCTCTATTACCATGGAAGGACCACCATCTTCCCAGTCATCTAGACTCAACCCAGGTGTCATCCTTGACTTATCACTCTCCCTTACTTCCACATTCGATCAATTGCCAAGTCCTATTGTTTCTACCTTGGTATCACATCTTGTACAACTGGGTCCCAATTAGTAGGAATAATGAATCCTTTGAAATATCAAATTCACACTATACAAAGATATAATTATAAATGAAATATGATTATTGGTCCTATCTCAATGGAAATATGCAATGAAAAATTTTAAAAATGTGACCAATTCAAAGAATTCATTATTCACACTAATTTGGACCTGCCCATATATGCCATCTTCTCTCCTCTAACACTGCCATCACCCTGATTAAGGCCCTTATCACCTCATGCCTGGACTAATACAATAATAGACTGGTTGGTCTTAAAGCCTCAAGTCCCTCCCCACTACACAGCATCCTCCACTCAACTATCAAATTGATATTCCTAATGTACAAGCCATGTAACTCCCTACCACTCTCTTCTCCCATTCAGTCAACTCCAGTGGTTTCCTATTGCCAGTAGGATCAAATATAAAATACTATGTCTAGATTACAGATCCCTTTATAACCTGGTGCCTTCCTACCTTTCTGGTCTTCTTGAACCTTATACTCCACACCTCTTCACATACTCTGATTTAGTAACATTGTCCTCATTGTTCCTCCAACACAATCCTCTATAGCCTGACTCAAAGAATTTATATTGGCTGCCCTATGAATGCTCTCCGTCCTCAATTCAACTTCCTAAGCTTCCCTCTATTTCAAGTCTCAGCTAAAGTCCTACATTCTACAAGAAACTTTTTCTGGTTCTCCTTAATGCTGGTTCTTCTTAATAATTCCTTCCCCTTTGTTGATTTTTTAAAATTAATCCTGTACATATCTTATTTGTACATAGCTATTTTCATGTTGTCACCCCCATTGCTCTATAAGCTTCTTAAAAGCAAAGACTACCTTGGGCCTTTCTTTATAGCCCCAGTGCTTAGCACAGAGTTTGGCTAAGTCCCTGGTCATGTCAGGTGCTTAATAAATGCTAGTAGAATGAGAGAATTAGAAGAGAACAGTTTATTCAATGTTGGAATTGTCTTTGAATATTTGATAGAATTCACTTATAAATTCATCTGGTACAGGGATGTTTTTCCCCTTTGGGAATTCATATGTGATTTATTCAGTTCCCTGAGACTAGTTTATTTAGATTCTCTGTTTTTTTCTTTAGTTTGTCTGCATATTTTGCATTTTAATAAATATTCATCCATTTCTTTTGTAAGTAAAATAGTTTCTAATAATTTTCATCATTTCTTCTTCATTTGTTTTGAATGATCCTTAAGAGGATTTAAAAATTCTTGATTTTCACAATTTGGTTTTCCTATTTCTCTTTTTGAAGAAAAAATACTTTGCAATGATATGTTTTATATATTCTATATTATATTTTATATACCTTAAATTTTATTTATTTATATATTTTAAATTTTTATATATTATTTCATTTATTTATTTGTATATTATATACCTATTTATGTGATTTCTTTTTTATTTTTTAAATTAAATTAAATAAATATTATTTATTTATAATTATACTATTTATGAAAATTTATTGAATTTATATATATTAAATTATGTTTTCTAAAATTTCCCCGTAAAAATCAGTGAATCAAAGCAGCCAATGACCTATCCCAATTATCTTAAATAATGAGAGCATGGTTGAAGCTTTTAGAACTCTTTTAATGGTTCCATAAGCAATCAAAGGGCCTCCTCTTCACCACATGGTAAGTTAACGAGAACTAGCTATAGAATGTCCACATAAGGTCTACAGTCTCTCTAAGGCATGCATACATACAATACATACATACATATATACATACATACAGACATTTATATGCATATATATGTATGTGTGTGAGTACATGTTTACATATACTCATTTTATATTTTATTTTTATATTTTATATTAAATTGATATTCATTATATTAATGTTAAATTATATATTCATTATCTCTAGTGCCTATAAGTATAATGTAATTTCTCCATTCATCTCTTTCAATCATTTCTATTTTTATTGTTTCCTTTTCTAAGATCATGATTGCTACTGCTGGCTTTTTAAGTCCACTTGACATATAATAGATTTTGATCCAGCCCTTTGTTTTTCAATTCTATGTGTATCTTATTTAAGGTATGTTTCTTGTAAACAACATGTTGTTGGATTCTGCTTTCTAATCTGTTCTACCTTCCTCTATTTTATGAGTTCACTTTCATGGTTTTTATTACTAATTATGTATTTCTCTCTCCCCTATCTTCTTATATTTTCTACTCTTTACCCTCTGACCTCCTTTTTATAGAAGAGGATGGTGAGAGGAAGTGTGCTCAATACCAATAATCCACAACTGATCTAATTTAATTGTGTTTTAGTGCTCTTCTTTTCCCCCTTTATACACTCCCCCCCCATCGGACTTTTTCAGCATGAAGTACTTATGTTTCATAACCAGAAAGGAAGATGGAAGGACAATATTCCTTTAGTTTGCTTATGTATATTCTCTGATTCTTCATCTCCTCGATTTTTTTTCTCATCTCCTCTCTTTCAGCAGCCAATTAGGGGACTTAATCATCACATGGTACAAGGTCCTTAATAGTGAATAGTTAGAATTAGCCCCCTCTACACTTAGACTTGAAGCATATAGAAAATAATTAAAACACATTACATATATATATAATCTATCTATCTATCTATCTATCTATCTATCTATCTACATACATATATATATATATATGTATGTATTTTCCCCAGTGTAAAAATGTCAGTTCATTGAAAGCAGGGAATTTTTTTAATCTTGTTTGATATAGTGCATGACAGAGAACAGAGAGATTGAATAAAGCATTTATCAAAACTTTACTATGGGCCAGACACTGTGCTAAGTCCTGGGAAAACAAAACCAAAGAAAAAAAGGTCCCTACCCTCTAGAGGTTTACATTTTAATGAAGGAAGGCCACACTCAAAGAGAACTAAAATAACCAAGGAGAATGAAAGTACCCAGATAAGGGCAAAGTAAAAAAAAAAAAGTCCAGGGAATTGACTCTGGTTGGGAGTGAGCATGGTTGGCATGGGTACTTCCTCAAATAGAGGTTCCAGAGACAGCTCACCAATCAGAAAAGGAAGTCACACAGGTGGAGACATATTCAGCATGAGAAGTCCACTAGAGTGGAGGCATAAAAGTAATCTGGAGAGGCAAAAGCTAATTTGTTGTTCAGTTGTTCAGTCATATCTGACTCTTCATGACCATGGACCATAGCAATTCTATCATCCACTATCTCTCAAAATCTGTCCAAGTTAATCCATGTCATTTTCTTGACACTATCTATCCATCTCATCCTCTACCATCCCCTTTTCCTTTTTGCCTTCACTCTTTCCCAACATCAGGGTCTTTGCCAATTAGACCTGTCTTCTCATTAAACTAGGCTATTACATATTTGTTGACTGATCAATAAAGAGGGCCAAGGTCAGTTTGGATGGCATTAGTAAAAATGGACAGTCATATATACACTATGGGTGTCCTGAAGCATTTTCCTCAACTAGTCTGATAATCCATACTGAAATATTCAAATGAACCTCTTATCTTATTGATTTGGAAGTTTACTCCTGTGATGACTATCACAATCCATCCAAGACTATCCAGCCTAAATGATTCATGTTCTATCTTGCTGTAAATTCACCTAATTTACCCAACATGCTAGAAGTCTTCCTGACTTTCTGTTAACATCTTGGCACAGAGTGTGTGCTTGATAAATACTAGTTGATTAACTGCCATACAACAACATTATAAGTGTGTTCATATTAAAACAATAGGCTTGTGTTGTGGTGGGGAGTTTGGGGTCATTTAGGAATTTTGCAACTACCTGAAGCAATTTAACTTGTACTTTCTTCCTCCTGTTCAACTCTGGGACCACTTGTACATCTGTACTATCTATTGCAGATAGTACAAGAATGTAGAGAAGGACCTCATCATCCAGAGATAATTTCTCTTGACCTTGAACTGTGCACCAAATCTCCTCCACCACAGAGATGAGCTTCCATCTGCCTGCTGTATTTTTTATTTGACATTAATAATATCAGTTTGTTTGTTTGTTGTTTTTTAACAAAATGTCACAATTGACTTATCCTTCAAGGGATCTTATATCATCTTGACCAATACAAAGGATACTTTGTCAGAGAGAATGTTTAAGACAGTCAGTCAGTTAATAAACATTTATTAAGTGCCTACTGTGTTCCAGGCACTGTGCTGAAACTGGGAATACAAAAAGACAGTCCCTGTCCTCCATCTAAGAAAACAAAAAAACAAGCAGAGAAATATGTACAAATAAATAAATATAGAAATACAGAATAAATACAGAATAAATGAGAAATAATTAACAGTGGGAAAGGACTAGAATTAAAAGAAGTTGGGAAAGGCTCCCTAATGAAATCCATGGGAGTTGATGATATCACCAAGTGAAACAATAGAGGGAGAAGAGAGGACCCAGTGCACTCTGGAACACCAGTGGTTAGAGGGCATGTTCTGGATGAGGATCCAGCAAAAGAGACAGAGAAGAAGCAGACATATAAGGAGAAGGAGACTTTGGAAAGAGTGATGTCCCTAAAACCCAGAGAGAAGAGAATAATAAGGAGGAGAAAGTGATCAATAGCATCAAAGGCAAGGAGAATGAGGATTAAGAAAAAGGAAATTGGATTTGACAATTAAGGTATCATTGGTAACTTTATTTTTTTTTTTTGTGAGGCAATCAGGGTTAAGTGACTTGCCCCAGATCACACAGCTAGTATGTGTCAAGTGTTTGGTCTGAGGCTGGCTTTGAACTCAGGTCCTCCTGACTTCAGGGCTGGTGCTCTATCCACTGCGCCACCTAGCTGCTCCAATTGGTAACTTTAAAGAGAAGAGTTTTGATGGAATAAGATTAGAAGTTGGATTGTAAGAGGTTAAGAAAAGAGAAGCAAGAAAGTGGAGGTGCCTATTATAGATGGCCTTTATTTTATTAATTTATCTATCTATCTATTTATTTATTTAATTTAGCTATTTCTGTTAAGGGCTTCTAGTTGTCTACTTATCTAGTTGTCCTTTTAGTTATGCAGGTTGACAATACTGGAGTCATACTTGACTCTTCACTTTAAACACCCATCATCAAATTAGTCACAAAGTCCTGTTAATTCTGCCTCTACAATATAACCTGCTTCCATCCCCCTTGTCTCTACTCACATGCTTGCCCCCCTCCCTGAGTTCACACTTTAAAATCTCACCTAGACTATTGTAATAGCCTACTAATTGGTCTCACTATCTCTAGTTTCTCCTCTCTCCAATTCATCCTTCAAACAGTTCTCAATGTGATATCCCTAAAGGGATATGTTATTAAGAAGGGCAAACTGTTTACATCCCTACAAGGGAAGATGACACTTCTAACTCATGAGAACTGTATTGTTATTAAATCTTTTAAAAGGGGTATACATAGACAGAGGGGGTGAGTATAAGTTGACTTTGATGTAATGATAAAAAAATCTAATTAAATGGGTTAAAATGGATCTAAGTAAGTGGATTAAGTAGGTTATACTGGGAGATTAAGAGATTGTACTGGGAGAAAAGGAAAGGAGGAGGCAGACAAGGGTAAATTACATGAAAAGAAAAGGCACAAAACCTATTAGAGTAGAGGAAAAGAAGGGGGGAATGAGCATTGTTTGAACCTTACTCTCTTCCCATTTTGGCTTAAGGAGGGAATTACATAATCAGTTAGATATAGAAATCTAACTTGCCCTATAGGCAGTAGGAGGGAAAGGGGGAAGGAAAAGGGAAGGAGGATAGAAGGGAGGAAAGAAGTAGTAGGAGAAAAAAGGGAAGAAAACAGAGGGTGCTAATAGAAGAGAGGGCAGACTGAGGGAGGTGGTGGTCAAAAGCAAAACACTAGTGAGGAGGGAAAGAGAGAAAGGAGAAAGAAAAGGATAAACAGGGGGAAATAGGATGCAGAGAATGACACAGATAGAAATCATAACTGTGAATGTGAATAGGATGAATTCTCCCATAAAATGGAATTGGATAGCAGAATGGATTAAAAACCATAATCCTACAATATCCTACTTATAGGAAACACATCTGAAACAGAGAGATACACACAGGGTAAAGATAAAAGGCTAAAGCAGAAAATATGCTTGTGCTGAAGTAAAAAGAAAAATCCTGATCTCAGACAAAGCAAAAGCAAAAACAGATCTTATCAAAAAAGATCAGGAAGGAAACTACATACTGCTAAAGGCATCCTAGACAATGAAGTAATATTATTACTAGACATATATGTACCAAGTGAAATAGCATCCAAATTCTTAGAGAAGTTCAGGGAGTTACAGGAAGAAATTGACAGCAAAACTATACAAGTGGGGGACCTCAACCTACCCCTCTCTGAACTGGATAAATATAACCACAAAATAAACAAGAAAGAAGTTAAGGAGGTGAACAGAATTTTTGAAAAGGTAGCTATGGTAGACCTCTGGAGAAAATTGAATGGGGATAGGAAGTAATATACTTTTTCTGAGTGGTACATAGCATTTACACAAAAATTGCCCATGTACTAGGGCCTAAAAACTTCACAATCTAATGCAGAAAGGCAGAAATCTTAAATGCATCCTTTTCAGATTTTGATGCAATAAAAATTATATGTAAAGAGCCATGGAAAGATAGACTAAAAATTAATTGGAAACTAAATAATCTAATCCTAAAGAATGAATGGGTCAGACAACAAATCATAGAAACAATCAATAACTTCATTCAAGAGAATGGCAATAATGAGACAACATACCAAAACTTATGGGATGCAGCAAAAGCAGTTCTTAGGGGAAGTTTTATATCTCTAAATGCTTACATGAAAAAAATAGAGAAAGAGGAGATCAATAAATTGGGCATGCAACTAAAAAAAACAAATTTAAAATTCTCAATTAAATACCAAATTAAAAAGTCTGAAAACCAAAGAAGAGATTAATAAAATTAAAATGAAGAGAACTACTGAACTAATAAATAAAACTAAGAGCTACTTTTATGAAAAAAAAAACAATATAGGTAAAACATTGGCTAATTTAATCTTAAAAAAAAAGAAAGAAGAAAACCAAATTGCCAGTATCAAAAATGAAATGGGTGAATTCACCACCACTGAAGAGGAAATTAAACAATAATTAGGAGCTATTTTGCCCAACTCTATGCCAATAAATTAGACAATCTTAGTGAGATGGATGAATATTTACAAAAATATAAATTGCCCAAAGTAACAGAAGAGGAAGTAAAATGCTTAAATAATCTCATCTCAGAAAAAGAAATTGAACAAACCATCAATGAACTCCTTAGGAAAAAATCTCCGGGGCCCGATGGATTTACAAGTGAATTCTATCAAATATTTAAAGGACAATTAATTCCAATATTATATAGACTATTTGGGAAAAAAGTGAAAGAGTGTTACCAAATTTTTTTTAATGATACAAATATGGTGCTGCTACCTAAACTGGGAAGCATCAAAATAGAGAAAGAAAATTATAGACCAATTTCACTAATGAATATGGTAGCAAAAACTTTAAATAAAATATTAGCAAATCAATTACAGCAACTTATCATGAGAACAGTACATTATGACCAGTTAGGATTTATACCAGGAATGCAGAACTGGCTCAATATTAGGAAAACTATCATTATAATTGCTTATATCAACAACAAAACTAACAGAAACCACAAGATTATCTCAATAAATGTAGAAAAAAGCTTTTGACAAAATATTACACCCATTCCTATTAAAAACACTAGAGAGCATAGAAATAAATGGAGTCTTCCTTAAAATGATAAGTAACATCTACCTAAAACCTTCAGCAAGCATCATATATAATGAGGTTATGCTAGAAGCATTTCCAATAAGATTGGAGGTGAAACAAGGATGTCCATTATCACCACTGTTGTTCAATATGGTACAAGAAATGTTAGCTTTAGCAATAGGAGGAGAAAAAGAAATTGGAGGTATTGGAATAAGCAAAGAAGAAACAAAGTTATCACTCTTTGTAGATGATATGATAATATATTTAGAGAATCCTAGAGAATCAAGTAAAAAACTACTTGAAATAATAAACAACTTTAGCAGAATTGCAGGACATAAAATAAACCCACATAAATCATCGGCATTTCTATATGTTACCAGCAAAGCCCAACAGCAAGAGATAGAAAGAGAAATTCCATTAAAAGTTACTGTAGGGGCAGCTAGGTGGCGCAGTGGATAGAGCACCAGCCCTGAAGTCAGGAGGACCTGAGTTCAAATCTGACCTCAAACCAAACATTTGACACTTACTAGCTGTGTGACCCTGGGCAAGTCACTTAATCCCAGTTGCCTAAAAAGAAAGAAAAAAATAAATTTGCTGTAGACATTATAAAATATTTAGGAGTCTACCTGCTGAAACAAACACAGGAACTATATAAACACAATTACAAAACACTTTTCACACAAATAAAGTCAGTTATAAATAATTGGAAAAACACCAGTTGCTCATGGGGAAGCTGAGCTAATATAATAAAAATTATAATTCTACATAAGTTTATCTACTTATTCAGTGCCATACCAATAAAACTGCCAAAAATTATTTTATAGACTGAGAAAAAATAATAACAAGATTCATTTGGAAGAACAAACAGTCCAGAATATCAAGGGAACTGATGAAAAGAAATGTTAGGGAAGGTGGTGTACCATTGCAGATCTAAATTTTATTATAAAGCAGCAATCATCAAAACTACTTGATACTGGTTAAGAAATAGAGTGGTAGATCAATGGAATAGGTTAGGTATGCAAGACACAGTAGTCAAAGACTATAGTAATCTATTGTTTGATAAACCCAAACACCCCAGCTTCTGGGATAAGAACTCACTATTTGAGAAAAACTCTGGGAAAACTGGAAAAGAGTTTGACAGAAACTAGGAATAGACCAAACAAGAGATAGAGCACATTGTGAAATCCAAAATGGATAATTCTGATTACATTAAATTGAAAAGTTTTTGCACAAACAAAGCCAATACAACCAAGATTAGGAGGGAAGCAGAAAACTGGAAAAGAATTTTTACAACTGGTGTCTCTGAAAAGCACCTCATTTCTAAAATATATAGCAAACTAAGTCAAAATTATAAGAATTCAAGTCATTCTCCAATTGATAAATGGTCAAAGGATATGAACAAGCAGATTTCATAGGAAATTAAAGCTATCTATGGTCATATGAAAAAATGCTCTAAATCACTATTGATTAGAGAAATGCAAATCAAAACAACTCTGAGGTACCACATCACACCTATCAGATTGGCCAAGATGATAAAACAAGAAAACAATAAATGTTGGAGAAGATGTGGGAAAATTGGAATACTAACACATTGTTGGTGGAGTTGTGAACTGATCCAACCATTCTGGAGAGCAATTTGGAAATATGCCCAAAGGACTAGAAAAAATGTGCATGCCCTTTGACTCAGCAATAACACTTCTAAGAGCTATGTCCTAAAGAGATCCTATAAAAGGAAAAAGGACCCACATGTACAAAAATATTTAAAGCAGCTCTTTCTGTGGTGACAAAGAATTGTAAGTTGAGGGGATGCCCATAAGTTGGGGAATGGCTGAACAAGTTGTGGTATATGAACATAATGGAATGCTATTGTTCCATAAGAAACAAAGAGCAGGTGGACTTCAGAAACACCTGGAAAGACTTACGTGAACTAATGCTGAGTGAAAGAAGCAGAACCAGAAGAACGTTGTACACCATAACAGCCACATTGTGCAAAAACTCTTCTCAACAATGCAAGGATCTAAGACATCTCCAAAATTCTCATGAAGGAAAACACTATCCACATCCAGAGAAAAACTATGGAGTTTGGATACAGATCAAAGCATACTATTTGTTCTTTTTATTTCTTCTGTTTTGTTTTGTTTCTTCTTTCTTGTGGTTTCTCCTATTGGTTCCAATTCTTCTTTACAACATGACTAATGTGAAAATATGTTTAATATATAGAGCCTATATCAGATTGCATACTGTCTTGGGGAGGGAGGGAGAAAAATTTAAAACTCAAAAGCTTGGGGAAGTGATTGTTGAAAACTAAAAATAAATTAATTAAATAAAAAACAAATAAGAAAAATGAATAAAAAGAATCATTACAAGAGAGGAAAAAATCAAAATGGCATGAGGCTTTGCAAATAGCTGAGGAAAGAAGGAAAGTAAAAGGGAATGGAAAAAGTGAAAGATATGCCCAACTGAATGCAGAATTACAGATAATAACAAGGAGAGATAAGGAGGCTTTCTTAAATGAGTCATGCAAAAAAATAGAAGAAAATAACAAAAATAAGAGATCTCTTCAAGAAAATTAGAGATACCAAGGGAAATTTCATACAAAAATGGGCATGAAAAAAACAAAAATGGTAGAGACTTAACAGAAGCAGAAGAGATTAAAAAGAGGTGGGAAGAATACACAAAGGAAATACACAAGACAGATAACCGTGATGGTGTGGTTACTGATCTAGAGCCAGACACCCTGGAGAATGAAATCAAGTGGACCTTAGAAAATATTGCTAATAATAAGACCAGTAGACATGATGGAATTCCAATTGAGTTATTTAAAATCCTAAAAAGATGATGCTGTTAAGATGCTACATTCAATATGTCAGCAATTTTGGAAAATTCAAAAGTGGTCTCTGGATTTGAAAAAATCAGTTTACATTCCAATCTTAAAGAAGGGCAATGTCAAAGAATGTTCAGATTACCAAACAATTTCACTCATTTCACACTAGCAAAGTTATGCTTAAGATTCTGCAAGCTAGGCTTCAGCAATATGTGAACTGAGAATTAGCAGAACAGCAGGCTGGTTTTCAAAGAGATAGTCGTACTAGAGACGAAATTGCCAGCACTCACTGGATTATGGAGAAAGCAAGGGAGTTCCGGAAAAAAACAACATGTAGTTCTGTTTCCTTGACTACACTAAAGCCTTGGTGTGGATCACAACAAAAAGTGGCAAGTTCTCAAAGAGATGGGAGTACCAGATCATCTTACCTATCTCCTGAGGAACCTATATGAGGGCCAAGAAGCAATAGTTAGAACCAAACATGGAAAAGCCGATTGGTTTAAGATTGGAAAAGGAGAACAGAAAGGCTGTATATTGTCACTTTATTCATCTATCTATCTATCTATCTATCTACCTGTCTAATTTATTTATTTTAGCTTTGAAAAATTTATTGGGAATCCACCAACTCCAAGTTGATTTGGAAACATTAGGCAACTTCTTCTTGTGCAACATGATCTTTTTTGAGTGGTCCCAAGAAAGCTTTCTTCTCTTCCTCAGTCTGGGACCACCCATGGCCAAATTTGGAGGTGGTATTGATAAACTTCAGGTCGATCTTCTTCAGGGTGCAACATTTGGTCTGTTTCAGCAGAGTCTTTCACAAGGTGAGGACATGCTTCTTGGTCCCAATGACACAGCCTTTCAGCATGATAAAGTCATTGGTTACTTCACTGTAGTGGGTGGATGGATCATAATCAGTGGACATGTTGTTTTTGATCAGCTTGCCATCCTTGATCTAGTAGCCCTAGCCAGTCTTCTAGATCTTTTTTTATCTCTGAGATGGTGGTGGCCCTTCTGACCAGCTGAAACCACTGAGAAGGGCACATGGGCAGGATGCCATGCTCCAATACACACCACCTTACCCAGGCGTCGTTGGCTTTTTCAGAGCAGTTTCTTTGTGTGCCAGGGGCTGGTGACACCTCTGTAACCTTTGCCCTTGGTCACTCCAATGATGTCAATCATCTCATACTGCCGAAACACGGTGGCCATGGGCACCTGCTGCTCTAACTTCTCACAGGCCCAGATCAGTTTCTAAGCCATGCTGCCACCATTCACCTGGATCTCAATCAGTTGAGACTTCTACCACAGAGGGAACAGGTACATCTGGGTGTGGATCACCTGGCAGTACTTCTTCATGCTGTTTAACTTTTCTCCAGCTGCTTCTTGCTGTCATCATCTTGCCACTTCTTGCAGTACATGGTCTTCTTCTTGGACTTATGCCAGTTCTTATAGAATTGCCTCTTACACTCATCACTGACGTGCTCAGCAAAAATGGTTTTAAAGCTCCTTGGGGTTTGCATATAGCCAACAATGCCTACAATGACCATGGAGGGTGTCTTCACAATGGTGACAACCTTGACCACTTCCTTATTGTTGACCTTTGAGTCAAGCCTGTCCACCTCTTGAATGATGTGGGTCATGCCTGCCTTATAGCCCAGAAAGGCTGTTAGGTGGATGGGCTTGGTGGGGTCATCTTTGGGGAAACTCTTCACTTTTCCCTACTGCCTGCTGCTTCTCTTTCAAGGTAGAAAACCCAGAGACCCGTGCCTGGTACCATCACTCCTGGAAAATAAAGGGGGAAGGGGAAGTGGAGCCAAGATGATGGAGAAAAGGGAAGGAGCTGCCTGAGCTCTCCCCAGTTTCCCTTGAAAAAACTTTAAATCAAGCCTCAAAACAGATTCTGGAGTGACAGAACCCACAAAAAGACAGTGTGAGTGTGAAATAATTTTCCAGTTCAAGATAACTTAAAAAGACTGCAGGAAGGATGGTGTCCAGGCAAGCCAGGAAGATTTAGCTCCTAGACCCAACACAGACCAGCAATTGAAGCCCCACAAACCTGGCTCAGCAGGCCACTATCACAGTGAGTCAATTGTGAGGCTTCCAATCACAACACAGCAGGCAAACAGCCAGCTAACCCCTGGCACAACAGACAAGACTAAGCCTGGTCAACTCAGTGCAATGTACCCATCAGCCCAGAGCTCCCAGCACAATAGTCAAGCCACCGGCCTCATAGGCTCCAATGCAAAAAGCCAGTGGACAGGCACCTGGCATCTGGTGCAAGAAGATTCAGAGAGTGCCACCTGTGCCCTAGGAGCAGAACTCAACTTTAAAACTCATGAAATAGGCTGGAAAATAAGCAAAAAATAACAAAGCAGAAGTACTTACCATAGAAAGCTAGTATGTTGACAGAGAAGATCAAAACACAAACTCAGAAGAGGAAAACAATGTCAAAGTACCTCCATGCAAAGCCTCAAAGAGAAATATAAATTGCTCTCAAGCCCAAAATATTCTTCAGGAGGAGCTCAAAAAAGGGATTAAAATCAAATGAAAGAGATAGAAGAAAAAAAGGGGGGAATGAGAGTAATGCAAGAGAATCATGGGGGAAAAAAATCAACGGCTTGGAAAAAAAAAGAAAACAACTCCTTAAAAAGTAGAATTGGTCAAATGGAAAAAGAGATACAAAAGCTAAGTGAGGAAACTAATTCCTTAAAAAGTACATTTGGGCAAGTGGAAGCTAATGACTCTATGAGACACAAAGAATCAATCAATCAAAATCAAAAGAATGAAAAAAAGAGATGAAAATATGAAATACTTCATCATAAAAACAACTGACCTAGAAAATAGAGCCAGGAGACATAATTATTAGACTACCTGAAAGCCATGATTTAAAAAAAAGAGCCTGGATAAATCTTTTAAAAAATCATTAAGGAAAACTTCTCTGATATTCTAGAACCAGAAGATAAAATAAAAGCTGAAGGAATCCACTGGTCACTTCCTGAGATCTTAAAATGAAAACTGCCAAGAATATTATAGCCAAATTCCAGAATTATTAGATGAAGGAGAAAATACTGCAATCATCCAGAAAGAAACTATTCAATTTTTCAACCAGTCTCTCTGATAAGGGCCTTATTTCTAAAATATATAGAGAATTAAGTCAAATTTATAAGAATACAAGTCATTCCCCAATTGATAAGTGGTCAAAGGATATGAACAGGCATTTCTCACATGAAGAAATTAAAGCCATCTATGGTCATATGAAAAAAATGCTCTAAATCACTATTGATTAGAGAAATGCAAATCAAAACAACTCTGAGGTACACATTACACCTATCAGATTGGCCAACATGACAAAACAGGAAAATGATAAATGTTGGAGAAGATGTGGGAAAATTGGAACACTAATGCATTGTTGGTGGAGTTGTGAAATGATCCAATCATTTTGGAGAGCCATTTGGAACTATGACCAAAGGGCTATCAAAATGTGCAGACCCTTTGATCCAGCAATAGCACTTCTAGGGCTATATGCCAAAGATTTCATACAAACAGGAAAAGGACCCACATGTACAAAAATATTTATAGCAGTTTTTTTTTTGTGGTGGCAAAGAATTGGACATTGAGAGGATGCCCATCAATTGGGGAATGGCTGAGCAAGTTGTGGTGTATGAATGTAATGGAATACTATTGTGCTGTAAGAAATGATGAACAGGCTGACTTCAGAAAAACCTAGAAAGACTTGTATGGTCTGATACTGGGTGAAGTGAGCAGAACCACGAGAATGTTGTACACAATAACAGCCACATTGTGTGATGACTAACATTGATAAACCTAACCCTGCCCAGCAATACAAAGATCTAAGACATCTCCAACCACCTTGTGATGGAAAATGCTATCCACATCCAAAGAAAGAACTATGGAATTTGAATGCAGATTGAAGCATGCTATTTGCTATTTTTTTCTCTTCTGTTGAGTTTTATTTCCTCTTTCTGCTGGTTCCTCCTATTCATTCTAATTTTTACTTACAACATCACTAACATGAAAATATGTTTAATAAGAATGTATATGTATAGCCTATATCAGATTGTGTGCCATCTTGGGGAGGGTGGTGATGAGGAAGGGGAAACAAAATTTTAAACTCAAAGGCATATGGAAGTGAATGTTGGTAAATTAAAATCAATTAATTTAAAAAAAGAAACTATTCAAAAATCAATGAGTCATAGTCAGGATTATACAAAATTTAACAGTTAAAGATGGGAGGGCTTAGGATACAATATTTTGGAAGGCAAAGGAGCTTGGATTACAACCAAGCATCAACTACCCAGCAAAATTGAGCATAACCTTTCAGGGGAGGAAATGGGCATTCAATGAAATAGGGGACTTTCAAACTTTCCTGATGAAAAGACCAGAGATGAACAGAAAATTTGATTTTCAAATACAAGACTCAAGAGAAGCATAAACAGGTAAACAGGAGAGGAAAAAAAAACATGTTATTCAATAAGGTGAAACTGTTTACATCTGTACTTTGAAAGATGATATTTATAACTCTTAAGAGCTGTATATCTATTAGGGTAGTTAGATGGAGTTAGATAGACAGAGGCTTCAGGTTTAAGTAAACTTTGATGGAATGATATAAAAAAATTAAAAAGTGAGAAGAGGATTATACTGGGAGAAGAGGGAAGGGAGATGCAGAATGGGTTAATTATATCACATAAAGAAGTGCAAAAGACCTATTACAGTAGAGGGAAAGGAGGGTGAGCATTATTTGAACCTTACTGTCATTGGATTCGGATCAAAAAGGGAATAACATACACACTCAGTTGGGTATTGAAATCTATCTTACCCTATAGGGAAGTAGGAAGGGAGGGGGGATGAGAAAAAGGGAAGCCTGATAAAAGGGAGGGCAGACTGAGAGAGGCAATGGTCAGAAGCAAAACACTCATGTGGAGGGATGGGGTGAAAGGAGAGAGAGAAAAAAAGTATAAACATAGGGGAAATAAGATGGAGGGAAATGCATAGTTAATGACCATAACTATGAATGTGAATGGGAGGAACTCTCCCACAAAACAGAAGCACATAACAGAGTAGATTAAAAACCATAATACAATATGTTGTTTACAAGAAACATATTTGAAGCATAGAGACACACAGAGTAAAGGTAAAAGGATGGAGCAAAATATATTACACTTCTACTGTTTTCACTTTATTTTTTTATTTTATTTTCTTTTGGTCTGTTTTTTCTTTCACAACTGTGATTAATATGGAAACATGTTTTAAGTGATTACATATATATGTATATATGTTATATATATGTATATATGTTATATATATGTATATATATATGTAAGCTCGAATTGCTTACCATTTTAGAAAGAGAAAAGGGAGGGAAGAAGGGAGGAAGAAAAATTTGGAACTCAAAATTTTGTAAAAAAAAAAAGAATGCTAAAAATTGTCTTCATATGTATTTGGAAAAAAATAAGATAATATTCAATTTTTTAAAAAAAAATATATTATACTTCAGCTGAAATAAAATAAAGTAGGGGTAGCAATCATAATCTCTGACAAAACAAAAAAATATATAGATCTAATTAAAAGAGACAAGGAAGGAAAATACATCTTGCTAAAAGATACCATATACAATGAAGTAATATCAATACTAAATATATACAAAAGGTACAGCACCCAAATTTCTAAAAAAAAGAAGTTAAATGAGTTACAAGAGGAACAAGACACTAATAGGGGACCTTAACTTTCCCCTCTCAGAATTAGATAAATCTAACCACAAAATAAACAAGAAAGACATTAAAGAGGTGAAGAGTATTTTAGAAAAGTTATATATAATAGACCTCCAGAGAAAACAATGAGGATAGAAGGAATATATATTTTCTTTACCAGTACATAGCAGTTAAATAAAATTAACCCTATATTAAGGCATAAAATCCTCACACTCAATGTAAAGGGAACAATAGACCCAAATTCTACAGGGGAAGTGAAACTGTTGATCCATACCTAAGGGACTGAGAGATATAAGTGGGAGGAATGATATAGGCTATGTGGATAACATGGGTACCTGAGGTAGCAGCTATGGACCATAAAAGCATTCCTGAACGTGTTATTAGCTCTGTAAGAGAATAATAATCTTCCCAAAGATAGTAATAGCAGCTAACTATAGCCCTGTGTCTTAAAAAAAGGAAAACAACAATAACTAACACCAAATTATAGTAGTATTCTGATTGTGGATGGACATTAATGGCTAAAACAATGTGTGGATTACAGTGGGGACCTATAGCCAGGTCCAATCACAACCCCTGGTAAGATGTGATTTCTGTGCATAACTCCAGAACAAGAGTTCTTAACCTTTTTTATATCATGGACCCACTTTCCCATCTGGTGAAGACAATAGACCTCTTCTTCGGATACTAATTTTTTTCAATAATTGAAGGAAAAGCTAAATTTTAGTAAGAGAGTAGTGAAAATAGAGATGTATTTTCCACATAAAGGTTTATGAAATCTATTCATGGATATTGGGTCCATGGACCCCAGGTTGAGAACCCTTGCTCTTCAATAAGGCAATACCCCTAAAGTATAGGCATTGTAAGAATTTAACTAGGTGAGAAGAGGAGAAATAAAGATCAAAGACAAGGGAATAAAACACAGAAAATAATTTATAAAATAGAGAGGAAGAGTCCAGAAGACCCAAGTCATGTTTAACAAATAATTGATTTAACAAATGTTTGATTGACCCTTCAGCTGACATACCTACTGATGCTCTGGCATGGTGAGACCCTCACTATTCACACCAGCTGATATTGGGACCTTGGAAAGCCTCTATGAGGCAAGCCTATTTGATAGAAATTGCAATTTTGTCTGATTTTTCCCCATATATCTTTGCTTCCTCTATTCTTTGATGCTTCTCAGTAAAGACCCAATTAACATTATTGTAAGCTATGAGTATTCATTCTTTGATGGATCCTGAACCTGAAACACCTCAGAGTGAATCCAGGACCTAAATAAGATTTACAAGTTAAAGGCTGCTGTCCCAAAAGGCTTTGTGGTTCTACAATTTTGTGAATTTGGATTGTAAAGATCTATCCATAGATTATAAGTGTTTTCAAATAGGGAAAGACTCCCAATTCAAAAGACAACACTTTTTAACAGCTTCACTCATTTACTCATATTGACAAAATTGTGAACTAACCCTGATAACTTCTCTCCAAGTGAGAGAAACTGTGAGGCTGCTGTTATTTCTGTTGCAGAAGGGTTAAGTCCTGAGAGGTTTTTTTTCCCTAAAAGATCTACCTTCAGTTCCCTAATCCCACCCAACCACCTCCCTAAACCCCTCCCCCACCCCACATAAGCTCTTTCTACTGCCTCCCTATGCATTAATTAAGGATCTCTCACAGCCTCAACACCCTCTTTTAGCTGCCTGCTTTTAGCTCCTGTTTGAAGCAGACTCTCAATCAGGTAGTAGAGTGCAGTAAGTGTGATCTCTGCCTGACCCTCATTGCCTCCTACCCCTCCCTTCCTCTATGTTCCAATCCCAACTCCTGTACTACCCTGGCTATCAAGAGGGTAGTTATTTCCTCTAATTGGAGACAGGCAGTGGGTACAGTCAACCCAGATGCTTTCTTTTCCACAGTGGGGCTTGTCTATAACTCCAACTACCTAGGATTATAGTTTCCTCTCCCTTCACCCCCTTTTAACTGTGCTTGGGGGTCCATATGACCCTGCTCAAGACACCAAGAGTAAACCCTGAAGGTCTAAAAGTTGGGCATTGTGAAGAATATCATGGCAACAGTAACTACAACACAGTAGTAAAAAAAAATTATAAAAATCATAGAAAAATAAGTGAAAGGGAGCTTAGGTTTATAACCACAGAGGGAATTACAAAGTCCCATCCTATGTGTTCTCCACAATATTGATTAAACAATTGATGTTAATTAGCTTTTACAAAATTATATATATTGAGAAGGTATAGTGAGGATTGAAGTTACAGAAATATCCCCTAAACTGGGAGTGTGCTTTTCCTAAGGAGCTGGCTTCTACTTGAAATGCAAAGGTACTAAGACACACATATAGGGAACAGGTGAGGCCAACAGATACTTCTTAACTCTAATAGCCTTTTTCTCCCTTTGAGGAATCTCCACCAAGTACCTTTAAGGGTGTGATATAGATGATATCTTAGTCTCTCATTCAGATGAACTGGCTTCCTGCACTATGTGGTATTTTGTTTGTAGGGTTTTGTTGTTGCTTGCTGTTTATTTGATTTTCAGTTGTGGCCAACTCTTCATGACTCCATTTGGGGTTTTCTTGGCAAATATATGGCAAAATGGTTTTCCATTTTCTTCTCTAGCTCATTCTACAGGGGAGGAAACTAAAGCAAACAGAGTTAAGTGACTTGCCCAGGGTCACATAGCTAATAAGTGTCTGAAGCTGGAGGTGAACTCAGATATTCCTGACTCTAGGCCCAATGCTCTATCCACTGAACCACCTAGTTATAAGATTTACTCCTTACTTAGTTACTCTTACATACTGCTGCTACCAGTCCAACAACTGTATTTGCTGAAGTGATCTCAATGGGTCTTTTAGCTTTTCAAAGGTCATAACTTGGTTATTTTTGTCTCCTGATACCATTCATCTAAGATCAGGGAAGAATAAATACACTCAATAGAAAGAGGCACCATGCAATCAAGGACACATGTTGGTGGAGTGGGGAGAACAAGCCACCATTGCCACTACTTCTCCCCCAACTAGAGACTCCTAGCAGTCCCTTATCACTCAAAAATCCCCAGGGAAGAGCAAAGTGCAAAAAGGGATAATGAAAAAGCAAATAGATCCTTTTGTATGAGAACTGAGTTTTGACTCCATCTTGAATCCTTCTGGTTCTGAATCCAATTATAACATACTTTATCATTACATAGCACCATCCCCTCAAGCCTGAAAGAAAGCTCCTCAGACTTCCATATGCTGGGTTGAAACCAGGAAAGGAATGTTATGCATCTAAGGACTTGACAGTCCCATATTTCATATACATAAACTCCTTAATAACATTCCCTGTTGGCTATAATCACAAACTTGTCACTTCTCATCATAGTAATGAGGAGTTTCAATATCTGTTAGGACTCTTTTTGTAGAAAGAAGAAAAACTAATAAATTTAGAGTGTGCATTAGTGATAAATTAATCTGTCAAAAAGTAGAGGAAGCAAGAAAGGAAACTGTGAGAGGTGGACCTGGTCCTGACCTAGAAGAAATTAGTTACTAGAGAAAGAATCTTGGGTACGTGCTATCCTAGAGCTCATGATAGAGAAGAGGAAAATCAGACATAGTCAGAGATGTATCTTAGATTTTGGAAGTTATACTGAGTCAAACAACAAATATTAAGTGCCAGGCACTATGCTAGGCACTGTAGGATATAATGAAAAAAAGATAATCCCTACTGTCTAAGAGCTTATCTTCTATCAAGGGAAACAAAATGTACATATCTAAGTATATGAAATAAAAACAACGTAATTATATAAATACAAGATAATTTGGTGGAAGGAGAAGGCATTAACTGGAGGGGGGGCAGAAAAAAAGTCATATAGAAAATAATGCTTGAGCTGAAATTTGAAAGAAACTATATATTTTAAGAAGAAGCTAAGTGGCACAGTGGATAGAGCACTGGCCCTGAAGTCAGGAGGACCTGAGTTCAAATCCAGCCTCAGACCAAACATTTGACACTTACTAGCTGTGTGACCCTAGGCAAGTCACTTAACCCCAATTGCCTTTAAAAAAGGGGGGGGATTTGTACTGTGAGGATTCAAAGGGCCACACTTGAGGATCTAGAGGGCCACATGTGACCTCAAGGCTACAGACTTCCCATAGTATCATATGAGGAAAAGAAAGAAGGCCATTTTGGCTGTACAATAGAGCACACAAAGTGGAGCAACTGATAATAAATCTGGAAAGTTAGATTAGGGCCATGTCAGGAAGGACTTTAAATGACAGAGGCTTCTCTTCCTATCTGATAGATTCTTTGCTGTCTCTTGCTGGATCATCATCCATCTCACATTCATTTAGATCTTTAGATTACTTACCATCATCAGCTCCCATGGGTTTAATTATCATTGCCTATTCCCATTATTCCCAGGCTTACATATACAATTCTAGTCTCTCTTGAGGTATAGTATCACATCAACTGTCTTTTAGACATTTTGAATAGGATATCCTGAAGGCATCTAAAACTCAGCATATCTAAAACAGAATTCAGTATCTCTTATATTAAACCTTCCCCTCTTCTGAACATCCCTATTACTATAGGTATTGTTGTTCGGCCATGTCTGTTTCTTCATGACCCTATTTGGAGTTTTCTTGTCAAAGATAGTAGAATAATTTGACATTTTCTTCTCCTGCTCATTTTGCAGATGAAGAAAGTGAGGCAAACAGGGTTAAGTGACTTTCTCAGGGTCACACAGCTGGGGTTTGGTCTAAGGGCACATTTGAACTCAGTTCTTCCTGACTCTAGGCTGAATGTTCTACTTATACCACCTAGTTTCCCTGTTCTTATTGCTAGATAGGACAGCAGGGGTGTAGGGTGTGTTCAGGGAAGACTAATACTTCTGGTGTGAGGGTTTCTGAGCCCTTTTCAGGGCTGTATTCCATCTTTTGTGTCCACCTGATCCACCCAACTCTCACCTGTGGCTCCAAGAAGCTGTAGCAAGCACAGTGGCCACATCCTGGTACACTGTTTTGGCAGAGAGGCTAAAGCAGGTTGAGGGTAACCAAGGAGTCTCAGACCCTTCAGTGAGGTAGTGACTTAGGAAACTGTCTACCCTATGCATGTGAAGACTCCCTCCACCCCAGTAGAATGGGCACATGAGAAGAATTTGTTCCAATGCCATGAAGGCAGCTGAAGCAGGCACTATGGACTGCTTAGAGATTGGTTGGACATCAAAGATGCCAAGGTCATCCACTGCATCTCAAGCCATCACCAGTCATCTTGATTTCATCTCACCACTGGACTATAATAGCACTAGAAGGCAGAGCAGTGAGGCTGTCAACTTCAAGACAACTCTGCCTCACTTAAATCCAATTTATGCATGACTAAAAAGACATCATCCATGCCATTTTACCATTTTTATCTATCTCAAAGTCCTGTAGCAACAGACAAGTGACAAAGCATTAGGTGCGAATACACTGGGAGCTGTAGTCACAACCCTGCACACAGCTGGCCTAGGCCACAGAGTCATCTTCTCACTGGAAGCAGCAATGGGATTCAGCAGCTCTCTGGATGTCTGAACAGCCTTTTAAGGACTACAATGCTCACCTAGAAAAGGTGCCCTAAAAATAATCTGCTTACCCAACCCTGGCCTGATTACCATGGCAGGCAGGGATCCCCACCCTGAAGTCAAATAAAAAAAACATGTACAAAAAGTTCTGCAAAGATGATTCCACTCACCATTGATACATGGAATGTGCACACACTTAAAGGCAACATGAAATCCAGTAGACATGAAGGACAAACAGCTCTTGTTGCCAGAAAACTCAGCAGGTATCATATGCAAATATTAGTCTGAGTGAAACAAGGCTAGCAAATGAAGGCCAGCTTATTAAAGTTGGAGTTGGATACATGTTTTTCCGGAGAGGCCGCAGTGAAGGGGAAAGTAGTGAAACTGGTTGTAGGCTTTGCCTACACCATCAAAACTAATTTAGTCAATAGGCTTGTATGCCTACCAAAACGAGTAAACTATAGGCTCATAACAATGCTATTGCCACTTGCAGGAAAGTGCCATGCTATCATCATCAGTGCATACGCTCCCACATGATGAACTCTGATGAGGTAAAAATAGTAATAATTCTATGAAAACTTGGAGACCTTAATCAGCAATGTGTCAAAAGAGGACAAACATATCTCTTTAATGCAAGAGTAGGCACAGACTACCAGAAATGACAGGGAGTCCTTGTGAAGAATGGAGTTGGAAACAGCAACATCACTTACTACTGAAGACTTGTTCATGTCATGACCTTCTCATCACCAACACCGTCTTCTGTTTACCTAAACACAACAAAACTTTACAGATGCACTCTCTCAGCAAACATTGGTGTTTAAGAGACTATGTCAATATAAGGAAAAGAGACAGACAGGATGTGAAAGTGATGAAGGTGTTGTGTGGTACAGAGTTCTGGACTGATCATAGACT
Source organism: Vombatus ursinus (assembly GCF_900497805.2). Lineage (NCBI taxonomy): Eukaryota > Metazoa > Chordata > Mammalia > Diprotodontia > Vombatidae > Vombatus > Vombatus ursinus. Next base: position 2,460,519 of record NW_020955184.1, read on the forward strand.
TATACTCTCCAAACTAAATATTCATATTTAACAAAAGCAGAGGCTACAAGGCAAGATAACTACCAGAAGACTCAATATCAACAAGTTAGAGAGCCTCTCTGAGCTGGAATGGTTTTTTGCTAACTTGGAGAAAAGGTGAGCCAACACACAACTGGCAACAGTGAAGCAGAAAAGGAGTGTGCAGTTTTCAGAGATTTGGTGTAAAGCACTACATTTACCCATCTGGATCAGAACACTTGAAAATATCAAAACTGGTTTGACAAAAATGATGGGGAAATTCAGAAGCTACTAAATGAAAAATAAGAACTCTAAAAGGTTTACCAGCAGGATAGTTCATCTGTCTCTAAGAAGGTAGTATTCAACCCCATCAAAAGTAAAGTATACAGCCAAGATGGCAGAGTAAGCAGTAAATTGCTTAGTTCTTCCATATTCTTCTCTGTAAAGCCATAGAATAGTTCCCCAGAATAAATCCTGGAACAGAAGACCAATGGAAAGACAGGGTGGAGCAGTCTTTTAGCCTGGGAGACATGGAGGATTGGCAAGAAAGGTCTGTATCACTAAGGTAAAAGGGGGGCACTTTCCAAGACAAGAAACATTTCATCAAGCTGGCATCAAGCCCCACCTCAAAAAACCCATGGGAGATCATGAGCACCACTTGGTGGAGCAGGCAAGCACCAATACTGGGACCCCCTATGTGCTCTAGCATAGCCAGGGAAAGAGGCAGACTCCAGCTCAGAGAACCACTTACCTCAGACCAGCCCACAGCAGATGGGCATCCTCTGGCTGCCAGACTCCTTGCTTCAGTGCAGCCCCACTGGGCAAGTACCCTCCAGCAGCCTAACCTCCATGTGCTTCAGCACAGCCCAGGGAAAACAGGAATCCTCCAGGAGCCAGACCTCCACAACCTTCAATGTAGCCCTAGAGAAATGCAGAAAAACCCCACCTGGCCTTGGCACATACTAGATAACACCATTAGGACCCCAGCTCAGCACCAGGTAAACTGCCAGACCCCTACAGCCCCCAGCTGCCCACATCTGAGGCCCCAGCACAAGAAGTTAGTTACCAGGCCTCTGGGCCCCAGAACAAGAATCTTAGGACAGTGCCCCCTGTGTTTCAGGAGGAAAGCTCAACTTTAAAAGCCATGAAATAGGCAAAAAAGATGAAAAAGAAGCAAAAATGACCATTGACCATAGAAAGTTATTATGGTGATAGGGAAGCTCAAAACACAAACTCAGAAGAGGACAACATTATCAATAAACATACATCCAAAACCTCAGAGGGGAATATGAATTAGTCTCAAGCCCAAAAAGTCTTCTTGGAAGAACTCAAAAAGGATTTTAAAAGTCAAATAAGAGAGGGAGAAGAAAAATTAGGAAAAGAAATGAGAGAGAGTCAAGATGACAATCAATAGCTTGGAAAAGGAAGGACTAAAATTGACCAAAGAAAACAATTCCTTAAAAAATACGGTTGACTAGTCCAGCAGCCAAGATGTTGGAGTAAGCAATAAGTTGCTCTCACTCTCCCTTATTGACTTCTAAAAACCCAGAAAATATCAACCCAGGAAAAGTCCTGGAACAGCAGAACTAGCAGAAAAGTGGGGTGGAGCATTCTATTAGCCCAGAAGGCTTGGGGGATCAGCAAGAAAGGTACCTCTTGCTCTGGTGGAAGGGGATCAAAATCCAGGACTGGAGGCATCCAGACAAGCCAGTGGCAAGACCCATCTCCATAAACCAGTAAGAGATCCAGAGCCCCAGAGTGGTGGAGCAGACTAGTGCCAACACCAGGACCCACCCACATGTCTTGGCACAATCAGGGGAACTGGCAGATTCTAGATTGCAGAATCAACACATCCATTGGTGAGCAGGCATCCTCCAGCAGCCAAATCTCCCCATGCTTCACCACATATCTGGGCAGGCAGGCCCCATGTGCTTCAGCCCAGCCCCAGGTGAGCAGGTGTCTTCCAACAGACAGCCCCCCCCCACCTCCATGAGCTTCAGAGTAGCCCTGGGGAAATGCAGAAAAACCCCACCTGGCCTCAACACATGCCAGACACTACCAATAGGATCCCAGCTCAGCACCAGGTAAACTGCCAGACCCCTATAGCCTCCAGCTACATATTGGGAAAATAAATCAGATGTATGCAAGAGAGAGTCAACAGCTTGGAAAAGGAAGAACAAAAATTGACTATATAAAACAATTCCTTAAAAAAATACAATTGGCTAAATGGAAAAAAAAAGTCCACTGAAGAGAAGCACTCCTTAAAAAGTAGAATTGGCTAAATGGAAAAGGAAGTACAAAAGCTAATTGAAGAAAACAACTCATTATAAATTAGAATTGGGCAAGTGGAAGCTAATGACCCTATGAGACATATAAGTCAAACAAAATCAAGAGAATGAAAAAATAGAATAAAATGTAAAATAGCTCAATTGAAAAACAACTGACCTGGAAAATAGATACAGGAGAGATAATTGAAGAATTGTTGGTCTACCTGAAAGCGGTGATAATAAAAAGAGCCTGGACAGTATCTTTCCCAAGGAAAACTGCCCTGAGATCCTAGAACAAGAGGGTAAAATACTCATCAAAGGAATCCACTGATCACCTCCAGAAAGAGATACCAAAATGAAAATGCCAAGGAATATTGTAGTAAATTCCAGAATTATCAGGTCAAGAAAAAAATACTGCAAGGATCCAGAAAGAAACAATTTAAATATCATGGAACCATAGTCAGGATTATTCAAGACCTTTGTGCTTCTACATTAAAAGATTGGAGGGCTTGGAATATGATATTCCATAAGGTAAAAGAGCTTGGTTTATAATCAAGGATCAACTACCCAGCAAAAGTGAGCATAATCTTTCAGGGGAGGAGATGAGCATTCAATGAAATAGGGGACTTCAAAATTTTCCTGATGAAAAATCCAGAGCTGAACAGAAAATTTAATCTTCAAATAAAAGACTCAACAGAAGCATAAAAAGGTAAACAGGAAAAGAAAGAAAACATGTTATTCCATAAGGTTAAACAGTTTACAACCCTACATGGGAAGATGATACTTGTAACTCTTGAGAGCTGTATCTTTATTACGACATTTAGAAGGAATAGACATAGACAGAGGGTGTTAATATAAGTTGACTTTGATATCATGATAAAAAAAACTAATTAAGGGGTTAAAAAAGATTTCACTGAAAGAAGAGAAAAGGATGAGGCAGAAAAGGGTAAATTACATCACATGAAGTGGCACAAAGACATATTAAAGTAGAGGGAAAGAAGGGAGGGAGGTGAGTACTGTTTGAACCTTACTCTTATCAGATTTGGCTCAAAAAGGGAATATCATACACACTCAATTGGGTATAGAAATCTATAGGATTCCCTATAGGAAATAGGAGGGATAAGGGGGAAAAGGAGGGGGTGGACAAAAGGGAGGGCAGAAGGGGAGGAAGAAGTGGTAGGAGAAAGGGGAAAGAAAAGGAAAGAGGCTGATAGAAGGGAGGAAAAATTGAGGGAGGCAATAGTCAGAAGTAAAACACAAGTGAGGAGGACAAGGGAGGAGAAAAATAAGATGAAAAGAAAAACACAGTTAGAAATTACAAATGGGAATGGGAATGGGATAAACTCTCCCATAAAATGGAAGCAGAGAGCAGAGTGGATTAAAAACCAGAATCCTATAGTATGTTGTTTACAAGGAACACATTTGAAGCAGGAGATACACACAGAGTAAACGTAAAAGGCTGGAGCAGAGTTTGTTACAGTTCAGCCAAAGTCAAAGAAAAAAAAAAGAAGCAGGTGTAGTAATCCTGATCTCAGACAAAGCAAAAGCAAAAACAGATATAATTAAAAGGGATAAGGAAGGAAATTACATCCTACTAAAAGGTACCATAGACAATAAAGTAATATCAATACTAAATATATATACACCAAGTGATATAGCATCCAAATTCTTAGAAAAGTTAAGTGAATTACAGGAAGAAATTGACAGCAAAACTATACTAGTAAGGGACCTCAACCTCTCCCTCTCTGAACCAGATAAATCTTTGTGTGTATGTGTGTGTGTGTGTGTGTGTGTGTGTGTGTGTAATATTTATTAATTTATTTTTAGTTTCCAACATTCAGTTACACAAGATTTTGAGTTCCAAATTTTCTCCCCATCTCACCCCTTCCCCCACCCCAAGACAGCATGCATTTTGAGTACCCCTTCTCCCAATCTGCTCTCCTTTCTATCACACCACCCTTCTCTTATCCCCTTCCCCTTCTATTTTCCTGTAGGACAGGATAGATTTCTATACCCCATTGCCCGTATATCTTATTTCCCAGTTGCATGTGAAAACAATTTTTAACATTTATTTTTAAAACTTTGGGTTCCAAATTTTCTCCCTTCCTCCCTCCCCACCCACCTTCATTAAGAAGGCAAGCAACTCATTACAGGCTATACATGTGTAGTCATGCTTCTCTTGAATCTTGTATTTGAAAGTCAAACTTTATATTCAACTCTGGTCTTTTCATCAAGAATGCTTGAAAGTTCTCTATTTCACTGAATGTCCATTTTTTGCCCTGAAGAATTATACTCAGTTTTGCTGGGTAGGTGATTCTTGGTTGTAATCCTAGCTCCTTTGACCTCTGGAATATTATATTCCAAGCCCGCTGGTCCCTTAATGTAGCAGCCGCTAAATCTTGTGTTATCCTGATTGTGTTTCCACAAGATTTGAATTGTTTCTTTCTGGCTGCTTGCAATATTTTCTCCTTGACATGTGAATTCTTGAATCTGACTACAATATTCCTAGGAGTTTTCCTTTGGGGATCTCTTTCAGGAGGTGATTGGTGGATTCTTTCAATTTCTGTTTTACCCTCGAGTTCTAGAATATCGGGGCAGTTTTCCTTGATAATTTCTTGAAAAATGATGTGTAGGCTCTTTTTTTGAGCATGGCTTTTAAGTAGTCCAATAATCTTTAAATTATCTCTCTTGGATCTATTTTCCAGGTAGTTATTTTTCCAATGAGATATTTCACATTGTCTTATATTTTTTCATTCTTTTGGTTTTGTTTTACAATTTTTTTGATTTCTCATGAAGTCATTAACTTCCATTTGCTCCATTCTAATTTTTAAGGACTTATTTACTTCAGTGAGCTTTTGGACTTCTTTTTCCATTTGGTCAATTCTGCTTTTGAAAGCATTCTTCTCCTCATTGGTTTTTTGGGCCTTGTTTGCCATTTGGGTTAGGCTATTTTTTAAGGTGTTATTTTCTTCAGTATTTTTTGGGGTCTCCTTTAGCAAGCTGTTGACTTGTTTTTCATGATTTTCTTGCATCACTCTCATTTCTCTTCCCAGTTTTTCCTCTACTTCTCTTACTTGTTTCTCAAACTCCTTTTTGAGCTCTTCCATGTCCTGGGACTGATTCATATTTTTCTTGGAGGCTTTGGATGTAGGAGCTTTGACTTTGTTGTCTTCTGGTTGTATGTTTTGATCTTCTTTGTTACCAAAGTAAGATTCTATGGTTTGAATTTTTGGGATGTTTGTTATTTTTCCCAGTCAATTACTTGAGTTTTAAACTCTTTCTTAAGGTAGGGATCTGCTTCCAGTGTGAAGAATGTACCAAACTTCAGGAGTTTTGTGCAGCTGTTTTCAGAGATACTTCTAGGGACCTGTAAATTTGCAGTTCTTCCAAGTTGGTATGATCAAGGGTGAGGTGTTTACTCCTTTCCTGACCTGTACTCTGGTCTATGAGTGGCCATAAGCACTCTTTTCTGCCTTGGAACTATGAGGAAGTTTCCCTCTCCACCACCACCTCAAGCTCCACCAAGCCAATTCTCCTCCTGGTCCCAAGACTGCCACCCAGGACTATGACCCAGATCCAAGCACAGGCAAAGCAAGAAAACCCTGCCTCAGCACCAGCAAAGAAATCCATGCACTCCCTCTTTGATTAGCCACTTGATTCCCCCTCCATCTGTGGGCCAAGAGATCTAGAAGCAGCCGCTGCCCCGGGGCTGGGCTGGGACTGGGGCCTGAAGGAGTTCCTCTCTTATCATGGTGAGACAGAACTTTCCCACTGACCTTCTAAGTTGTCTTTGGTGTTTCTGGGTTTAGAAGTCTGGAAATCACCACAGCTCCCCTTGATTTGGTCCTCTGGGGCCTGTTCCAGGTGCTGAGGCCTGGTTTTTGTTTGCAAGGCCCACGCTGACCTGTGCTCCTCTCCCAGCCTGGTGCAACAGACCTTTCCAATCAACCATCCAGGCTATCTTGGGCTGGAAATTTGTTTCATTCTGTCTTTTTATGGGTTCTGCTGCTCCAGAATTTTAGAGCCATTTTTTACAGGTATTTGGAGGGGTTTGTGGGAGAGCTCAAGCAAGTCACTGCTTTTACTCCACCATCTTGGCTCCACCTCTGAACTAGATAAATCTAACCAAAAAGTAAAGGAGAAATAAATTAAGGAGGTGAATAGAATCTTATAAAAGTTAGATATGGCAGACCTCCGGAGAAAATTGAATGGGAATAGAAAGGAATATACCTTTTCTCAGTGTTACATGGCACCTACACAAAACTGATCACATACTAGAGCATAAAAAGCTCACAATCCAATGCAGAAAGGCAGAAATATTAAATGATTTCTTTTTAGACCATGATACAATAAAAATTACATGTAATAAAGGGCCATGGAAACATGGACTAAAAATTAATTTGAAACTAAATAAGCTAACCCTAAAGAATGAGTGAGTCAAACAACAAATCATAGAAATAATCAATAACTTCATCAACGAGAATGACAATAGTGAGACAATATACTAAAACTTATGGGACACTGCCAAAGCAGTTCTTAGGGAAATTTTATATCTCTCAATGCTTACATGAATAAAATAGGGAAAGAGGAGATCAATGAATTGGGCATGTGAGTAAAACAGCTAGAAAAAGAACAAATTAAAAATCCTCAATTTAACACTAAATTAGAAATTCTGAAAACCAAAGGAGAGATTAATAAAATTGAAATTAAGAAAACTGTTGAAATAATAAATGGAACTAAGAGCTGGTTTTATGGAAAAACAATAAAATACATAAATTTTTAGTTCATTTGATTAAAAAAAAAGAAAAAAAGAAAACCAAATTACCAGTATCAAAAATGAAAAGGGCAAATTCACCACCATTGAAGAGAAAATTAAAATAATAATTAGGAAGTATTTTTCCCAACTGTATTGGGAATAAAATATTTAAGCCCATTTTAGAAAAAAAAGAAATTGCACAAGCCATAATGAATTCCCTAAGAACAAAATATCCAGGGTCAGATGGACATTTAAAGACCAATTAATTCTGATACCATATAAACTATTTGGAAAAAATAAGTGAAGGAGCCCCATCAAATTATTTTTATGATGCAAACATGGTGCTGATACTTGAATTGGAAAGGGCCAAAACAGAGAAAGGAAATTATAAACCAATTTCCCTAATGAATATTGATGCAAAAATGTAAATAACATATTAGCAAAGAGATTACAGCAAATTATCTTGAGGATAATACAATACGACCAGGTTGGATTTACACCAGGAATGCTGGGCTGGTTCAATATTAAGAAAATGATTGGGGCAGCCAGGTGGAACAGTGGATAAAGCCCTGGCCCTGGATTCAGGAGGATCTGAGTTCAAATCTGGCTTCAGCCACATAACATTTACTAGCTGTGTGATGCTGGGCAAGTCACTTAACCCCATTGTCTAGGCCCCCCCCCCAAAAAAAGAAAAGAAAATGATCATCATAATTTGGTATATCAATAAGGAAATTAACAGAAATCATATGATTGTCTGAATAGATGCAGAAAGAGCTTTTGACAAAATGCAGCAGTCATTCCTATTAACACTAGAGAGCATGGGAATAAGTGGAGTTTTCCTTAAAATGATAAGTAGCATCTATCTAAAATCATCAGCAAACATTATCTGTAATGCAGATGACTTAGAAGCATTTCCAACAAGTCATTCCCCAATTAATAAATGGTGAAAGGATATGAACAAGCAATTTTCAGAGGAAGAAACTGAAGCTATCTATAATCATATGAAAAAGTGCTCTAAATCACTATTAATTAGAGAAATGCAAATCAAAACAACTCTGGGGTGCCACCTCATACTTATCAGATTGGCTCATATAACAAAAAAGGAAAATGATAAATGTAGGAGAAGATGTGGGAAAATTGGAACACTAATGCATTGTTGATGGAGTTGTGCACTGATCTAACCATTCTGGAGAGTAATTTGGAACTATGCCCAAAGTGCTATAAAATTGTGCTTACCCTTTGACCCAGGAATACCACTTTAAGGTCTGTATCCCAAAGAGATCATACAAATGCGAAAAGGACCCACATGTACAAAAATATTTATAGGAGCTCTTTTTTTATATATTAAACATTTATTAATTTATTTATTTTTAGTTTTCAACATTCACTTTCATAAGATTTTGAGTTCTAAATGTGCTCCCATGCTTTTTAGCATTATGTTTTCAGAAATGTTGTCAGACTAAACTGATGGTAAATTATTTAACTTGAAAAGGCTACAAGCAAAGACTAAAGTGGAGGGAGAGTTGTTGAATGATGTTTTTGTTCCCAGATGGTTGTGCACTCAATGCAGCCTCTGGAGCTGAGATGCAACAAAGTGTGGATCAATTGCCTGCTTCTTGGGTTAATTTTGCCCTAAAAATTAACACTAAGAAAACATAAGTTCTTCACCAGCCAGCACCATTCATACATAGAGCCATCAATTACAGCAAATGGAGAAATTTTGAATGCTGTGGATAAGTTCACTTACCTTGGCAGTATATTTTACAGAGATATACATATAGATGGTGAGGTTGATACATGCATCACCAATTAGCTCAATGTTTGGAAGGCTCCATAGGAAAGTGTCAGAAAGAAGTATTAGACTGAACATCTAGAGAGCCATTGTGCTGACCTCATTGTTGTATGCCTGAGAAACCTGGACCTACCAGCACCATGCCAGGAAACTGAATCACTTCCATTTGAATTGGTTTAGGACGATTCTGACTATCACCTAGCAAGAATGGACACTGAGGTCCTTTTCTGAGGAGAACTGCCAAGCATTCAAATTCTACTGCAGAGAGTGTAACTCTGATGGGCTGGCCACATTGTTTGAATGTCAAATGTACATTTGCTTAAAAGACTATTTTATGGAGAACTCATGTAAGGCAGATGTTCTTATACTGGTCAAAAAAATTTAAACAAGGACACTCTCAAGGTCTCTCTGAAGAACATTAGAATTGATTGTGTGACATGGGAGATGCTGACAAAGGGTAGTACAACATGGTGTGCCTACATCAAAGAAGGTGCTGTGCTCTATGAGTGAAGCAGAATTGCAGGAGCTCTAAAGAAATGTGAGATGTACAAATTTAGAGACATCTCTTCTCCAAATGTTCATATGGACTACTAGTGTCTGACCTGTGGCAGAGGGTTTCAAGCTTATATTGGTCTGATCAGCCACAGTTGGGTATACCATACCTTGACTGCATCACAGTGATGTTATTTTGGTCCTCTTTGAGAACAAAGGTCAACAACCAACCAACCAAGTAGAGGGCACCACTATCTTCCCAATCACCCAAGCTTATAACCTTGGCATCATCCTTGATACCCTGTAGATACGATTTTTTGCCAAATCTTATCAACATCTCTCCTATGTGTCCTCTTTTTTCTTAACTCATATTGTTACTATTCCAATTCAGGCCCTTATCACTTCTTACCTGGACTGTTGTAATAACTTTCTAATTGGCCTACCTTCTTCAATTTTTTCCTCATTCTAATTCATCTTCTTTTCAGTTATCAAAGTGATTTTTCTAAAGCATATGTTTCACCATGTTATTCCTCTATTCTTAAAATTCTAGTGGCCCCTTGTCACCTCCAGGATCTAACATAAAGTCCTCCATTTGGCATTTAAATCCTTTGATAACTTGGCCCTTTTCCTTCTTTCCAGTATTATTGTACTTTACTCTCTTCCATAGACTCTTTGATCCAGCCTGCTCGCTGTTGTTCCAACATGACACCACATTTTCCATCTATAAGCCTTTGATCAGGCAGTCCTCCATTCCTGGAATGCTCTTCCATCTCATCTCTACCTTTTTAATTTCCCTATCTTCCTTCAAGACTCAGATAAAATTCTATTTTGTGCTGGAGGCCTGTTCTGATTCTCCACAGCTGCTAATGCCTTGACCCCTGACACCTGGGATTAGTTATCTTCCACTTGGTATATAATTGATATATATCTAATTGTATATGTTGTCCCCTTCATTAGAATGTGTACTACTTGAGGGCAAGGATTGCTTTTGTCTTTCTTTGTACTTTCAGTGCTTACTGCAGTGCCTAGAACATTGCAAGTGTGCTTCTGTCCAGCTTTCCTCTCCATCATAAATTATAGAAAGAAGCAGCTGCTTCTTCCCATTGTTCCCATTGCTTCCACTTCCACAACCAGTTCCTCCATTCATAAATTCTTCCATTAGTAAGAATAACAAGCTGAACAGAATTTTCCCTTGTTGATTTTTTCATCTTTTGAGGGATGACATTTTTGTTGAGGTAAATCAAGAAACTACTAGTTGCTCTACTTTTGGCAGAGCAGTGACAGCTGCAGTAGATATCTGGATAACATAAGACTCCCAATATTTCTATGTTACACGTCTTTGCTATGCTTATAATCTGTTTCCTGAACTCTTCGTCTATTTCCTTTTTTTCTGTTATTCATGTAACGACATTGCTTGTTTCTCACCCAAATTCCCTCCGCTGTATTTCCTGCTCTCCCAGATACCTAGATTCCTTTATATGACTATTTCTTGATCCTTTCTACCTATTCTGAGGAGGGATGAAGGAGAAGATACAGCAAAAGAAATAGAAAGAATGGTAATGCAAATTAGAGGAAAACTAAGAGCAAACAGAGTTTTAGTCAAATAATGGGGTGTACAAACAGGTTGCCTAAAAGATAAGGAAATAGACATGATTGTAGAAAGCATTTTAAAAAGATTGTACAACTTGGAGTCAGAAAGAGCTTCTTTATACACTTATTATCTTTGTGACTCTGGGTAAGTCACTTAACTTCTAATCATCATTCTTCTCATCTGTAAAATGTGGAAAATAATAGCACCTATTTCATAGGGTTATTACAATGATCAAATGAGATATGAACTGCTTTATAAACCTTAAAGTACCATAAAAATGTTAGCTATTGTTATTATCTTCTATGAGATTGGCTATGATAGGAAGAATTGATATAGGATAACAACTTGAAAGATTAGTAGAGCCAACTGCAAGGTTTTTTGTTTGTTTTTGCTTTTGAGCATGGGAACTAAGGACTAAGTTGAGATTAAGTAACATAAATTAGGCAGCTAGATGGCTTAGTGGATAGAGTGCCAGGCCTGGAGTCAGGAAGACCTGAGTTGAAAGCCAGCGTCAGACACTTATAAGCTGTATGACCCTGAGCAAGTCTTTTAACCTCTGTTTACTTCAATCTAGTGGAGAAGGAAATGACAAACCACTCCAATATCTTTGCCAAAAAAATCCTATACCCAGCATTGGTGTGCTGTCATCTATGGGGTCACAAAGAATCAGACATAACTGAATGACTCAACAACAACATAAATTTGTAGTGAACCTATTTGGCATAGTCTCATTAGGAGTAGGAATGGAAATATCTACCACTTTTAACTGATAGTCATTAATAGTTCAATGAAAACTTGGAAAACATCTGTGGTGATGTGCCCCAGGAATCTGTGCTTGGTTCTGTGTTGTTTAGTATTTCTTTTATCAATTATATAGATAAATGAATTTGCTTATCAGATTTTCAAATGGCAGAAAGATAGAATAGCTAACACATTGAATAACAAAGTCAAGAGTCACAAAACTCTTAACAGGATATATCATTAGGCTGGATCTATTAAAATAGAATTTAATAAGGATACAAAGTCTTACTTAAAAAAATCAATTTAAGCAATACAAAATGAGAGAGATATGATTTGACAGCATGGACTACACATTGATTATGAGTCAACAGTGTAATATGTCGGCCACAAAAGCTAATCAGATGTTAGACACATTAAGAGAAGATATAGCATTCAGAACTAAGGAAATAATAGCATTCTGCCCTGATCAGGCAATATCTGTACTGTATTGTATTTAGGACATTGATAACCCATTGCCTGAAGAAAGACAATGAGTATGGGAAGGGCATTGAGATTATTCCATATGAGAATCCACTGAAGAAACTGAGGATGTTTAGCTTAGAAAAGACTCAGGAAACACATGATGCTTGGCTTAAAATCAAGGGTGGGGTGGGGTGTCCTAGTCATCTGACTCAGCAGTCACTAAGAATCAGATTATGATTTATTGTTTTGTTAATTTCTAGACTTAAGAAAGTGTTAATAACAAAGATTAAGGCTAAAAGTGTGTTGTGTATACATTTTTTTCCAGATGCAGTTGTTAAATATTTACCAACAAAACCCTGTATTGAACTCTGTAAATTTTACCTGAGCTTAGCAGAAATCATTAGAAGGTTCGAAGAATGAAGCCATCACCAGGTTGGAGGCCTGGTGATTGGAGGCTAATAATAATGCTATTAACTGGCATTTAGACAGTACTTTAAAGTTTGCAAAGTGTTTTATGCCTATTTTTCATTTGAGCCTCACAACATCACTGCTTAAAGAATATGAAGGGCTATAATATGGAAGATTGATTAGACTCTAGATTAGATTAAATTGAGACATTCTCCATTTCTTTTATATCTTCATCTGACTCATCAATGATCTATTCGTGGATGATGTGTTGGCTGCACCAAGCCACTTTAGAGTGGCTAACAATCTATATAGGAAAAACTAAGTGGATAAAGAATTTGTGTTATCCAGACTATCACATACGGTTAGAAATAACAATGTTTAGAAATCGTCCATCTGAATATGCATTTTAAGAGATAGTAAATGGAAAAGGAATTGTGCATAGCATTGAACAGGAGGGGTAGAGCAGAATTTATAACACTGGAAAGTTATTTTAATGACTCACAAGTTCTCCTTGAAACAAGGGTTCATGTTTTTAATTACCAATAATTTGCCAGTGGTTTTCATATAGCTATAAGTCATAGAACACTAAAGTCTCTGAAGAATTAAAAATGAATATCATGTAGAACATAATGAAGAGACACATTGATAAGTCTTAGTAGGTTACTGTAGATTATAATTCCCAATTCCCACTCACGTTGGTGGGCTTTTTTCCCTGGAAGACAGGTCGTTCTACTCTGAAGTTTCTAGATACTATCCCAAGGGCCTAAAATTTCTTGCATTTTTGCTGACAATCTCCCCTTAACAGTTGCCAGAAGACCTCAATTAGCTTTTAGAAAAGAGATTTCCTAAGAATCTCTGACAAGAACAATTTAAACAAAACATCACCACCCCCCAAGTCTAGAGAACACTCATAAATACCTAGGGTCCATAGGGAGAGTGAGCACTAGCTTAAAGTACAATGTTAAGGTGGTATATTGGTAAAGAACACGTCACAAAGGAATCCCTCTTAACTCCTAGTACTGAAAGTCCTTTTAGCCCTTCAGAGAGTCCTCAAGAAGTTTATTCAGGAGCATGAAGCAATGGTGGATGAATTGCTTCACTTGGCTGACTCCTCATGGACCACATCATCATTACTGGGAAGTTAGTTGGGTTGGGCCCAATTTATTTCTGGGCTGGGCTGCCTGCTGCTGGTGTGGGCTGATTTTCCACTGGTCCAAGCCATTCTGCTATTGCTGTTACTGTGTCCTCAAAGCTACCATTAACCACCTTGGAAAACTGTCTTTTCCATGTCCATATAAAACTGCTTCCATTGCCATTGGTCACCATAACTCCGATGGCTACTTTTACCACCTCTGGTCACTTATGAGACCTCAAGACATTTTGAACTAATAAGGTCACTGCCTGGCTTTGTCTGCCTCAAAATACTAATTAACCTAAGATCACCAAAGAACAAAAGAAACAGGTGACCATATGCTTATGATTTGTGGTTGGAGGGATGAAAAACACCCCCCAACTGATCTTTTGGATGCCTTAGAACCCTGCCTTCTTGGGGTCACAGAGGAAAGAGACTGAGATATGAGTAGATCAACCCTTTTGTGTATATACTAGTTCTGGCTATGCAGACATTTAGAAGATCTGTTGTTATCACATAGTATCAGCCCCTGAGCCATCATTGTGGCCACTTAAGATGAAGTCAAGGGATAGCCAGGCACTATTGCAAGGACTTGTCCTCAAATCCTACTCATAACACTAAGAATGACAAAGGAGAAATGGTTTAAAAGATATCAAAAAAATATATGAGTGAAAAGGAAGATGAGCTGATCATGTAGAAAGGGCAAAATATAACCAATGGACAAATAGATAGAGTATGTGCTTCATTGATATCCTTGAGAAAGTGAAGAAAGACTTGAGAATTTGGGGGGTGGACCCTACCCCAGTGTCAAGACAGCTTCTACTTCTCTGAAACTACCTACTGAGGCCTTTTCTTCCTCTTGAAGTCTTTCTAGTTCCAGGCATCACATAGGGTTCTCAGTTTATTCTGAACAAACCTAAAAATGGGAAGAAAGAAGTAGTCTTTTCTAAAATTTATATTAGAAGGCTATTCAATTGGCTTCTCCATCTTATGGTATGTCAATTGTTTTACCAAAACTATATTAAATTTAGCATCTGTTCTCATCTTCACATGTAACCTGTGTAAAGCAGAGTTAACTGTGGGTATATTATATGTAAACTGTACATAGCCAGTAACTGAGCCTTCAATGCTCTCTGTAGGACATAAAAGGTGGGTTAAATTTTTTGTCTAAACCTGGCATTTGTAACTGAAGTAAACAAAAGTACACTATTCACTTATAAAGAAACTAAAAACTGTAGTGGGAATGCTTTGCAATTTGGAATGTAAGTCTACACCCACAATGCCATTATTCCAAAGACATAAGGAGCAAAAAAAAAAAAAAAAAAGGCACAGAAATGTAAATATAGTTCATGTGTAGCTGCTTTGGCAGGGTTGATCTCTGTGTATCCACACCCTCAGGAAAAATGATTCCATCTGTGGGAGTGTATGAAAGGCCCTGAAGCAGGAAACTAGGAGCAAGTACAGGACGTGACATTTGTCTTGCTCAGACCTGTCTGCTATTTCTATCCAGTTCACTCAATTTTATTGTATTTGGTTGAGGTTAACCTCCCTGTTCTTTCCCTGAAGCTAAGATTGTTGGGGGGGCAGGGATTAATGGGAGAAAAGCTCTATTGCCTACCTGGCCTGCTTTATGGCTACTTCAGGTGTTAACAAGCATTACGCCAGTTGACACTCAGCATGAGATGGGACAGCTGGTCATTACTCCCAGTTTGGCTCTCTTTTAGCAATGACAAAGAACAAATTTTACTTCTCCTTCCCCAGCCCCAGACAGAGAAAAAACTCCCAGTTTTAATTAAAATATTCAGGTACACAAATGAGCATTAATGATAAATAGCCCAGGTTTTAGATATTTTCTTTGAAATAATGCCTTTCACAAGAACAAAAACCCAAAGCCAAACAACTCAGTTTCAGATAAAGATGTGCCATTTACCAAAGGCTCTGGAATCAATGCGAAATATCATTGAAACATTCAACGTTTGCTTTGTGTACTTCTTCCCTAACTTGCTCCCTTAGAATGCTTGCCCATTTCCTTATTCTTCTTTGCACAGTGGTGAAATATTTCTTTATCATTTTCATTTCTTTATCATTTATCATCTTTCATCATTTTCATATCATTTTTTATTATTTTCATCATAGTCACTTATTGCTAGAAATTTGGATGTTTAAACATTTAGAATTTGAGCTCCCAGAGTGTAGGGCCATGATTTTTGGTGTCATAATGTATACTGAAATCATTGAATGCTGGTGCTAAAGAGTGTGTTAGAAATCATCTAATAGAACATTATCAGTTTACATATGAGAAAAATGAGTATTTCACATTACCTATGTTTACTTATGACCTTAATAAATATTAAATTTAATTCTCTACCATAAAAGAGGAGACCTCTAGCCTCAGCAGCCAACAATATCTATTTTCTCCCTTTCTACTATTCCCTTCCATGATATCTACAAATACACCAGAATGTTCCCAATTATTTTTTTTTTAGTTTTTTTTTCTTTTTGTTTTTAGGCAATTGGGGTTAAGTGACTTGCCCCGGGTCACACAGCTAATAAGTGGCAAGTGTTTGGTCTGAGGCTGGATTTGAACTTAGGTCCTCCTGACTTCAGGGCCAGTGGTCTATCCACTGCGCCACCTAGCTGCCCCCCAATTATTTTTAAATAATATTTTATTCCCCTCCAATTACATACAAAACCAATTTTTAACATTCAGTGGCTTACGTTTAGAGTCTTCCCTCTCTCCCTTCCCCACTTCCTGAGACAGTAAGCAATCTGATAATAGGTAACACGTGTGCAATCATGTGAAACATTTCCATATTAGTCATTTTATGGTAGAAAACTTGAAGAAAGAAAGAAAGAAAGAAAGAAAGAAAGAAAGAAAGAAAGAAAGAAAGAAAGAAAGAAAGAAAGAAAGAAAGAAAGAAAGAAAGAAAGAAAGAAAGAAAGAAAGAAAGGAAGGAAGGAAGAAAGGAAGGAAGGAAGGAAGAAAGAAAGGAAGGAAGGAAGAAAGAAAGGAAGGAAGGAAGGAAGGATGGAAGGAAAGAAGGAAGGAAAGGAAGGAAAGGAGGAAAGAAGAAAGGAAGGAAAGGAGGAAGGAAGAAAGGAAGGGAGGAAGAAAAGAAAGAAAGAAGGAAGAATGAAAGAGAGAGAAGGAAGAAAGGAGAAGGAAGGAAGGAAGGAGAAAAATAGTATACTTTGGTCTCTATTCAGATGCCATCAATTCTTTCTCTAGAAGCAGATAGCATTTTTCTTCATGAGCTTTCTGGAATTGTCTCGAATAATTGTGTTCCTGAGAATAGCTAACTCATTCACAGCTAATAATCATATAATATTTTTTTTGGCTAGGCAATGGGGTTAAGTGACTTGCCCAGGGTCACACAGCTAGTAAGTGTTATGTATCTGAGACTGGATTTGAACTCATTTCCTCCTGAATCCAGGGCCAGTGCTCTATCCACTATACCACCTAGCTGCTCCCTAATCATCATATAATATTGTTGTTGCTATGTACAATGTTCTCCCAGTTCTGCTCGTTTCACTCAGCATCAGTTCATACAAGCCTTTCCAGGTTTTTCTGAAATCTTCCTGCTCATCATTTCTTATAAAACAATAATGTTTCATTACAGTCATATACCACAACTTGTTCAGCATTCTCCAATTCATGGGCATTCTCTCAATTTCCATTTCTTTACCACCACAAAAAGAGCTGCTATAAATAATTTTGTACAAATAGGTGCTCCCCCTGCTTTACATTTCATAATGTTTTCTATATCTTCTTTGGTCCTTTGCAGTATGGCTTCTGAACTCATCACTCAACTTACACTGCTCTCCCCAAAGTTATCAATAATCCCCAAATTGCTAAATCTGATGGCCTTTATTTAATTCTAATCCTTCTTCATTTTTCTTCAGCATTTGACCCTATTGCCTACCTTCTCCTTCTGGGTAACTCTGCTCTCTGAGTTTTCATGACATTGCTCTTTATTGGTCTGTCTCCTATCTTTTCTGGAAGTCTAGACCCTGGAGATGCCTTCACCTTAAGGTAAGGTCTGTTGATTAATGAATCTTAACTCAGATCATCTAACTTCACTCTTGATACCACTAACTCTCTGAATTTCTTTATTACTTGCCATTATCTTCTTCTTCCCCAACCCAGCTTTCCAGCTTTAGGTATTGTTTTCCTCCATTTGAATGTAAGCTCTTTGAGTGTAGGAACCATCTTGTTTACTTGTATTTGTATTTCCAACACCGAGCACAATACCTAGTACATGGTAAATGTTTAATAAATGCTTTATTTGTCTACCTATCTGATTGCTCCTCCTTAGTCTCTAGCTGGATCATCATTGAAATCCCATAACCTAACTGCAGATAACCTCCCAAGATTCTGTCCTGAGCCCTGTTCTCATTTGTCCCTACACTCTCTTCCATTAGACCCCATAGGTCATTATTTCTGTTGTGATAACTCACATCTACACATCATGGCCTAGTCTTCTTGATTTCCAGTTATGCATCATGCACTGCCTGTTAGCTTGAATTGGATATCATGTAGGCATCTCAAACTCAACGTGTCTGAAAGAGCTCATTATCTTTTCCTTAAAACCAAGCCCTCTTCCAAACTTTCCTTATTTCTGTCCAGGATACCACAATCCTTTTGGTCACCCAGCTTTACCACTTCAAAGTCATTCTTGACTGCACTCCTTCTCAAACCACATATCCAGTCAGTTGACAAATGGTGTCATTTCTACCTCTATAACATTTCTCTCATCTATCTACTTTTTTCCATTCCCACAGTCACCACCCTGCTTCCAGGAACCATCGTCTTTGGCTTGGATTATTGCAAAGACTGCCTAAATGTGTCTTCCACATTGTGGCCAAAGTGATTTTCCTGACTATATCACTTTCCTCCTCCTCTTCCTAGTATTAATAACAATGGTTAACATTTATAGAGAGCATTAGAGTTGACAAAGGAATTTAAATGCATTATCCCGTTTGATCCTTACAACAACCCTGTAACAGAAATGTCATTATTATCCCCATTATACAGATAAGAAAATTGAGGCAGAGAGATTAACTCGCACAGTCTCATAGCTAATAACTTTGAGACAAATTTAATCTATGGTGAAATTTGAGCTCAGGTTTTCCTACTGAATTTGAATCTATCTACTGTGTCATCCAAATGTCTCTACTAAGTAGATTCCAGTGTCTTCATTTTTATCTCTAGGATCAGGTATAAATTCTCCTGGCTGTGATTTAAAGCCCATCCTAATTTGTTCCCATCTTATCTTTCTAACCTTATCACAAATCATTCCCTTTCATTTACATTAAGGTCCACTGATGATTTTTTGAAGGCCCAGGCTAGTCAGACGTGGTGGGACATGCCTACAGTCTTAGTTATGAGGCAACTTGAGACTGGTAGATCTCTTGAACTCAGAAGTCCCAGACTGCAGTGGGCTGTGCTGATTTGATGTCTACACTAATGAGAGCAGGGACCACCAGGTTGCCTAAGGAGGGGCAAATTGGCCTGAATTATAAACACAGCAGGTCAAAGTTTCAATGCTGATCAAAAGGGAGATTGAAACTATAAGTAGTTCCTGAACTTCCATCCTGGCCGGAACAAAAAGTCATTAATAGTAATATTAGTTATAGTATTAGTAGTAGTTATATATTTATGTATAAATATATGGCAGTGTACATATATATTTATATATGCATATATAGTTACATATTCATATAGTTATATTACTATATAAAAGAAATAGGTTACAATGATACTTAGGGCTTTGTAAGTTGCTTACATTAATCATGTTACACAAACTCCTTCCAAAGACCAGAAAGACTTGAAATTGGAGAGCATTGTACAGTTGTGTTTTAAGGTGAATAGCTACCATGGTTGCCTAGTTATTAGGGAATTGGTGAACAGAAAGGGATAAAGATAAAGATTGATTTAAAGATGTCTACGGATTTTAACAAAGGCATCATTGAAAGGACTTTAAACAATGCTGTGGATGTTTTGGACTATGGTAAAGTACTGTGGAAGAGATTAAAAAAGGAGGACATTGTTGTTGTTCTTTTACATGAGATGCCTAAAACTCTAGAATCTCCCCACACCATAAAGGGGAGGCTATTTGAAAACTAGATACTCAACCCTTTACTGTTGACCAAGAGTTGTTATGTGAACATCATAGAAAAAGCAAGATGAACTATGAAATACATAGGGGGACTGCTAGGTAATGAGACACCCTCTGCTTTGACCAACAGCTCAGTGTAAAACAATTCTGGACTCAGACCATGGAATAGTCTGCCAGCCAAGCACTACAAGCAGAGAAGACATACTATCAACCATAATGATGTCTATTTGCCTGTGGAGGAAGCCTTTGACAGCTGACTAGAATGTGTCATAGATATAATGTAAGAGTGGTAGGTTATGAGGCATTAAAATTACTATAGAGCCTTAGAGAACCTGCCATTAAATTCATCTTGAAGATGCAGTATCCCAAGGTCACAGTACTGTAATGTTTACAACATTGGATAGTTAATTCAGTGGCGCAGAGAGTTCAGATTGTAGCTATATTAAGTTCTTAATCACATCACGTAAGAAGGAAAAGAAGCTCTTCAGCTTTACAGGGTTGAAGAAACTTAAAGTGGTTTAGTGACTACAAAATATATCAATTACACAATTGCCCCAAAAAAGAAGTATCTGTAAAAGAACTACTATAGTTGTGGCTGAAGCTGTGGAAGTAAAGTAGTCCTTTAGCTGGCTTAGATCTGGTCTGGTAGACCTGAGTAGTAGAAATGGAGCTTATTTGAAGTATTTGGAGGCAATGTAAGTCCCACATCACCCAAAACAACTTACTCAAGTCTGGGCCTCTGAGACCAAAGCAGGAATAGACCCAGGTCATCTATATATTACCAAATATATTTAAACCAGGCTTGCTGAGAGCCAGATAACTGTAAATAGTCACTGCTCCCAGGGGGATGGGGAAGTTTGGGACCATAAAGCAAAAGACCATTAACACTTTGGGAATGGTACCAAAAGAATATGGCCAAAGAAGCTGGGTGGTATTTTATTACAACTATGCTTAAGATGGGTACATTCATGCTGGATATATTAAACAAAATAATGTATTCATTTTCCAAAAGTAAAAGTCCATTAAACTGGCATTTGGAACCTCAGAGTGTTGAGAATGACCAGCTTTTCTTAGGTCCTTTCTATCTGGATTTGGGTAGCTAGGTGGTACAGTGATTAGAGTGCAGGCCTGGAGTTAGGAAAACTCATCTTCCTGAATTCAAATCTGGCCTCAGATACTAGTTGTACAACCTTGGGTAAGTCACTTAACCCTATTTGCCTTCTTTTCCTCACCTGTAAGATGAGAAGGAAATGGCAAACTGCTCTAGTATCCTTGCCAAGAAAATCTCAAATGCGTGCCAGATATAAATCATCAGTATTTCTATATCTTTAAAGTTTATTTATTTTTAGTTTTCAACATTTACTTCCACAAGATTTTGAGTTCCATATTTTCACCCCATCTCACCCCTCCCCCCCAAGATGGCATGTATTCTGAATATCCCTTCCTCTAGTCTGCCCTCCCTTCTATCTCTCCCCCCCTTCTCTTATCCCCTTCCTCTTCTACTTTCCTGTAGGGCAGGATAGATTTCTGTACCCCATTTCCTGTATTTCTTATTTTCCAGTTGCATGTGAAAACATTTTTTTAAACATGTGTTTTTAAAACTTTGGGTTCCAAATTTTCTCCCTTCCTCCCTCCCCGCCCACCCTCATTGAAAAGGCAAGTAATTCAATATAGGTTATACATGTGCTATTATGCAAAACACTTCCATAGTAGTCATGTTGTGAAAAACTAACTCTATTTCCCCTAATCCTATCCCTCCCCCCCATTTATTCTCTTCTTTCTTTTGACCCTGTCCCTCCTCAGAAGTGTTTGCTTCTGATTACCTCCTTTCCCAATCTGCCCTCCTCTCTATCATTCTCCTGCTCTCTTGTCCCCTTCTCCCCCTATTTTCCTGTAGGCTAAGACAGATTTCCACACCCAATTGAGTGTGTATGTTATTCCCTCCTTAAGTAATATCCTATGAGAATGAGATTCACTCATTGCCTCTCACATTCCCCTGCTCCCTTCCACTGTAAGAGCCTCTTTCTTTTCTGTTTTTTTTTGTGAGATAATTTACTCTATTCTAACTCTCCCTTTCTCCTTCTCTCAGTGTAATCCTCTCTCACCCCTTAATTTTATTCTCCTGATATGACCCCTTCCTTCAACTTGTCCTGTGCCCTCTATCTTTCTATCTATCTATCTATGTCTATATCTATATATATACATACATATAATATTTTCCTTCCAACTACCCTAATACTGACAAAGGTCTCATGAGTTATAAATATCATCTTTCCATGTAGGAATGTAAATAGTTCAACCTTAATAAGTCTCTAATGATTTCTCTTTCCTGTTTACCTCTTCATGTTCCAATTGAGTCTTGTATTGGAAAGTCAAATTTTCTATTCAGCTCTGGTCTTTTCATCAAGAATACTTGAAAGTCCTCTATTTCACTGAATGACCATTTTTTACCCTGAAGGATTACACTCAGTTTTTGCTGGGTAGGTGATTCTTGGATGTAGTCCTATCTCCTTTGCCCTCTGGAATATTATATTCCATGCCCTGAGGTCCCTTAATGTAGAAGCTGCTAAATCTTGTGTTATCCTGATTGTGTTTCCACAATACTTGAATTGTTTCTTTCTGGTTGCTTGTAATAAGACCTGGGAACTCTGGAATTTGGCTACAATATTCCTAGGAGTTTTCCTTTGGGGATCTCTTTCAGGAGGAGATGGGTGGATTCTTTCAGTTTCTGTTTTGCCCTCTGGTTCTAAAATATCAGCGCAGTTTTCCTTGATGATTTCTTGAAAGATGATGTCTAAGCTCTTTTTTTTGATCATGGCTTTCAGATAGTCCAATAATTTTTAGATTATCTCTCCTGGATCTATATTCCAGGTCAGTTGTTCTTCCAATGAGATATTTCACATTATTTTCTAATTTTTCATTCTTTTGGATTTGTTTTACAGTGTCTTGATTTCTCATAAAGTCACTAGCTTCCAATTACTCTATTCTAATTTTTAAAGAAGTATTTTCTTCAGTAGTCTTTTGGATTTCCTTTTCCATTTGGCAAATTTTGCTTTTTTAAGGCATCTTCCCCTCATTGGCTTTTTGGACCTTTTTTGCCATTTGGGTTAGGCTATTTTTTAAGGTGTTATTTTCTTCAGTATTTTTTGGGGTCTTCTTTAGCAAGCTGTTGACTTGTTTTTCATGATTTTCTTGCATCACTTTCATTTCTCTTCCCAGTTTTTCCTCTACTTCTCTTACTTGCTTTTCAAAATCCTTTTTGAGCTCTTCCAAGGCCTGGGACTGATTCATATTTTTCTTGGAGGCTTTGAATGTTGGAGCTTTGACTTTGTTGTCTTTTTCTAGTTATATGTTTTGATCTTCTTTGTTACCAAAAAAAAAAAATTTATGGTCTGACACTTCTTGCGAGGTTTGCTCATAATTCTAGCCAATTACGTGAGTTGTAATAAACTCTTTATTAAGGTAGAGGTCTGCTTCCAATGTGGAGAATGTACTATCCCAAGCTTTGGAGGTTTGCACAGCTGTTTTCAGAGATACTTCTAGAGACCTGTAAATTTTCTGTTCTTCCAAGGTGGTATGATAAGGGGCGAGGTGTTTACTCCTTTCCTGGCCTGTGCTCTGGTCTATGAATGACCACAAGCACTCTTTTCTGTCTTGGAACTGTGAGAAGGATTCATTCTCCACAGCCACAACAAGCTCCACCATGCCAGTGCTCCTCCTCGCCCCAGGACCACCACCCAGAACTGTGAACCAGATCCAAGCATGGACAAAGCAAGAGATTCCTGCCTTAGCACTGGCATAGAGATCCCTGCAATCCCCCTCTGATCAGCCACTGGATTCCCCCTCAGTCTGTAGGCCAGAAGGTCAGGAAGTAGCCACCACCCTGGGGCTGCACTTGGGAACTGGGGCTGAGACCTAGCTTCTCTCTCACTGCAGAAACAGACTTTGCCCACTGACCTTCTAAGTTGTGTTTGGCGTTCATGGGTTGAGAGATCTGGAAACTGCCATAGATGCCCTGATTTATACTGGCCACACGCCGACCTTCTGCCAGTCGTGCGCCAGTACCCACTTCTCTTAAAAGAAGAGCACTGCCAGAGTCTTACCCATGCCTGGGTCCTCGGTCCTCAGCCGGATCACCACACAGAGACAAGCCATCGGAAGGCACCAACACCAGAGTTTTATTCAGAGGCCAACACAGCAAACCATCATAGCAAGCCCAAGCAGCAAGGCCAGAGCAACAGAGCAGGAGCCAGGGGAGCGCGCACGTGTGTGATCTGACCACGCTTGTTCCTAAGTACCTACTTAGCCCCTCCTCCCCAGCCCGCTACTAGCCAATGATTGTAGGGTCAGATACCGGAAGGGGCTGTCTGAGTTTAGCACACCAAGGGGGAGGGAGTGACGTAGGAGGCCAGGATTGGATACAGGAAGGAGGCATCTGGGATTGACGCATAGACAAGAGTACGTGATCTAGGAAGTCAGACTCAGGAGGGGACTGGGTCAGTGCTGCACAAAGTCAGGAAGGTCACAAGAGGCATCTGGGGATGACGTTGCATATAGGGAGGGGACTAAGCAGAGGGAACTCAGTCCTCTGCCATCCCACTCCCACATGGCACCGCCCCTTGCCTCAGGAGCTCAGGCTCGGCTACTTCCTTGAACCCAGCTTATCTCATAGCACTGCCCAATTGCCTCATGGCTTCTCCGAATCCAGCCCATCCCAGTACACACGACTCTGCCTACCACAGTCCCTGCCTCGACTTCCAAAATACCCAGATCTTACCTTACCCATGCCACAGTACCCGATCTGGCAGCTGCCAACATCAGACAGTCCCTCACACTGATTCAGTCCTCTTAGGCCTGCTCCAGGTTTGCTGCAGCCTGCACACCCATACCAACTGTGTTTCTCTCCCAGCCTGGTGCAATATACCTTTCCAATCAACCATCCAGGTTGTCTTGGGCTGGAAATTTGTTTCACTCTGTCTTTTTGTGGTTCTGCTGCTTTAGAATTTGTTTAGAGTGATTTTTTTATAAGTATTTGGAAGGGTTTGGGAGAGAGCTCAAGCAAATCACTGCTTTCACTCCATCATCTTGGCTCCACCCAACTCTTTTCTGGCATTTCTATATCTTACCAACAAAGTGCAACAGCAAGAGGTAGAAAGAGAAATTCCATTTAAAGTTACTGTAGACATTATAAAATATTTGGGAGTCTAACTGCCCAAAAAAACCCAGGAACTATATGAACACAATTACAAAACACATTTCACACAAATAAAGTCAGGTCTAAATAATTGGAAAAATATCAGTTGCACATGGGTAGACTGAGCTAATATAATAAAAATTCCACCTAAATTAATTTATTTATTGAGTGCCATACCAAACTACCAAAAATTATTTTATAGAGGTAGAAAAAAAATAACAAGATTCATCTGGAAGAACAAAAGATCCAGAATATCAAAGGAACTAATGAAAAGAAATACTAGGAAAGGTGGCCTAGCCATACCGAATCTTAAATTGTATTGTAAAACACCAATCATCAAAACTACTTGGTACTGGCTAAGAAATAGAGTGGTGGATCAGTGGAATAGGTTAGGTACACAAGGCACAGTAGTCAATGACTATAATAATCTACTGTTTGATAAACCCAAAGACCCCAACTTCTTGGATAAAAACTCACTATTTGGCAAAAATTGTTGTGAAAACTGGAAAATAGTATGGCAGAAACAAGGTATAGACCAAAATCTTACACCATATACCAAAATAAAGTCAAAATAAATATATAATTTAGATATAAAGGTTGATACTATAAGCAAACCGGGAGAGCAAGGAATAGTTTACCTTTCAGGTTTATGGAGAACAGAATAATTTATGACCAAAGAAGAGATAGTAAACATTATGAAATCCAAAATGGATAATTTTGATTACATTAAATTGAAAAGTTTTTGCTCAAAGTCAATGCAACCAAGATTAGGAGGGAAGCAGAAAACTGGAAAAGAATTTTTACAACCAGTGTCTCTGATAAGCACCTCATTTCTAAAATACATAGAGAAATAAGTCAAATTTATAAGAATACATGTCATTCCCCAATTGATAAATGGTTAAAGGATATGAACAGGCAGTTCTCAGATGAAGAAATTAAAGCCATCTATGGTCATATGAAAAAATGCTCTAAATCACTATTGATTAGAGAAATGCAAATCAAAGCAACTCTTAGGTACCACATCATACTTATCAGATTGGCTAACATGACAAAACAGGAAAATGATAAATGTTGGAGAAAATGTGGGAAAATTGGAACATTAATGCATTGTTGGTGGAGTTGTGAACTGATTCAACCATTCTGGAGAGCAATTTGGAACTATGCCCAAAGGGCTATAAAATGTGTATACCCTTTGACCCAGCAATGGCACTTCTAGGGCTGTATCCCAAAGACATCATAAAAATAGGAAAAGGATCCACATGTACAAAAATATTTATAGCAGCTCTTTTTGTGGTGGCAAAGAATTGGAAATTGAGGGGATGCCTCAATTGGGGAATGGCTGATCACGTTTTGGTATATGAATGTAACAGAATACTACTGTGCTATAAGAAATGATGAGCAAATGGACTTCAGAAAAACCTGGAAAGACATGTATTGACTGATGCTGAGTGAAGGGAGCAAAACCAGGAGAATGTTGTGCACAGTAATAGCCACATTGTGTGATGACTAACTTTGATAAAATTAGCTCTTCTCAGCAATGCAAGTATCTAAGACATCTCCAAAAGTCTCATGATGAAAAATGCTATCCACATCTAGAAAAAAACTATGGAGTTTGAATGAAGATTGAAGTATACTATTTGCTCTTTTTTCTTCTGTTTTATTTTGTTTCTTCTTTCTTGTGGTTCCTTCTATTGGTTCTCATTCTTCTTTACATGACTAATGTGACAATATGTTTAATAGGAATGTATCAGATTGTGTGCCATCTTGGGTAGGGAGACAGGGAAGGGGGGGGGAATTTAAAACTCAAAAGCTTATGGAAGTGAATGTTGAAAACCAAAAATAAATTAATTAATTTTTAAAAATCCCAAATGGGTCTACAGAGTCAGACATAACTGAAAAATGACTGAACAACAACATGGAATTATAGGACTTTATGAATCAAGGAGGATTGAAGATATGGGATATCATATTCCAATTAATTTATGAAGAATATCTAAAGTTTTTACTTATGTAGCCTATTCAAAGCCTGGGATGGATTGAATGAGGAATAAATGTATTTGGATTATATCACTGTATATTTGTCATTTCCTAGGGAAGTTTTGAGTGTCAGTGAGAAAATGGAGTTCATGGCCTGGATGCAACAAACATCTCTGGAGTTTCAGAGTAGATTAATATCATCTTCAACCTTTTAAAAGTACTAATGAAGTACTAGGCTACGAGCAGAATGCTCTGATAAGCCTATTTAGAAACTTGCAAGATGATAAAGTGCTGTTTAAAAACACCCTAAAAGCACTGAGTCCTTCATCTCAGGGGCAGATTCAAAGACAGTCATCTTTGCAGACTCTGCATTTACTGAGAAGTAAAAGAGCCACCTGAGGGAGAAACTTAACTTTAGGGTGAGTAGCATGTTCAATAGATGACACATATGGTCCACTTCTGCTACTCTTGGCCTTTTTGAGATTCTGAAAATTTACTCTCTGAGATAAATAATTCATGGAATTTAGCTAGATCCCAGTTAAGTGTAAATAATGAATCTCATGAAATGGTTATATTATTTGGATCTGCACTACATGTTTCCATTGATTACTATATTTTGCAAATTACTGTATTTTACAAAACTATTACTATCACAATGACTATATTTTACAAAATTATAATTTCAAAGTGTGCTAATTTGAATACATGTTACCACTTTAGTGGGATTCATTATTCTCATTAATCAGAACCTAATGGTTCCCATAGAAGTTGTTAGTCAATAGCATCATCACCAAATTGTTTCAGCCATATGTGTGGACTATAAAACCTTGAGGGAAAAAAGAAAAAAAAACTAAGACAAATCAACACACCATGTCATGAGTTTAAGACGTGCTGAACTGTCTGCCAAGTAGCCAATGTCTTAGTTTTAAATAGTATATGGCAGGTATTATCTCATGGTACAGAAACATAATAAAAGGTTATTGTTCATCTATTCAGGAGAGATATTGTCCAAGTAAAAGTAAAAGTAGGAGCAATGAATTAGCACTGAAGTTGTATAAAGGAAATTTAGGGTCCATTTAAAGATAAGCTTCCTAATAATTAGAGATCCAAAAGTGAAATGGGCTTGCCCTGGACAAGGAGTGGGGAATAGTGGGTCTCTGATCTCTGGAGATCTTCAGGCAGATATTGTGGAATAAAGTCTTATTCAGGTATCATTTGGAATACAAAACCTCAGACATAACTTTCAACTCTAAAATTCTATCATTATCATTATTATATTATTATTATATTATCATTATATTGTATTATCTTCATGCTCCCAGAGGATTCCTGTGGTCCCTGACACTTCCCAATGGTTTGTAGAAAAGGTGGTTGATGACACAAGCTCTTTGGAACTGTTGATTTATCTGTGTGGTTTCATTGTGTTTGGGGAGAGGGTTGGAAAATCTTAAGGAAAGACTACTGAACACATTAGATTGGCTAGAAATTGATATTCTAAAGCTGTTGATTAATGGCTGACAATTCTACAAAGCCTCTATCAAATGTGTCACATAGAATTTCTCAGTAAAGAATGAATAGATAAAGCACTGAAATGAGAAGATAGAAGCACTCATCACTTGGCCTTGTCTGAAGAATTATAAAGAGATAAAAATGTTTCTGAAGCTCAGTGGCTACTATTAGAAGGACTAGACCTGCTTGGCAAAGTTTCATAATGATCACATCCATGAATAGATGTGTAACTGGTATCCTTTACAATCCTTTAATAAGTACCTGCTTTAATAGGAATACAATATAGCAGGTTTTCCCGATACAGAGCTTCTTAAAATTTTACCACTCATGACCCCTTAAGCACTTCTTAAACTATGAGTCGTGACCTCATGGGGTCACAACCCACGTCCTATACCGTGTAGGTTGGACAATTATTTTTTTCCTCATGAAAGACAGTTAAACCAGCTCTGGGACTTGATTGACCCAAGGGGCTATGCCTCAAGCCTCTCCTCCATTGACACAGATTTCTCGTGGCCTCTCACCATACTGAACTGACTTCCTGGTTCTCTAAGTATATAAAAGGCACTTTTATGTGGAGTCAGGGCCTCTCAGACTTGGTGGATGCCCTCTGAGGCCTTGGCAGTCATTGTACCTTGCCCTGTTGACCAGAAGTGTTTCCAGAGGAGATGAAGAGGGCCCCATCCACATAGGCCCTTAATAAATAGTTATTAACTGACATAAGCTAGGTGCTTCCTTAATGTACTTTCTATAGAGCTAAGTAAGCTTTTTGCTCGCTGTTGAATGACCTATGATTGTCTCATATTGTTCCAATACCAAGCCTAAACTAACAGAGGTCTGGCCTAAGTCAGGGTCATTCATTACACCTGATTTTCCCTGTGTACCATCAATATTTGAGCAGATGAATATCAGTCCCTCAGGACACTGTCCCTGATTGTTGCACTACTGGTTCTTTATCTAAGACTACCAACCACAACTAATCAGCTTAGGCTCCAACCACCAGGAATCCCCATCTTTTTCAGCTCCAATATGTTGTCTTAGTCTCTCAACCACCAAATTCATGATTAAACAAATGATTTAATTAGATTAGTAAAGTATGGCAAAGTTAAGGTACATTTGCCACTTGTATCATATTCTCAGCTCCCAGAAACTGGGTCTCTCAAAATTGAAGTTCATTTCACTCTTTAGTCTCCCATGATATAAAGGACAAACAACTAGGAAATCAATTTGCTTGGTACAACCACCCATCTCCACAAACCCAAGAGTAGAACAGTAGAACAGTTATTTATAGAGATCATTTCCAAGCAAGTGCTACAGCTTGAAGTCCTCTTTTTCTCTTGCTTGGTAGACTATCATGTGCTTGTAGTCATAAGCTACATGCTCCACAATGGCTTCTTCTCTACTGATTTACACCTCCTGATAATTCTGTTTGGGTTACCTGTTTCTGTTTCCTGCACCAAGGTTTGGGGCACATCTATGTATCATCGTAGGCTTATGAAGCAAGAAGCTCCTCAGTTCAATGCTTCAAGCTCGAGAATAGAGACTTTCTCTGTTGTTTGCATGTTTTGGTGTCTCAGTTCCTGATTTTAAAATTCCCTCTACAGTGACCTGTTTTCCCTCAGTTGTTTCTCTCTACCTCCAACTAATGGCCTACCCATTACTATCTCTGGCCTTATGGCAGTATTCTCAGACCCATCCCTATATTCCTCTCCTTTTCCTCTTGTACTTCCACTACCTGTTCAGAAGAACAAAATTCCTATGGGAAAATACTGAAGATAGCCTGCATTGTGACTTACACTGAAATACAGATGAATGATTTCCCATTATACGTGCCCTTACCCCACCCAAAATCTAGCCTTTAGAATATAAGTCTAATTTATCTCTTCTTTGAACCCCAAATTTGTTTTATTTATTTCAGATAAATCTGCATTCATTTCAGTTTCCCACACATGCCCTCCCTCGTGACCCATTGAGAATAAGGATGTTTAGTTATGGGCTTCAGTTTCATTATTTTGATTTTAGGTGAAAATCTACTGTTGCCTTCTTGTCACAAGCTGATCTATTCCATTAGGAAATGCTGTTCTCTACACTTTTTCTTGCTTTCTAGTGTAAATATAAGTTTTATATTTCCCCTTAATGGATCCTGGATATCTCCAGCTGTTTTCTGAGATACCCAGACTCAAATGTGATAATGAGTGTAGAAAATATTTCAAACCTTACAGTACTACATAAGCTATTATTGTTGTTATTTACTTTATTCTCATTTTTATTCAGTAGAATTCAGATAGAAACAATACCAGGACAAGCTGTTATCCTGCTACTGTTCTTTATATTTAATATTGAGTGGGCTACTTAACAGAGAGCTAACATCAATGTGTTTTTTATGATTGAATAAAAGAATTGGGATGTACACTTATCTTCTGTAGGCCAATTGAAACCATCTTTGCATTTTTGTGACAACTCCAGTAGTAGCTAGAAAGATAAGGATAGGATCAATGTTATATCTGGGTGATTAAAAAAAAAGCTGGCCCCAGTTCCATGTATATGTTAAATCTCAAGGATTTTTTTTTATTTCTATATTTTCACAGGTCACTTTCCTGATATTATTCTTTTGTATTTAATGTTTTGCACATTGTTGTTCAAAAACACCTATTGCATACCACCATTACATAGGCAGATAAATTGACCATTTTTTGTAGTTGAGTGAAGCAACAAGATGTAAACTCTATTGGTTCACTAAAAGCATCCTCAGTACAACTCTAGTAGAAAACAGGATGACAGGGGTAAGATATATATCTCCTCCTGTTGTCCCATGATTTAATTAATTAATAGCAAATTCAAATATAAACAACTGCTCGGCCACATTGACTTAGGAAGCCACAAATAAAAATTATCTATGTTATATTGCATTTTTGTTGTTTTGTTAAACAGTTCCTAATTATATTTTAATTTGTGAGTTTGACACTTCTGCCTTAGATATGTTTTGCTGGGTCACAAAAATCTTAAAATCTGTCATCATATGCTCTTCCATTTCCACAAAAAATAAATCCCAGTGATTCTTTGTTGATAGGTTGTTGATAAAGTTTATACAGATGTAGCTCATGGTAGATAGATTTTTGATTCCATTATTGGATCTTAACCACTTCATAGGATCCAGCTGGCAATAAATTACCTTCAAGTTTTTTTTGTTTTTTGACATATCTTATATCATGTGCCTGTAATAGTCTTGGCTATTATTTGAGTCTGTTTTGGAAGTATTTCTGTAGGTTTTTGACCTATTTATCATGTGCTTTAAGAATGTCTATCAATACTCATCAGCCTTTTCAATAAAGAAGTGTTAATCTTTCTATAGATGGATCCTGTGGCTTTTTTTAAAATATTGTATGTATTTTGTTAGGATATTTTCCAAATCTGTTATGGTCCATTTTATAGATTTGAAAATATATATTGACTGGAATTGCATAGGTGTTAATTAATTCAAATAAGTCCTTAACATTCAATTTTGCCTTCACTCATGAGTCACTTATTGTATTCATCATCATCATTATTTTCTGCCTTGCATTTCTCTGAGCTCTCTTAGAGTCTTGAACCCGCTCCCCTTTGCTCTTCAGCCTGCAGATGTTAGAAACAATGCACAAAGCAAGCATTTTTTTTCCTTGATTCAAACTTCTGATTTCTTCAGTGTGGGGAAACTCCTAGAG
Organism: Vombatus ursinus; assembly: GCF_900497805.2. NCBI lineage: Eukaryota > Metazoa > Chordata > Mammalia > Diprotodontia > Vombatidae > Vombatus > Vombatus ursinus. Next base: position 2,492,654 of record NW_020955184.1, read on the forward strand.
TGGAAATTCTCTCCACCTGTGCAGATCATCAAATTCATTTTTAACATAAAGCCACAGAGATTTGTCTGGGATATTGAGAGGCTAAATGACTTGCTCATTGTAACATAAGAGGCAGGACTTAAACATAGGTATTTCTGGCACCTCTCAGTCCTCTATTCTCTATACTGCCTTGCCTTTTTATTAATGTTGTTGGGTTATTGCTGTTGTTGTTGTTTTTGAGGCAACCAGACTTAAGTGACTTGCCCAGGTTCACACAACTTGTAAATGTCCAAGGCTGGATTTGAACTCAGGTCCTCCTGACTCCAGGGCCAGTGCTCTATCCACTGAATCGCTTAGCTGCCCCTATTAATTTTAATATGTTAAGATTAATTAGGCTTAGGTTTCTTACTTTACTCACATTTAGCCCCAGATATAGTAAAAATTTTCAATATCATCCTGTAGATTAAATAATTTTTGTAAACAAGTTACATTTCCTTACAATTATAGAGCTATAAATTTTACTTTGAAATGACAATAATCCCATTTGAGAAGGGCAGTTTATTTGGTCACCATTCTAAGTAAATAATGAAGAAGGAAGGAATAAATAAAGGAAGAAAAAGGGGGGAAGGAAGGAAGGAAGGAAGGAAGGATAGAAGGAAGGAAGGAAAGAAGGAAAGAAAAAGGCAGCATGAGGTAGTCAGTGAGAATCAATTCAAAGATACAGAACCTGTCTCAGAAGAATTTTAGGGTCAGTAAATGTTTCACACTAAATCTGGTAATCTAAAACAACCCAGAATTATGGGTAATTCTGGCAATAGTCTGAAAGTAATCATTGCCTAACGGAAAATATTAATAGAGATACCTGTGTCTTCTTTCTTGTACTGCACAAGCATAGGGGTCAGGATCTTTCTCTCTCATATTGATAGAGCTTAGTAAATGCTTAGTAGTGAGGAGGAAAGATTGCCACACAAAATACCTTTAATGCTGTCAGAAGAGAAAAGCCTATTTCAGTGTGATTTATTGGGGTTCAAAAGAAGAGCAGGCCCTTTAAGAAGAGAGTTGAACATCAGTTAAATCTCCATTTCATAACAAGAAATGAAATTCCATAAAGCAAGCTGCTATTTACCCTCTGCTTCACCCCATCCTGTACCCTAATCCTTTTCATGGACCTAGGAGTTTGGGTATATTTTAGGGTTTTCATCACAAGAATTATCTTGAACTCATTCTATGAATTGACCTGGTCTCTTCAGATTTCCATGGATTGGGGATGAAACAGGCCTGAATTTCCTGCGGTCGATCTGGATTTCATGAATTTAGTTTCCACAACCTTTGAAGTTCAGAGAATGGAACAAATGAGCACCTACTACATGTCAATCAATTTAATTCTATTCAATTCAAAAAATATGCTCAAGCAACTAATGTATGCAGGGAAGTGTGCTAGGTGATAGAGATAAAAAGTTAAAAATAGCATAGCATATGATTTCAGGTAACTTGTACTCTACTAAGGGGATACAATTTACCTGCAGAGTATAGTACAGGATAGAAAGTAATAGGAAGGAAGAAATAATCCAAAGAAATGCTATGAGAAAATTTGAGAAGTATCTGAGCACTTTAATTTTTGAAAGAAAGAATGAAGGCTTTTGGAGAGGGAAGGTGGGAGTGAAGATTCACACCTGAGTTGAACCAAAAAGTAAGAGATTTCTGAAAGACAGAGATAAGGAGGAAATGAAATGTAGGAATTAAAGATGGCATGTAAATGTCTGGAAGTTGGAAAAGACATATTAAGTTTGACAACAGCTAGTAGTCCTGTTCGGATAAAACATAGTACACTTATGAAGAAAAATGATATGAAATATGGTTGGAAAAGTAAGTTTGAACCAGTTTATAGAGGGCCTTAATTGCCAGGCTGGGGGGTTTGTATTTTATCACAGAAACAATAATGACACTGAGATTTTTTTGAGCAGGGGGGTCATGTTAGCACTGTGAATTAAGAAGACTATTTTGGTGTTTGTCAGAAGAATATATTATAAAGAGACACTGAAGGTTTTGAGTGCAATTAAGAGCATATTACAATAGTCCAGGAGAGAGATGATGAAAGTCTGAACTAGGGTGGTAGACAAGTAGATAAAGAGATGGAAAAAGATGCAAGAAATTGTGGATGTGGAATTAACAGGACTTGGCAAATGATGGAAGGTGGGAAGTGAAGGAGATAAAGTCAAGAGAAGAGGAAGAATATGTATCTAAATATTAGGGCAAACTCATTATACCCATTTATGATCTTGAATCAATTGTAGTCATCCATATTTTTAAATGTTTATATGTTTAAAAAATAAGGGAAATAATGTATTTGTCAAAAATTAATCTTCAATTTCATCAAATTTTAAGTATTAGAAAAATAATATGAGTAAGTCAATGAATCCCTCAATAGAAAGAACATGCTGAAAACTAATGCTTAGGAGGAGGCTGACTGTGAAGAGATTGCATCTTTCATCCTGGATGCCTAATTCTGAGTAATAATTTAAATACTTTGATACTGATTTGAGTCTTCCATATGGAGATCGAGGGAAAGGAGGAATTTTTTTTTTCATGAAAATTCCCTCTAATCCGAACACCCAGCTGTGTTGCAAACAAATGCAGGCAGAGCTCTGAAAATGGCATGCAGTGAACCTGAAGAATACTGTAATATGAAACAGAATGGCATTGCAACCTGGCGTAGTATGTTAGAAAAGAACTGTCTATTTGTAATTATGTTCTGACTCTCAAATTGCCAGTTTATTAAGATAATGGAGGCTGATTAAAAGTCATATGACTATTCTGAAGCTGTCAAAGTCAATGCTTCATAAAGTCAATTCAAAGAGAGCATTCTTGCTCTAAATTCTTCTGTATTTTTATTTCTGTGTGTTCCATGAGCTGGCAACCAATCCCTACAGCTACACAGGTTTTAGATATGATACATAATGAAAGAAACATGTCCTTTGCTTCAGGGATGATGGAGAATTATGCATAATAAATATCCCTAGAAAAGGGAGAACATCTCCCTCTTCCCATGGGTCATAGAGTTTTCAAAGCTGTTATTGATGGCAGATGTTCACTATGTTCAAGAGCAGGAGACAAGGCCTTTTATGAGCTAGTCAGCTGAAAACATATTCACCTGAAGGTCCATATAATATGTAGCTAATTAGAAATATGTAACTATAGTCCATTTTTAGAAAATGTGAAAGTCGAATGTATCACCTTTACCCTTCAAGGAAATTGACAAAAATAATAAGAATTGTAGCATTTTTAATAGTATTGCCATCTATTTTATAAATAAAAACTGACACTTCGCTCCCCAATGAAAGGAGTCAGTCAACAAACATTCATTAACTATGTTATTAACATTTATTACTATGTGCCAGACACTGTGCTAAGCACTGTGGATCCAAAGAAAGACAGAAGGTTGTGAATGCTCTCAAGAAGCTCAGAGGTTAATGGAGGAGATAAGATTGCAAACCACAAAGTATAAATAAGCCATAAAGGAAGGAAAGAAGGAAGGAAACATTTATTAAATACCTACTACATGTTTTCCAAATATCTCATTTAATCATCAAACAACCCTGGGAGGTGAATGTTATCCCCATTTTATAGGTGAAAAAACTGAGGCAAGCAAAGGTTAACTGACTTGCCCAGGGCTGTATAGACAGTAAGTATCTGAAGCTACATTTGAACTTTGGTCTCTTCCTGACTCCAGGCCCAGCCCTCTATCCACTGTACCACCTATATGCCTTTAGGGAGGTTAAATTTGAAATAATCAGCATAGGGAAGGCATTAGAATTAGGGGGATCAGGAAAGGCTTCCTAGAGATATGGAATCTTAGCAGGCACTTGAAGAAAGTGAGGGAAGCTAGAAGGTAGAAATGAGGAGATAAAGGAGGCCATTTTAATAATGCCCAAGCACAGTTCTTTTACACAAAGCCATTGTGGAAGTACCACCTAGACTACAAGAACAGGAGTTATAGCTGCCCAAATAGGAACAGGCCCAAACTGTAACCTTCTTTAGCCTCCACAAAAATAAAAATCTAGAACAGGGCCTTACAGATCGGCCTGAGAACAGTTCTTTTTTTTTTATATGTCTTTTTTATTAATTTATTTCGATTTATCAACAATCACTTCCATATGCTTTTGAGTTTAAAATTTTTCTTCCCTTTCCTCCCCACCACCCTCCCCAAGATGGCACACAATCTGATATAGGCTATACATATACATTCCTATTAAACATATTTTCACATTAGTGATGTTGTAAGTAAAAATTAGAACCAATAGGAGGAACCACCAGAAAGAGGGAACAAAACTCAACAGAAGAGAAAAAAAATAGCAATTCAACTTCCATAGTTCTTTCTTGGGATTTCTTTCATAGTTCTTTCTTTGCATTTTCCATCACGAGGCCATTGGAGATGTCTTATATCCTTGTATTGCTGGTAAGGGTTAAGTTTATCAATATTAGTCATCACACAACGTGGCTGTCATTGTGCACATCATTCTCTTGGTTCTGCTCACTTCACTCAGCATCAGACCATACAAGTCTTTTCAGGTTTTTCTGAAGTCAGCCTGTTCATCATTTCTTATAGCACAATAGCATTCCATTACATTCATATACAACTTGCTCGGCCATTCCCCAATTGATGGGCATCCTCTCAATTTCCAATTCTTTGCCACCACAAAAAGAGGTGCTATGAATATTTTTGTACATGTGGGTCCTTTTCCTGTTTGTATGATCTCTTTCGGATATAGCCCTAGAACAGCAATAGCATTTTCCTGGGTCAAAGGGTATGCACATTTTTATAGCCCTTTGGGCATAGTTCCAAATTGCTCTCCAAAATGGTTGGATCATTTCACAACTCCACCAACAATACATTAGTGTTCCAATTTTCCCACATCTTCTCCAACATTTATCATTTTCCTGTTTTGTCATGTTGGCCGATCTGATAGGTGTGATGTGGTACCTCAGAGTTGTTTTGATTTGCATTTCTCTAATCAATAGTGATTTAGAGCATTTTTTCACTATATATTTTTGACTATAGATGGCTTTAATTTCTCTATCTGAGAACTTCCTGTTCATATCCTTCAACCATTTATCAATTGGGGAATGGCTTGTATTCTTATAGATTTGACTTAATTCTCTATATATTTTAGAAATGAAGCCCTTATCAGAGAGACTGGTTGTAAAAATTCTTTCCCAATTTTCTACCTTCCTTCTAATCTTAGTTGCATTGGCTTTGTGCAAAAACTTTTCAATTTAATGTAATCAAAATTATCCATTTTGCTTTTTGTAATGTTCTGTATCTCCCGTTTGGTCATGAATTCTTCTGTTCTTCATAGATCTGATAGATAAACTATTCCTTGTTCTCCCAGTTTGCTTATAGTATCAGCCTTTATATCTAAATCATGAACCCATTTTGACTTTATTTTGGCATATGGTGTGAGATTTTAGTTTATGAATAGTTTCTGCCATACTCTTTTCCAGTTTTCCCAGCAGTTTTTTTCAAAGAGTGGGTTCTTATCCCAGAAGCTGGGGTCTTTGGGTTTATCAAATAATAGATAACTATAGTCATTGACTACTGTGTCTTGCATATTTAACCTATTCCATTGATCCACCACTCTATTTCTTAGCCAGTACCAAGCAGTTTTGATGATTGCTGCTTCATAATACAATTTAAGATCTGGAATGCCTAGGCCACCTTCCCCTGCATTTCTTTTCATTAGTTCTCTTGATATTCTGGACCTTTTGTTCTTCCAAATGAATCTTGTTCTTATTTTTCCTAACTCTATAAATTAGTTTTTTTGGTAGTTTGATTGGTATGGCACTGAATAAGTAAATTAGCTTAGGAGAATTGTCATTTTTATTGTGTTAGCTCGGCCTACCCATGAGCAACTGATGTTTTTCCAATTATTTAGATCTGATTCTATTTGCTTGAAAAGTGTTTTGTAATTGTGTTCATAGAGTTCCTCAGTTTGTTTCGGGAGGTAGACTCCTAAATATTTTATAATGTCTACTGTAAGTTTAAATGGAATTTTTTCTTTCTATCTCTTGCTGTTGGACTTTGTTGGTATAGAAATGTCAATGATTTATGTGGGTTTATTTTATAGCCTGCAACTTTGCTAAAGTTGTTTATTATTTCAAGTAGTTTTTCACTTGATCTAAGAACAGTTCTCAACAATTATTTGTGGATGTGGTTGGATAATCATTTATGTACTTTGAGCAGTATCACACATCAATGTCTCAATGTCTACTATTAACTAATAATTTACTGATAACTAACTGTGCATAGTTTCTTAGATCATTTAATATAAGATGCTATCTGTGTTTCATAAATTCATGTTCTACATTAGACAGAACAACTTGAAATGCGTTTAGGGAAAAGTAAGTGATTATTGTCCTAACTATTCAGTATGGTAGTGGTAAGCCAGCATTGATGCTTGTTAAGCTTTTTAAGTTATGTTGAGATGTTATAATTTTTGACTTTTTGATGTTGAAGTGATTACAAAAGACTATGCTGGTTAGAATCAAAGACAGCTTGTTAAATCTTGTGAATACATTTGGAAATAAAGATAACATACATAGACATATCAATCTGAGTAACAAGGGATATGTTTATATATATATATATATTTATTTCGGTAATGGATGGAGAACTGGCCTTGGAGTCAGAAGGACCAGAGTTGAAGTCCTGCCTCAGGTACATATTAACTGTGTGATCCTGAGCAAAATGCTTCACCATGTAGTGGTAAGAGAGAGAGTCCCAATAAGAGTTCCCTATACCACTGAGATATATATATATATATACATATATATATATATGTATATATATATAATTATAGAGTTGAAATGGTCCTTAAAATTAAGATATATATATACCTACATAAAACACCTAAGATTTTCAAACTCATGAGCTATTGAACTTCCTGAGGGTGAGTAATTTTTTTTACTAGGTATCTGTGAATCCAGAATGTATCTCAAGAATTTTCATTTTTATCTTTACTTGGGGATGGCAATAGGATCTGGCCCTGTGGTTTCACTGGCATAAGGTATTCTCAGGTTTGAAAACTTCTTATACTAGTGCAGATTGGCATTTTCTCAGCAATTTATAGTCTTAGAGGGTAACCTGAAGCACAAATCTTTGACATTGCTTTCATCTTTTCATTGTTTGGAGGTAGAATGCTGAGTGGAAGCTCTAAAGACTTTTGTTGTCCAATGTTATTTCATGAGGCTTTTACTGTTTTTATCTTTTGGATTCAGCTTCTGTTAACCTCCATCTCACTCATATTTCCTCTTTTTAAAATTTTTTTTTAGACTGAGAAGCTTGAGAAAAAGAATTATCTTGCTAAAAAGGTCTAATGATATATTTTCCTAATAAGCAGGTACTATACAATAAATACTATTAAATGAGGAGACTTAAAGAAAAATTTAATGTTAGAAAGCATCCTCATTTTAAAAAAGGTTTAGAATCATTCATAAAATCCAATGATGACATTTTATGCATGGGGAGAATAGTTAAGAGAAATCTAGTGACTTATCCATAGTAACAAGGCTGGACAATGACAGAGCTAGAGTGAGGATTCAGGCCACTTCAGTCCAGCACTTGTTCTACTATGGGTTGTCATCATCATATTTAGGTGATACAGGCAAAACTTTAGTGACTGAAAGAAAGATAACCCACTTTCACTCTGACCAGGCTACTATTCTATAAGTAATAATAATGACAATAATAAAATAGTGTTTATACAACACTTTAAGATTTACCAAGTGCTTTATAAGTATCATTTCATTTTATGCCTCACAGACAAGAGCTTTAAGAGGTACGGTCCAAAACAGTCTGGTAGGAAGTTGGTGAAAATCCCCAGAGTCAGGGAAGCAAATTGAAAAACTGGTGGCCTGAGTCTGGTTCTGGGAATGACTGCAGGAGGTCTGGAGAAGACTCTGGGACAAGATCAGAAAATGGAAGGTGAATAGTTAGATCTGGTCCTAGGAATAGCCCAGTAGAGAAAGCATTTGGTTGAAATTATAGAAATTCCCCTTATTCTCTGTTTACTTATAGACCCTCTGCAATTTGGATTCTGACCTCATCATTCAACAGAAATTACTCTCTACAAACTTTTAATTGCCAAATCTAATAGTCTTTTCTCAACTGTCTGGACCTTCCTTGTAGCTTTTGACACTGTTGATCACCATTTCCTCTTGAATACTCTCTCCTTCAATGATGACACTGTCTTTTCCTACCTCTCCAACTTCTACTATTTTTGCCTTTGTTAGATGAGCTTTTCTCTCACCACAGTCACAGACTTTTCCTACTGACCTTCCAAGGTGTTCATGGGTTGAGGAGTCTAGAAACCACCACAGCTGCCCATGATTCAGTCCTCTGAGGGCTGCTCCAGGTTTGTTGAGGCCTGCTTTGCCTGCACACCCATGCCAAACTGTGTTCCTCTCCCTGCCTGGTCCAATATGTCTTTCTGATCAACCATCCAGGTTGTCTTGGGATGGAAATTTGTTTCACTCTATCTTTTTGTGGGTTCTGCTGCTTTAGAATTTGTTTAGAGTCATTTTTTACAGGTATTGGAGGGGTTTGGGGGAGAGAGTTTAAGCACGTCACTGCTTTTACTCTGCCATGTTGGCGCCACCCTCCCCACCCATTCTACTTTTTAAGTAGTTGTTTTCTTCTGTGGATTTTTTTTCCCATTTGACCAATTGTATTTTTTAAGGAATTATTTTCTTCAGTCAATTTTTGTCCTTCCTGTTCTAAGCTATTGACTCTCTCTTGCATACCTCTGCATACCTCTCATTTCTTTTCCCAGTTTTTCTTCACCTCTCTTATTTGATTTTTAATGTCTTTCTTGACATCTTCTAAGAAGGCTTTTTGGACTTGGAACCAATTCACATTCCCCTTTGAGGTTTTGGATGTGGGTATGTTGACAAGGTTGTCACCTTCTGAATTTGTGTTTTGATCTTCCCTGTAACCTTAGTAATTCTCTATATTCATTTTTGCTTTTTGCTCATCTTGTTTGCTTATTTCCTGGCTTTTAAAGTTGAGGTCTCCTGCTGGATCACAGGGGGCACTTTCCCAAGCTTCTTATGCTGGGGGCCAGAGGCCTGGTTACTGGTTTTGTCGGCTGGGGCCTCAGGTGCTGGCAGCTAAAAGCTTTAGGTGTCTGGCAGTTTACCTGGTGCTGGGTTGGGGTCCTAGTGGTGGTGCCTGGCATGTACTGAGGCCAGGTGGGGTTTTCCTGCATTTCCCCAGTGCTACACTGAAGCAAGTAGAAGTCTGGCCCATGGAGGATGCCCTGGGCTGTGCTGAAGCATGTGGAAGTCTGGCCACTGGAGGATCTTGCCCATCGGGGGCTGTGCTTAAGCACATGGTGATTCTCTGACTGGAGTCTACCAGCTCCCCTGGTTATGCTAAGGAACATGGGGACTCCTGGTCCTTGCCTGCCCCACCACCCTGGGGCTCTGGATCTCTTGCTGACTTGCTGAGGTGGGGCTTGCTGCTGGCTTGTTGGGACACTTCTTATTCTGGAACGCACTCTGCATTTACCTGAGTGAGATGAATTTTTTGCCAGTCCTCCGAGTTTCCCTGGGCTAAAAGACTGCTCCACACCATCTTTTTGCCGGCTCTGCTATTCCAGGATTTTTTTTCTAGCATACTATTTTACAGTTGTTCAGAGGTCAATATGGGAAAGAGACAGTGATTTACTACTTACTCCACCATCTTGGCTACCAAAAGTGTAAATATTTCCTTAAGCAAGAGGGGTACACTCTACTCTTCAATATCAATCAATATAACTTACAAGATGATCTCTACTCCCTGATACTTTTATCAGATAAGAATGCCTCTTTGATTAAGTTACAAAATCAACCAAATACGTACTAGATGTGAAGAATTCCTAGACAAATATATTGAAAACATCTATCAACTTAATGTATAAACTAGGTAGAACAAGTCCTTAGCAAATTTGGAAGAAGTATTTGGATCCTTGAATCAAATCATTTGACTCCACATAAGAAATGTTTTGTGGTTGGTTGAAGAGAATGTGTCACATCTTGTGGGGCTTGTGTAAAAGCAGCAAGCCAGTGTGGAACCTGGCATTCCAGCGGCAGGCCATTACTGATGGAACAGCTCCAATCAAGAATCTGAAAGGGCGTTGCTTGGGAGAGGGAAGAGAAATCTGTCTCTTCTCCTCCAGTCCCATAAGAAGATAATCTTGTGAACTTCAAAAGGTCAGAAAATTTGGATTTTCTTCCTATTAGTATTATAGAAGTTGTTAGCAACTGAGGCTGCATCTCATCCAAGGACAAACTAGACACAGAGGACAGGTTCAGGACTTTATAAAAGCACTGGTCCTTGGAGGACAGCAAAAAGCTATACAGAATTTCATGAGGACTCCATAAAGGGGAAAAAAAATTTCCAGACCCCAGGAGCCAGGACTTACCCATTTATTCAATGTGCTTTCTAAACTTGATCCCACTTTCCTGTGAAAACTGTGCTTATTTGTGAGAAAATGTTTCCCAAACTTTTGGGGAGAATGTTTTATATCAATTGTTATTACCTTAGTCAATACCCATTTCTGAAAGCTAATGAAGTCTGGCAGGCTAGTAATCACTAGGGAACATGCCAAATGGGGAGACATAGGTAATTTTATTAGTGCATACACACACATTCAAACCCATAGAATCCTGTGGAAGAAATAGTTAACTACCCTTTGGGAACCCAACCTGTCTGGAGGAGTAGGAGTTAGGAAAATGAGCCCAGAGGGGAAGTTAGTCTTACATGAATTCCAATTGTAATATATTATCTCTTTAAAACCTGATACCAAATTAAGCCAGCTCAGAGTTCTGAAAGTTAGAATTATTTTGAAAGATGGTTATTGAGGGTTAAGTTTGACTCTGAATTCTGAGATAGTTATTGCTGAGTTCTAGATTTGACAAGTTTTTGTACAATGGAGAGATTTGGGCACCAGAACCAGTAGTATGATACTACAACAAATATGATTTATTTGGTTATAGACAGATGATAATTTTATTACTCCACATAAGCTAATGTAAAGTCATTTCCATAGATGTTTCAGAATTCAAATCTAGAAAGATAAAAGAAAGAGAGATGAGTAAAAGGATAGATTTCAGAACTACACAAGTAATTGTTGCTGTTGATGAATAAGTCTAGTTAAGCAAAGGGATAGAGATTGGAAGCAAACAATCAAAGAAGTCATTCAGTGGATCACCTAGTTTGTCTGAGACATAGAGCCCAGTAAAGTATTAGTCAAGCATAGTGTGGATAAATGCAGCTTATTTGTCAAAGCATTTGTTCAGCACGTAGTTAACTTTCATCAAGGAACTTTTATGTATAATTCTTGATACCAAAAAAAAAATACCAAAGTTCATAATCCCAGAATTTTGAACCTATATTTGTTTCTTTTAATCACTCAGGTACATGCTTAGCAGGTTTCTATAAGCGTGCAAATGCTCTTCCTGACAGATACTGAGTACACTGGTGGGAAAGTGTGACCCAAGTTTGTTGTGGATTTTGTTGTACTTATTATTTCTGTATTTGCTTTAATATATTAGTACCAGTGATATTATTAATATAATTTCTTTTGCTGTTAAAGAAGTTGTTATGTTTAAGATCTAAAAGTGTCATTATTGTGAATGGCTATTTATATCAATAGAAAGTCATTCATGGGGACTCAAGAGCTAGAGTGATGATTAGAGGAGCATATTTTCCTTCAAAAGGAAACCTGAGAGAATTTGAATGTGACCATGGGTTAGTGGTTCTTTTCTAGGAATCTAGACCTATTGTGTGAAAGCAGTTTAGAGTGAGTCAGTTGAGGGAATAAGTAGATGTCTACAAGAGGTATGAGGCACTACCAAAGTAAACTTAACTTTCAGTTCAGGGAATTTTTTCCATTTCTTAATATGGAATCATGTAACTTTTACTTGAGTTTTGGGGTAATTTCAATATACATTCACTTTCTTTAATTATCTGTCAGCAATGACCAACTCTCAATGAGGTTGAATATTTTCAAATTATATTTTTTTTCTTCACATGGAGCTTTTATCAGTTCAGTACTGCAAGTCATTTAACCTCTCCAAATCTGTTTCTTCATCTGTAAAATGAGGAGATTGAACTAAATAGCCTCTAAGGTTTCTTTTTAATCTTTCTTTATCTAAATCTATGATCCTAGAATGTTATGATCTTTAAGTTAAGGGAAGAGGACTTCTTCAAAGAATGTCTTCTTCCCTTCACATTACCCTAACCCCTTAAAAGCAAAATAATCTTTTCTCACCTCTATCCTTATTCACCAATATCAGTCTTCTTAGAAAATGCACATTACCTTCAAGAGCCAATCAAGCACTGGTTTCCAGGTTATATTTTCATCCCTCTAGGGTTCATCTTCAAATTGATATCTGGAACCATAGTCACTAATGTGAATGAGAGCTGTTAAATTATATCATTGCACATAGCAATGGAAATCTTGACGACTTGTCTAATAAGTGCTTCAACAAGCTTAAACACAGTGTTTACAAACATGTTGTTTCCTGTATCTCCTTGTATGTTTGAGTCAATGCCAACCTGTCTCTAGTGCAGAAATTGGATTTGTGTATAGGAATCAGGATTCATTTATATATACATATATGTATGTATATGTATGTATATGTATGTGTGTATATATACACACATGTAAACACACACATGTACATTTTATATATACACACGTATGATTTTTACATATAAGCATATGTAAATATCTGTATATAATGTCCAGAATTCCTCTATCTGGGGAACCCAGTATCTCCCCATAACCATGGAGTGAGTTTGACACCAAAGGAAGAGACCAAGAGTCTCTAGTTTAATTATAGGAGTTTAATCAGTTGTTATAAATATGTACCAACAGGGACAATCTGGGATGGCTGCCAGATGATTCAATGGATCTCCACAATGATCCCCCAAAATCCCCATAGTAATTACAGAAATCAGACAAAGGGAGGAGGAGCTATATGGTGCTTCACTGCAGATTGGTGGGTATTTTGGGTTTTTCTGCTTAGTTAATGTTTTGGCTAATATTTTAGTTTATACTTAGTGTTGGACCTGGTTCCCAGACATCCAGGCATTTACTCAGTACCACTGGGTAAATGCCCAGGCACTCAAGGAAGGGTACTGGTCATGTACTGGTCACAGTATATCAGTTATGATTCAGTGTCTGAATCATGATTTAGTATCTAAGTTATGATTTTCAACAGGTCACCATGTCTGGGCTTCCACCTTACAAAGTTTAAATGAATAGCTTTTCACTTCTTACTGTGTATGATGGGTTTTCCCCATTTGGGACCCTACATGTATTTAAGCTAATATATAACATATATATATGTTTATGTATGTTTCTGTATATATGACCACATATATGTATTTATGTGTAAGTATTCATATTTTTATAACATGATTTTACCCATTGGTTGATGATTTCAACTCTACTCTTAAAACCTTTGCTCCCTTGTCCTCTTTTTTACTTTGTAAAATGTTGTCTTATCACGAATCACTTCTTGTCAAACTCCGACTTTGTCTTACTTTCACTATCTGCTTCCTCTACTTCTATTCATGTGTTGCTGAACAGAACTGAAGGAAATCACAAAATTATGCTAACTAGGTCCACTATCAACTTATGTTCAATAATCCCAACTGGACCTTTACAATGGCAAGGCAATCATACTACTTCTCCTTAAATGATTTCTTTTCACATTTACTACAGCAGCTGTCCCAAACTTTTCTTTTCTCCTCAAGATTCCCCTCCCCTAACTCCCTCTCCTGAGGACCTTGCTTCATGCTTCACTGAAAAAATTGAGGCCATTCACAAAGGACTTCCTCTTTTTTTCCTCATCTCATTTCCCTCTGACATTGTTCCCCCCTTTTCCCTCTATTCTACAGTCTCTGATATGAGATGGTCCTTGTGCTTGTCAAAGCAAATGCCTCTACATGTATCCTTGATCTAATCCTATCTTCTATAGCAGATTGCCTCCACCATCATCATCTTTTGATTGAAGAAAGATCTTCAATGTTTCCCTACATATGGGCTCCTCCCCAGAAGCTCCCGAACTTGATCAGATTTCCCTATCCTTAAAAAAAAAAACTCTCACTAAATCCTAGTATGCCTATCATTCTACATCTCTCCTCCATTTCTCAGCTAAATTCCTTGAAAAAGCCACGTACAATCAATGTCTCTGATCTCTTAGTGTCTTCTAAATGCTCTTTTAACCGGCTTCCAACTTCACCATTTGACTAACTCTGCTCTCTTCAAAATTACCAATGATCTCTTCATTGACCAATTTAATGACAATTTGTCAGTTCTCACCTTTTTTTACCTGTCTGAAAGATGTTACACCATTGACCACATTCTCCTGAATTCTCTCTCCTTGTAGGTTTACATGGCATTATCTTTTCTTGATTCTCCTCTTACCTGTAAAACCTCTCCTTCTGAGCTTTCTTCTCTAGAGTTAAATCTCAACTATGGATGCCCTGAAAGGTGTTTTTTCTGAGTCATCTCCTCTTTTTCTGTACTATCTTATCTCATCCTCTTTTCCACACTAGCTTACCTGCTCTCATTATTTTGATGTGAATGACTGCTAGTTTTATTTACCCAGTTCTAGTCTCTCTCCTGAGCTCTAGACCCACTTCACCAACTTTCTATCGGACATTTTGAACTGGATATCCCCATGGCATCTCAAAATTAGCATATCCAAAACAAGACCCATTATCTTTTACTCTAAACCTTCCCCTTTTCACAATTTTCCCATAATGGTCAAGAGCACCATCATTCTCCCAGTCACCCCAGGTTTACAACCTTAGTACCCTTCTCACACACTCCACACTTACTACTTGTTGCCATTTCTTATTGTTTCTAAATGTCTCCTTCTCTATGCTCACACAGCTATAACCCTAATTAAGAACCTATTGCCTTTTCCTGGCCTATTGCAATAGCCTTCAAATTTCTTCCCTGCTTCAAGTCTCTACCTATTCCAATCTGTGCTGCACTCCACTTTCAGAGCAATTTTCCTGAAGTGTAGGCCTGACAGTGTCACCCCCTGCTCAAAAAGCCCAGTGTCTACTTATTACCTCCAAAAATCAAATATAGAGTCCTCTTCTTGGCATTCCAAGCTCTTCACAACCTCAGTTCTTCTTACCTCTTTAACCTGTTTATGTTCTATTGCCCTTGATGCATTCAGTGATCTTCCCTACCAGCTTACTTTCTATTTCATGAATATGACACTCAATCTCCTGTTTGTGTATGTTTGCACTGGCTGTTTCCCATCCCTGAAATGTTCTCCTTTTCATCTTCTGGTACTCAGAATTCCTAGCTGATTTAAATCCTATATTTCAGGGCAGCTAGGTGGCGCAGTGGATAGAGCACCAGCCTTGGAGTCAGGAAGACCTGAGTTCAAATCTGGCCTGAGACACATAACACTTACTAGCTGTGTAACCCTGGGCAAGTCACTTAACCCCACTGCCTAACCAAAAAAATAAAAATCCTATATTTCAATCCTTTAAATTTGTTCACAATTTCTGAGCTTTCTCCTGGCTCAGTCATTTAAAGAAGGTTCCCAAGCCATTCTAATCTTTAAGAATCAACTATTGAATCAATGTGATCCTTCTTCCCTCTGCTGTCTGTGGGTTCAATTTCACAATACCTTCTAGATGTTGCATAGTACCACAGGACAGGCCTCTCCCTAGACCCATCCAAATACTCCTGTGTTAGTGGGTATCATGCATAAAACCTATATTTTGTCTTCTCTCTCATTTTTAACCTGACTAAATCAAGAAGTTATTCTTTGCTAAATTTCACTAATTTTTCCAAGTGATTTCATCCTACAAGGCCTGAGGTTCAGGATATAGTAAGGAATGTATACTCTACCAAGAATCATAAAAGGATAGAAGAACCAAGGATACATGATTTTAAAAAATAAATAAATAAAACTATATAGCAATTTCTGCCATATAGATTCTTTTTCGCCCTTTCTGTGTCCAAGAGATTCTAATTCTAGATTCCTATAATAACAACTCCTATAAATGTTAAATGGCTTGCCAAGTCAAAAAGATCAACAGGTCACCTCTTTGTGACTCCTTTTTATCCCAAATCCTGTATTCCATGTAAGCCTGGTGGTCTCTGGGAAAATTGTTAAATGAGATGTAGGTGACTTGGAGCTAATTTCTGGAGTCTCTCTGTCCTCTCTTGTATAACTTTTCTAGTTTTTTTTCCCTCAATTTTCCTTATTTGATCCTGCTTTCCTCTCCTATCTTAAATTATTTAATTTAATTTAATTATTTACTCTCTCATTCTAGCGCTATGTTTTGGTAGCCCTATAACAGGACCTAGTCAACACTTTCCAAACAAATATCTTTTAATAAATTAATTAAAATGCCAGGTAATTGAGGTAGTTGTGAAACATAATAATCATGACTTGTGCTTTTTGGACTGGCTCTAAACTTATTGCCACACAATAGATATAATGTTCCTTATTAAGGTTAACAAAAACAACTTAGATTATGGTTAAGTGTACAGTCCCTGCTTTGTGTGTATCCTATAGAGCCCTCACTAGAATAATAACTATTTTAGCTACTCCTTATATGCAAAAGCCATTTTGATTAAAGTAGTTCTTCATAATACTTCCATTCAGATAGACTATTCCCATTGTTGTTGCTGTTGTTTTAACAAGTGAGCAAAGAGGAAATTTAGTATTACTAATCTAGGGAGCTACTTCATGAAACTAACATGCATCTTAGAGTTAAGATGGTTTTTGAACTGTTCCAGGGATACAGACATTTTGCCTCTACTGCTGGTGTCACCACCCCATTCTTAGCATTCTCTATGGAATCAGGAAGGAATGCAGAAGAACACTACAATGAATTTGGCAATATTGACTTTGCTTAAAATTCAGTAACAGGTTAGTGTCAGGAACAGTACACAATTCACTCTGAATTATGCCCACTAAAACTAAAGCAATTCAACCTTCTCTATGAAAATCCTTCTGCCTTATATCAGTTTATATCAGCATAGGTAAGAAAATTTGGTAGCTGCCTTCATGCTTAGGATTGTCCTGAATTGTACATTTTGAGCTATAGTTCAGGGCTAAGTAGCTGGGTGTTTCTGAACTCATTAATTTGAAAATGAGGAGCAGAAAAATGCAACATCTTGGTAAAATGGGGAAAAGAAAAAAAAAAGAAGCAGAAAATTAAGTAAAGAAAGGAAAGAAGAGGTGTGGGAGAAAAGAGGGAGAGGCATTTAACACATGGGAAAGCCTAGAAGTATTTAGGGAGGAGAATGGGTAAGCATGTAAGAAAAAGAATTGTGTTATGGAAAGAAGACTAGATTTGGAATCATGAAACTTGGGTTCGGGGCAGAGCCAAGATGGTGGAGGGAAAGCAGTGACTTGCTAGAGCTCTCCCCAAACCCCTCCAAATACCTATAAAAATGGCTCTAAACACATTCTAAAGCAGCAGAACCCACAAAAAAAAAGTAAAACAAATTTCCAGCCCAAAACAACCTGGATGGCTGATCAGAAAGGTATCTCGCGCTGGGCTGGGAGAGGAGCGCAGTTTGACATGGGCACATAGGCCGCAGCAACCCTGGAGCAGGCCTCAGGGGACATAATCGCAGGCAGCTGTGGTGGTTTCCAGACTTCTCAACCGATGAATGCCAAAGACAATTTAGAAGATCAGTGGGAAAAGTCTGTGACTGCGGTGAGAGAAGAAGCTAGGTCTCAGCCAAAAGTCCTGAGTGTGGGCTGCGGCTGCCTCCTGAGCTTCTGGCCCACAGACTGAAGGGGAATTGAGTGGCTTACCAGAGGGGGATTGCAAGGCAAGGATCTCCTTGCCAGGTCTGAGGCAGGAATCTCTTGCTTTGCCCGTACTTGGATCTGGGTCACAGTTCTGAGGGGCAGTCCTGGGGTGAGGAGGAGCACTGGCAAGGAGACGCATTGGCATGGTGGAGCTTGTTGTGGCGGTGGAGAGGAAACACTTCACCCCTTATCATAGCACCTTGGAAGAACTGACACTTTTCAGGTCCCTAGAAGCATCTCTGAAAACAGTTGTACAAACCCCTGAAGCTTGGGACAGTACATTCTCCACATTGGAAACAGACTCTTACCTTAACAAAGTTTAAAACTCAAGTAATTGGTTGGGATCATGAGCAAGCAGTGCAAAAAGAGTCAGACTATATTATCTTACTTTGGTGACAAAGAAGATCAAAACATACAACCAGAAGAAGAAAACAAAGTCAAAGAAACGGGTTCAAGTCTTGGTTCTGCCAAGTAACTCCATTTCTCTGGACCATCTTTACCTGAAAACTAAAAGAACTGGATTAAGTGATGCTTGCTTCTCCTTTTAAATCTAATATCATGTGATTTGATAATATTTTCAATTGAGAATTGTACGTACAATGATAAAGATATATTATTGAAAAGAATGTGTGGAGCCAAGATGCCTAAGAAGAGGAAACAGCTGAGCTTTTCCCATATTCCCTTCCAAACAACTTTCTTTTCTTTTTTTCTTTTTTTTAATGAGGCAATTGGGGTTAAGTGACTTGCCCAGAGTCACACAGCTAGGAAGTATTATGTGTCTGAGGTCAGATTTGAACTCAGGTCCTCCTGACTCCAGGGCCGGTGCTCTATCCACTGTGCCACCTAGCTGCCCCCAAACAACTTTAAAGTAACACCTCAAATCAAATTCTGAAGCAACAGAGAGAACAAAATATTGGAGGTGAGACATTTTTCCAGCCCAAGACAACTTAGGAGGTTAGAAGAGGTCTTGACACTATGGTAGGGGCTAACCCAGAGCCCATGTGACTGCAACAACAGTTGTAGGCCTTGAAGGCAGTGACAGTGGCAAGAGCAGCTTCAAGAGCTCTCAAGCCGGTGACAGTTAAGGGGATCTAGCAACTTGTCAGAAAGAAATTACAAGGAATTCCTGTGCTGGTATTGGACTCAGGACTGGGTGCTGTTTGGCATCTCCATTGCCTATACACACTTCTGGGTCATAGTTCTAGAGCATAGAGGAATGTTTGCTATCCCAAGTGAACAGGGGACATGAAGAGCAGTATCACTTTCAATCTCAAGTGAGCAGGGCCCTTGAAAAGCAGTATCACTTGTAGCTACAAGGAATCAAGGGCCCTTCCTGGGTAAAGATTAAGAGCACAGACCAGGAGATCAGTGACAATATCTCTCCCTGAATGACACCATCTTGGAAACATGGACAACTTCCAAACCCCCAGAACAAGTGCTGAAAATAGTGTGAAATAGCCTAAGCCTTTTTCCAGCCTCTATCCTCCACCTATAGTAACAGAACCCAACTTTAACTTTAAGTTCAAGGTCTAGAAATGGGCTGGAAAAATGATCAAACAAAACAAGAACCTGACCACAAAAATCTACTCTGATGACAGGGAAGATCAAGACAAAAATTCAAAAAAAGACAGTGATGTCAAAACAGTTACAAGCAAAGCCTCAAAGAAAATAATGTTAATTGGGCACAAGTCCAACATGAATGCCTGGAAGAGCTTAAAAAATTTTTTTAATCAAATACGAATAGTAGAAGGAAAATTGGGAAAAGAAATGAGAGTGGAACAAGAAAATTGTGAAAAGACAATAGCCTAGTAAAAGAGGAACCAAAAACATACTGAAGAAAATAACCCCTTAAAAAACAGAACTGGTCAAAAGTAAGCATGAAAAAGAAATCATAAGGGACTTAATATAGTTAAACTCTTTACATTTCAATATAGGAAGAGAATACATGAAACTTTTAAGAACTTTATCATTATTAGAGCAGTTAGAAGAAGTCTACATAAACACAGGGCATGAGTATGAGGTGATTATATTGAGATGATCTCAAAAAATATGAGAGGGTGAGAAAAAGATGCACTGGGACAAGGGAGAAGGGGAAAAGGAGAGGAAGAACGGAGAAAATTATCTCACATAAAAGAGGCATTTAAGGAAGAACTTTTACAGTGGAGGGGGAAATGGAGGGGTGTAATGGACAATGCTTGAACCTCACTCTCATCAGAATTGGTGTAAAGAGGAAATAATATGCACATTAAGTTCCTAATAGAGAAATAAGAGGGAAGGAGATAAGAGGAGGGGGAGTGATAGAAAAGAGTAATATCAATATTAAATATATAGTACCAAAAATCATAGAATTCAAATTCTTAAAGGAAAAGTTAAATAAGTCACATGAGGAAACAGACATTAAAACCATAATAATGGGGAACTTCAACTTTCCCTTCTTAGAAATAGAAAAATCTAATGATAAAATAAATAATAAAGAAGTTAAAGAGATGAATAGAACTTTAGAAAATTTAGATATGATAGACTTATGGAGAAAACTGAACAGAAATAGAAAGGTGTATACCTTTTTCTCAGCTATACATGGTACCTTCACAAAAAATAACCATGTGTTAAGGTAGAAAAGCCTCACAAAAATCAGAAAAATAGAAATATTAAATGCATCCTTTTCAGACCATGAAGTAATAAAAATTACATTTATTAAAGGGCCATGAAATCATGGATTAAAAATTATTGAAAAATAAATAATCTAATTTTAAAGAATAAGAGGGTCAAAAAGTAAATCTAGGACTGTGAGGAACTTTCTCACAGTTCTAGGGCAGAAGAGTGCTTGTGATCACTCACAGACCACAGCACAGACCAGGAGAGTAATAAACAACTCTCCTTAGATCATACCACCTTGGAAGAACTGAAAACTTACTGGTCCCTAGAAGTGTCTCTGAAAACATCTGAACAAAACCTCTGAAGCTTGGGACAGTCCACCTTCCACCCTGGAAGCAGGGCCTTACTTTAACAAAGAGTTAAAAGTCAAATAATAGAGTGGGGAAATGAGCAAACAATGGAACAAAAAACTCTGGCTATAGAAAGTTACTGTGGTGATAAGGAAGACCAGTGTTTACACACACAGAAGAAGACAACAAAGTCAAAGCTCCTACATCCAAAGCCTCCAAGAAAAATGTGAATTGGTCTCAGGCTATGGAAGACTTAAAAGGGATTTTGAAAATCAGGTAAGAGAGGTAGAGGAAAAAGATAAATGAGACTAGCACAAGAAAATCATGGGAAAAAATGAGTCAATAATTTGGTAAAGAAGTCACAAAAAATACGGAAGTAAATAACTCCTTAAAAACAGCCTAGGCCAAATGGTAAAAGAGGTCCAAAAGGCCAAGGAGAAGAAAAATGCCTTAAAAAGCAGGATTGGCCAAATGGAGAAGGAGGTCCAAAAGCTCACTGAAGAAAATAATTCCTTAAAAATTAGAATGGAGCAAATGCAAGCTAATGACATTATGAGAAATCAAGAAACAATAAAACAAAACTAAAAGAATGAAAAAAAAATAGAAGATGACTTGAAATATCTCTTTGGAAAAACAACTAACCTGGAAAATAGATCTAGGAGAGATAGTTTAAAAATTATTGGACTACCTGAAAGCTATGATAAAAAAAAAGCATAGACATCATCTTCCAAGAAATTATCAAGGAAAACTGCCCCAATATTCTGGAAATAGAGGGTAAAAAGAAATTGAAAGAATCCACCAATCACCTCCTAAAAGATATCCTAAATTGAAAACTCCCAGCAATATTATAGCCATATTCCAGAGCTCCCAGGTCAAGGAGAAAATATTGTAAGTAGCCAGAAAGAAACAATTCAAGTATGGTGGAGTCACAGTCAGGATAACACAAGATTTAGTAGCTTCTACATTAAAGTATTAGAGGGTTTGGAATATGATATTCCTGATGGCAAAGGAGACAGGATTACATCCAAGAATCACCTAACCAGAAAAACTGAGTATAATCCTTCAGAGGAAAGAAATGGACATTCAATGAGATAGAGGACTTTCAAGCTTTCTTAATGAAATGAGCAGAGCTGAATAGATAATTAGACTTTCAAATACAAGACTTAAGAGAAGGTAAACAGGAAAAGGAAATCATAAAGAACTTAATAAGATTAAACTGTTTACCTTCCTACGTGGAAAGATGATATTTGTAACTCATAAGACCTATTCTCATTATTAGGGTAGTTAGAAGGAGACAGAGAGTACAGGTGTTAGTTGAATATGAAGGGACGATATTTAAAAAATAAAATTAATTGGTGAGAGGAATGTACTAGAAGAAAGAGAAAGGGAGAGGTAGAATGGGGTAAATTATCTCACATAAAAGAGATAAGAAAAAGCTTTTATAGTGGAGGAGAAGAAGGAGGAGGTGAAGGGGAGTGAATGAACCTTACTCATCGGAATTGGCTCAAAGGGAATAATATACACATAAAATAGTGTATAGAAATCTATCTTACCCTACAGAAAAGTAAGAGGAAAAAGGGGTAAGAAAAAGGAGGTGTGATAGAAGGGAGAGCAGATGGAGGGGGTACTCAGAAGCAAAACACTTTTCAGGAGGGACAGGGTGAAAGGAGAGAGAGAATAGAATAAATGGGGGGATAGGATGGATAGAAATACAATTAGCAATAGTAACTGTGAAAAAAATTGAAGCAAGTTTCTCTGATAAAGGCCTCATTTCTAAAACATATGGAGAACTGAGTCAAAATTGTAAAAATAAGAGGCATTCCTCAACTGATAAGTGATCAGTTTTCAGATGAAGTAATCAAAGTTATCTCTAGCCATATGAAAAACACTCTAACTCACTATTGATTGGAGAAATGCAAATTAAAACAATGCTGAGGTACTGCCTCATATCTCTTATATTGGCTAATACGACAGAAAAGGTAAATGACAAACGTTGAAGGGGATGTGGAGAAAAAGAGAAATTAATGCATTATTGATAGAGTTGTGAACTGATTCAACTATTCTGTAAAGCAATTTGGAACTATGTCCAAAGGGCTATAAAACCATGCATACATATGCTTTGATCCAGCAATACCACTGCTAGGTCTGTATCCCAAAAAAGATAAAAAAAGAAAAAGGAAAAGGACCTATATGTACAAAAATATTTATGGCAGCTATTTTCTGGGGTCAAAGAATTAGAAATTGAGGGAATGACAATCAATTGAGGAATGACTGAGCAAGTTGTGGTATGTGATTATGGTAGAATACTATTGTACTGTAAGAAATGATGAGTAGGATGTTCTCAGAAAAACCTGGAAAGACTTGCATGGGCTGATGCAAAGTGAAATGTACTGTATACAAAGGAACAACAATATTGTTAAGATGATTAGCTGTGTATGACTTTGCTATTCTCAGTTATACAACAATGCAAGACAACTCTGAAGGACTTGATGAAAAATGCTATCCATCTCTAGAGAAAGAATTGATGATATCTGAATACAGATTGAAGCATGCTTTTTTTACTTTCTTTTTGTTGATTTTTTTTGTCTATGTTTTCTTTCACAACATGACTATTATGGATATGTTTTGCATGACTACATGTGTATAACCTATCTTGAATTGCTTGCCTTCTCAATGAGAGGGAGAGTAAGGAAGGTTGGAAGGCATAAAATTTGGAATTTAAAGTTTTTAAAATGAATGTTAAACATTGTTTTTACATGTCACTTGGGAAAAATAAAAATAAAATACTAAAAAAAAACCAACAACAAAGTCACCAGTGATCTCTTGATTGCCAAATTCAATGACCTTTTCTCAATCCCTTCTCCTCAACCTCTCTGAGGTTTTTGAATCTGTTGATCACCCTCTCCACCTTGATATTCTCTTCTTTCTAGGTTTTTGGGACACCATTCTCCAAGTTCTTCCATTACATATTTGATTGATCCTTCTCAGTCTCCTTTGCTGAATCCTCATCTAGATCATACCCTTTAACCCTAGTTATCCTTTAGAGTTCTGTCTTGAGCCCTCTTCTCTTCTCCTTTTGTACTATTTCACTTTATGATCCCATCAGTTCTTATAGATTTAATTATCATCTCTATGCTGCTAATTCTCAGATCTGCTTATCCTGCCCTAACCTCTCTGCTAACCTCTAATCTTTAATCTCCATCTGCCTTTCAGACATCTCAAATGTATATCCAGTCAACATTTTAAAATAAATATGTCCAAAAAAAGGAAATTATCTTTCATCTTAGACCCTTCTGCCTCCTACCTGCCCTAGTACTGTAGAAAAGTACACCGTTCTTCCATTCCCTTAGGCTCACAAACTAGGAATCATCCCTGACTCCTCATTTTTTCTCACCTCTTATATCCAATCTATTGCCAGCTGACAATTTCAACTTTGCAACATCTCTTGAATATAGGCCCTTCTTTCCACTGACACTGCTACTACTCTGGTGGAGGCCTCAGTAACCGTATGCTTGGACTATGCAATAACCTGCTTGTGTACCTGCCTGCTTCAAGTCTTTCCCCACTCCAATTCATCTTCCAGCTACCAATAAGATTTTCCTAAAGTGCAGGTCTGATTATGTCATCCATCTTTCATAACTTAGCCTCCTCTTACTTTTCCAGTTTTCTTAAACCTTGTTCCTCACCACATATTCCTTGAACTAGTAACACCAGTCTCTTGCTTATTCCATGAGCAAGATAGTCTATCTCTCTGTTCCAAGCATTTTCTCTAGCTGTCCTCCATGCCTAGAATGCTTCTCCCTCTACCTACTGCCTTCCCTGGTTTCCTTTACAACACAACTAAAATCTTATCTTCTATTTTTCTAAGTGCTCTTAATTCTAGTGCATCCCCTATTTATTATTTCCTATTTATCCTACATATAGCTTTTATATATATATTTGTTTGTTTTCTCCCATATTAGATAATGAGCTCCTTGAGGGCAGGGACTGGTTTTTTCCCTTCTTTTATGTCCCCAGAACTTAGCAGAGTATCTAAGACATTTGTTGTTCAATCATTTCTAGTTGTTGCTGACTCTTCATGACCCCATTTAGGATTTTCTTGGCAGAGATATAGAGTGGTTTTCCATTTACTTCTCCAGCTTATTTTACAGATGAGGAAACTAAGGCAAACAGCATTAAGTGACTCGACCACTGTTATAAGGCTAGTGTGATGACTTCCTGACTTCAGGTCCAGCATTCTATCTATGCCATGTAGCTACCCTGTTGATTGATTGGTTGATATATGTTGTCCTGATAGGTATTATAGCGCTGGTTATTCCTCAGGATAAAATGAAGATCCAAGTGGCTGGAGGATTTTTTTTTGCCTATTTTCAAGGTAGATTAATGAATTGCTCTCAATAAGGTAAGTTTCTTCTGAACTACATTTGAATTTCTCAAAGATTTGGGAAGTCAGTTTTAGCTTTGAATCTTTTTCTGTCATCAAATAATAATTGAAGTTATGTATTGTAATTGAAACTGAAAAAAAGATTGAATTTTTAAAAAGGTACATTTCAAACGTAACTTCTGTGTGACAAAGATTAAAGTTAATTTATTTTGCTGTATTATTCACTAAGTAATAATTTTTTTAAAAAAGGTATGCTCTGATTTAAGAAAATCCCAAAATAATAAACAAGATACCAAAGTAAGATGTTCTGAGTATAACTTTTAAACCTTATTGACTAAAAACTATAGTGAGATGAGATGAAACTACCTCAATACAATTTAAAGTGTTCTGAAATAATATCAAACAGATGTGTGAAGACTTTTGATCATTGTAACTTCTATTTGTCTCATTAGAGTCACTCAACCCCTCTATTAAGTGAATGAACAACTCTTCGTATATGTGTGTGTGTGTGTACGTGTGTGTGTGTCTTCAGAAGTACAAAGCTGATCTTGCTGAAGTAAAATACCTAGCATAAAAATCTAGTTGATGTCCTCCCTGTCTTACTCTCTTCTAAAACCTCAACATCAGCACTCTGGCTTTTGATTTCATCATTCAGCTGAAACCGCTATTTCCAAAGTCACCATCAATCTCTTAATTGCCAGATCTAATGGTCTTTTCTCAATCCTTATTCTTTTCACTCTCTCTGCATCTTTGATATCTACCTAAGACTACCTGAGTCACCATATCTTATAAACCTGCTGATGAGATTATGTTTCTGTCAGGGAGTTAGGGAGGCCACTGCATCCCTACTATGCTTGAGCAAAGTAAACCACTTTTGCAAAATGTTCAATGACTCATGAATTTATCATTTCATCCTTAAAATGAGCCTGACCTAAGAGTATGCTGGACTTAGAGATGTGCTTACAATAGCAGCTTTAATCACACTTCTTTTTCTTTGACATTTCAACTTAATTCGGGTCTATAAAAATATAAAATAAGTAAAATATTGAATTTAACATATTTTGAAACACCATTTTATAGTTTCTAAATTATTTGTTTGATAGTCATAGAAATAAGTTATTTGTACATTAATTAAAGCATAAAATAATCAAGAAATTTATGTAAGTAAAATATAACAAAATTTTATAACTTATCCAAAGTTGTAACACCTTTAAGGATGTTTAGTTCTCCAATAGGCTTGCAATTCCAGCAGAAGCTCAGGACTTATGTCCTTCCTGGAATACATCTTGTTGTTTGTGGAGTCATGCAGCCTTCCTAGAAATAATGGTTCTAATTTTTGATATCATTGTCAGTTTTTTCTCCAAGTTATTTTTTAAAATGTGAGTTTTCTTAGAATGATAATAGGAGTAAATTTTCTTAGAATGGTATATCCTTTACATATTTCTGCTTCATAACACTGTATAAAACAAGATTACCAAGAAAAAAACAAAAGAAATTCTCTACGCATAGAACTTAGACACTGTGAATGGTCTCTGTCACTCTGCAATCTGTTAAAAATAATTTCAAAAGTTACTTTTAATAACACATTTCAACAGTTATCTCAACCATCAAACATGCTTCAACTCAAACCAGTTGACCACAATAGCACAAAGTATTGCATTATTTTATACAGAGTTAAGAATTCTCCTTTGAAATGCCCCATTTTGCAAAGTTTTAACATATAATGAAAATTACTTCCCCGCTTCCATATGTTGATCAATAGTTATAGATAGGGAATATTATTAGCAATGTAGACCCAGCAATCTGGGTCAGTGATGTGAGAATATGAAATTTCATATTTCATTGCCTGAACAGTTTCTAGGTATAAAAATGGTCAGTCATATCCCATGGGTTTCCTATGCAAAGAAGTCTTTGATCATGTAATATCTAGTTGTGGGTCTGTAACTACAATAAAATCAAAGCACTAACTAATGAAAGTTAAAGTATCTGCAACAACTATAATATGATGTTAAACCTATGATTTCTATTTTTTTTTATGTGAGGCAATTGGGGTTAAGTGACTTGCCCAGAGTGAGTGTTATGTTTCTGAGGCCAGATTTGAACTCAGGTCCTCCTGACTCCAGGGCCAGTGCTCTATCCACTGTACCACCTAGCTGCCCCTATGATTTCTATTTGTGACAAAATCATAGACACTGCTAATGCTACTGTGGTTTTTAGCTTATATTCATAATTGGAGGAAATGCCATATTTCCATTAGAGGCTAGTGAAAATCAACATGTAATTTTTTTTTTTCACAATTCACAGACTTCCCTGAAATCTGTTTTGTGGACTCGGGAATAAGAACTACTGGACTGGATGATCTCTAAGGTGCCTTCCATCTCTACAGAGATGATATAGTAGATAACTATGCAGAGTTTGGATGAGGCCACAAAAGTTGGCAACCTGTGCCAATCTCTGTCCTTTACCTGCCATCATGGTTTGCCCTGGGTTTATTGCTTTGAGGTGGCCTGTCTTCTCAACAGGGGACCTCAGCTCTCCATTGCTTTAGTTCCACCTTCTGCCTTGGAGATCAATGAAAAATCGTATCTTTTACTTTATTCTAATGGTCCTCCCCAGCAAATGTGGGAAGTAGAAAGCTGTCCTGATACAAATGTGAATCAGGTATGGAGCAGGGAGTTGTTTTTTTTTTTCCACATGCGAAAAAGGAATGCTAAGCAATTAACAATAATAGGATGATTAAAAGAGAATCCAATTAAACATTTGAACCTCACTGGGACATTTTCAAATGCTTTCTCTCTGAAGGCTTCTAATTAGATGGTTTACATTTTACCTCTTCTGAGCACAGCCTGATTAACAATAAGTGGTCAATTTCTTTCCAGTGGTCTTTTTTAAAATTAAATTTTATTTTCATGACGTGGTCTCCCTTTCTGAGGTGACTTTTCCCTTTCTAGCTGGTCTACTTCTGCTGCTGTTGTTGCCATAACTCCTCTGGTAGCCACTACCCTAATGTTTGGGGGCCTAGAAAGGGGAAGATACCAGTTGCCTCTAGAGATCATGCAAGGTCTCATGCCAAAGGAAAGACACAACTGGGAGATGCTCCCATCTCAGATACAGGCTTACCTAGGAAACTATGATCTTACAACTCCAGCCTGGTGGTGGGGATTACATCTCCTCCCCAATCTTCTGGAAAGTTTAAAAAATCATCCTTACATTGCAAGATGAGCAAGATGAAGAGGTCTGAGGGATGAGGATCACCTCTTTAGTATAATCACAATGGTTTGACTCAGAAGTCAATTAAAAGACTACTACTTAGGACAAACTTCTGAGTCAGAATAGCTGACAGAAGTCAGAAGATATTTGTGCCTGCTTTAAAGTGAGAGTGGAAGGAAGATCCCCTCTATAATGTATACTGGGAAGTCAGTCCAAGTTCTTGACATAACTATATGCTAGCCATTTGACATTCTTAAGAAATTTATATCCTAATGGGAGAAATCAAAACATGAGAATATGTTGGCCAGGGAGAAGTAATTTGGAGAAGGAAATCAGTAAGAATGGCAATTGGAATAATTAGTGTAATTGATTAAGATGTCCTTGCCAGAAATGGTAGTGTTGATTTGATTAATATGTTCAAAGTTAGAAAAGGGAAGAGGAGGATAGTGTAATAATTTATGCTGGCATATCAACAAGACATGGAGATGAGGAAAGACAACAGGAAATACCCACCAATCAGAGCCTAGAATCACATGTGTGTTACCTTCAGTCCCAGAATGAGGTTGAGGCTGAAGCTGTAGGCAACATGGCATGGAGATGACTGGGAAATGGTACATACCAGGCAAGCTAAGGGAGACTGCTCACCAATCAGAGCCCAGGATCACAGATAATGGTAGAAGGTAGAGCTGTAGGACACAAGGCATAAAAATGGACCAGGTAAAATAAAAGAAAACTTTCACCAAAAAGAGCCTGGGGAGAAAAGGGTGGGAAGCAATAATCATCAGCTCTAGACAGAGACAGAGGATCATCTGGAGATAGCTATTAAGTGGTGGGGTAGCATTAGACTGTGTAACTAATGTAAGTGAAACTTCTCTCTTATCAGAGCCCTGTGAAAGAGGGATGTTGGGACTTCAAATCTGGCCCATAGCAGTTCATTCCTACAGGGACAAACAGTGGCCATAGAGCTAGTCAGGAAGTAGAGTAGTGTGTGGGCCTAAGAAAGGGTAAGATAAATTGACCATTTTTAGATGGAGGTGAAAATTATACTTGGAGGATCAGTGGAAGGGAGATGGTCAGAAAGTCACATGCTGATGTAATGAGGTTGCTGTGGCTCCCTCTCCCAGAGCCTAGAAGGCTACATCTTTTCCTCTGGCCTCTAGGGTACTCTGAAAGGTTTCAGAGTTCTTCCTGTTTTATTGCTTATTGCCTCAAGTCTCCACTGAATGTGTCCCATACATACACACACACACACATTGTTAGGGGCCACTGACTAGAAGATGAGTTTCATTGAACTGCTTAAAATCAATTAGCTTTTTAAAGAGAATATTAACTTTATTTTTTATGTTATCAATTTTCAATATATGAACAACTAAAGCCAACTAAAAAAAATGTACAGACATTTTAACAAAGCTGAGGAATTGGACCTGAGATGTCTTCAGTCTAGGTAAGTTCTTTCCCCTGCCCCTCATTTATTTATTCTGGAGCCATCTCCAGTCATACTGACCTATGTCTTAACTACTGGATTCAGATGACTATGAAGGAGAGTGAGGCTGAAGACTTTGCATAGCTCTGCTCACTTAAACCCTATTCACTGGCAAGTGAATCAACGTCCTAATGTCCTTGGTCCTCTTCAAGAATGAAGGACAAACAACAACATTATTTATTTATTTATTTATTTATTGCATTTTTTAAAATTTTGAGTTCCAAATTCTCTCCCTCACTCCAGTCCTTCCCCCACCCATTAAAAAGGCAAGCAACATTGTATCAAATATACATATGAAATCGTGCAAAACATTTAAATATTAGCCATTTTGCAAAAAAGAAAAGTAAGAAAATAAAAAAGTAAAAAAGTAAGCTTCAAACCGCCCACAGAGTAGCATTTTACATCATGAGTCCTTTGGAATTAATATTGATAAGAATAGCTAAGTCTACTACAGTTGATCATTACAATATTGCTATCATACAATGCTTTTCTGGTTCTGCTCACTTCACTTTACAGCAGTTCATATAAGTTTTCTCAGGTTTATCACTATAGATAGCTTTAATTTCTTCATCTGAAAACTGCCTGTTGATATCCTTTGACCATTTATCAATTGGAGAATGACTTGTATTCTTATAAATCAGACTCAGTTCTCTATATATTTTAGAAATGAGGCCTTTATCAGAGACACTGGTTGTAAAAATTCTTTCCCAGTTTTCTGCTTCCCTCCTAATCTTGGATGCATTGGCTTTGCTTGTGCAAAAACTTTTCAATTTAATGAAAATTATCCATTTTGCATTGCATAATGTTCACTATGTCTTGTTTGGTCATAAATTATTCTGTTCTCCATAGATCTGAAAGGTAAATTATTACTTGCACTCCCAGGTTGCTCATAGCATCAGTCTTTATATCTACATCCTCTACCTATTTTGACTTTATTTTGCTATAGGGTGTAAGATGTTGGTCTATGCCTAGTTTCTGCCATACTATTATCCAGTTTTCCCGGAAGTTTTTGTCAAATAATGAGTTATTATCCCAGAAGTTGGGGTCTTCAGGTTTATCAAACAGTAGATTACTATAGTCATTGACTACTGTGCCTTGTGTACCTAACCTATTCCACTGATCCACCACTCTATTTCTTAGCCAGTACCAAATAATTTTGATGATTGCTGCTTTACAATACAATTTAAGATCTGGTATGGCTAGGCCACCTTCCCTTGTATTTCTTTTCATTAGTTCCCTTGATATTCTGGACATTTTGTTCTTCCATATGAATTTTGTTGTTTTTTCTAGCTCTATCAAATAATTTTTGGTAGTTTGATTGGTATGGCACTTTCAGGTAGAGCTGTCGTTTTTATTATATTAGGTCAGCATACCCGTGAGCATCTGATGTTTTTCTAATTATTTAGATATGACTTTGTTTGTGTGAAAAGTGTTTTGAAGTTGTTTTCATATAGTTTCTGGGTTTGTTTTGGAAGGTAGACTCCCAAATATTTCATAATGTCTACAGTAACTTTAAATGGAATTCCTCTTTCTATTTCTTGCTAATTATTGGGCTTTGTTGGTAATATATAAAAATGCGGATGATTTATGTTGGTTTATTTTACATCCTGAAACTTGCTGTAGTTGTTAATTATTTCAAGTACTTTTTTAGTTGATTCTTTAGGATTCTCTAAGTATATCATCATATCATCTACAAAGAGTGATGGCTTTGTTTCTTCTTTGCCTATTCTAATTCCTTCAATTTCTTTTTCTTCTCTTATTGCTAAAGCTAACATTTCTAGTACAATATTGAATAGCACTGGTGATAATGGACATCCTTGTTTCATCCCTGATGTTATTGGAAATGCTTCTAGCTTATCTCCATTACATATAATGCCTGCTGATGGTTGTAGGTAGACACTACCTATCGTTTTAAGGAAGACTCCATTCACCTATGTTCTCTAGTGTTTTTAATAGGAATGGGTACTATATTTTTAAAAGCTTTTTCTGGGGGCAGCTAGGTGGCACAGTGGATAGAGCACTGGCTCTGAAGTCAGGAAGACCTGAGTTCAAATTTTACCTCAGACCAAACACTTGACACTTACTGTGTGACCCTGGGCAAGTCACTTAACCCTAATTGCTTAAAAAAAAAAAAACAAACAACTTTTTCTGCATCTATTGAGATAATCATATGATTTCTGTTAGTTTTGTTGTTGATATGGTAAATTAGGCTGAAAGTTTTCCCAATATTGTACTTGCATTCCTGGTATAAATCCTACCTGGTCATAGTGTATTATTTTTCTGATAAGTTACTGTAATCCTTTTCCTAATATTTTTTTTAAAATTTTTGCATCTATATTCATCAGGGAAATTGGTCTACAATTTTCTTTCTGTTTTGACTCTTCCTGGTTTATGTATCTGTACCATATTTGTATCATAAAAAGGATTTGGTAGGACTCCTTGTTTGTCTATTTTCCCAAATAGTCTATACTGTATTGGAATTAATTGTTCTTAAAATGATTGATATAATTGGCTTGTAAATCTATCTGACCCTGGAGATTTTTTCCTAGGGAGTTCATTGATGGCTTGTTCAATTTCTTTTTCAGAAATGGGGTTATTTAAATATTTCATTTCCTCTTCTGGGCAATTTATATTTTTGTAAATATTCATCCATTTCACTAAGATTGTCAATTTTATTGGCATACAGTTGGGCAAAATAGCTCCTAATTATTGTTTTAATTTCCTCATCATTGGTGACAAATTCTCCCTTTTCATTTTTGATACTGGTAACTTAGTTGTTTTTTTTTCTTTATTTTTTTAAATCAAATTAACCAAAGATTTATCTGTTTTATTGTTGTTGTTGTTGTTTTTTTCACAAAACCAGCTTAGTTTTAAATTTAGTTTATTAGTTCAATAGTTTTCTAAATTTCAATTTTATTGCTCTCTCCTTTGGTTTTAAGTATTTTTAGTTTGGTATTTAATTGGGGATTCTTAATTTATTATTTTTCTAGTGTTTTTTTTTTGGTTGCATGCCCAATTCATTGATTTCTTCGTTCTCTAATTTATTCATGTAGGCATCGAGAGACAGAAAACTATCCCTAAGAACTGCTTTTGCTGTCATTCTCTTGGATGAAGTTATTGATTGTTTCTATGATTTGTTACTTGACCCATTCATTCCATAGGATTAGATTATTTAGTTTCCACTTGATTTTTAGTCTATTTTTCCATGGCCCTTTATTCCATGTAATTTTTATTGCATCATGATCTGAAAAGGATATATTTAATATTTCTGACTTTATGCATTGGATTGTGAGGGGGTTTTTTGTTTGTTTTTTCACTTTTTGATGAGGCAATCAGGGTTAAGTGACTTGCCCAGGGCACACAGCTAGTAAGTGTCAAGTGTTTGAGGCTGGATTTGAACTCAAGTCCTCCTGACTTAAAGGTCAGAGCTCTATCCACTGTGCTACCTAACTGCCCCTGGATTGTGAGGTTTTTGTGCTCTATTACATGGTCAATTTTTGTAGAGGTGCCATGTACCACTGAAAAAAAAAGGTATATTCCTTTCTATCCCCATTCAATTTTCTCCAGTGGTCTACCATATCTAACTTTTCTAAAATTCTATTCATTTCCTTAACTTCTTGTTTATTTTGTGGTTAAATTTATCCACTTCAGAGAGTGAGAGGTTGTGGTCCCCCACTTGTTTAGTTTTGCTGTCTATTTCTTCCTGTAACTCACTTAATTTCTCCTCTAAGAATTTGGATGTTATACCATTTGGTGCATATATCTTCAGTAATAATATTACTTCATTGTCTATGATGCCTTTTTGCAAGATATAGTTTCCTTCCTTATCTTTTTTCAGTAGATTTATTTTTGCTTTTGTTTTGAGATCAGTATTGCTACCAATGCTTTTTTGTTGCTTCAGCTGAGGTATAATATATTCTACCCCAGCCCTTTACTTTTACCCTATGTGTATCCCTCTGTTTCAAACATGTTTCTTGTAAACAACATGTTGTAGGATTATTGTTTTTAAGCCATTCTGCTATCCACTTCCATTTTATGGAAGAGTTTATCCCATTCACATTCACAGTTATGATAATTATCTGTGTCTATCCTTCCATCCTATCTCCATGCCTTTATGCTTTTCTTTCTCCTTTTCTCACTTTCTTTCCTCACTAGAGTTTTGCTTTTGACCACTGCTCCCTCAATCTGGCCTCCCTTCTATCAGCCCCCTCCTTTTTCTTTCCCTTTTCCCTTACTACTTCTTCTCTTTCTTCTATCCACCCTCTACCTTTTCTTCCCCTTTCCCCTCCTACTTCCTGTAGGACAAGTTAGATTTCTATACCTTAACTGAGTATGTTATTCCTTCCTTGAGCCAAATCCAATGAAAGTTAAGTTCAAACAATGCTTATCTCCCTCCCTTCTTTCCCTGTATTGTAATAGGTCTTTGTACCTCTTCATATGATATAATTTATTCTTTTCTGGCTCCCCTTTCCTCTTCTCCCATTACAATCCCTTTTCACCACTTAATTAGGTTTTTTATCATCACAACAAAGTCAACTTATACCCACCCCCTCTGTCTATGTATATTCCTTCTAAATATCATAATAAAGATACAATTCTCAAGAGTTATAAGTATAATCTTCCCATGTAGGGATGTAAACAGTTTGCCCTTATTGAATAACATGTTCTTTTTTCCCTTTCCTGTTTACATTTTTATGCATCTCTTGAGTCTTGTATTTGAAGATCAAATTTTCTGTTGAGCTCTGGTCTTTTCATCAGGAAAATCTGGAAGTCCCCTATTTCATTGAATGTCCATCTCCTCCCCTGAAAGATAATGCTCAATTTTGCTGGGTAGTTGATCATTGGTTGTAATCCCAGCTCCTTTGCCTTACAGAATATCATATTCCAAATCCTCTGATTCTTTATGTAGAAACTGCAAGGTCCTGCACAATCCTAATTGTGGTTTCCTGATATTTGAATTGTTTCTTTCTGGTGGTTTGCAGTATTTTTTCCCTGATAATTGTGAAATTTAGCTACAATATTCCCTGGCATTTTCAATGTGGGATCGCTTTAAGGAGGTGATAGGTGGATTCTTTCAATGACTATTTTGCCATCTGGTTCTGGGGCTTCAGGGCAGTTTTCCTTGGGAAAGATACTGTCAGACTCTTTTTTTGATCACAGTTTTCAGGTAGACCAATGATTCTTTTTTTAATTTTTTTTTAAATTTTTAACATGTGTTTTTAAAACTTTGGGTTACAGATTTTCTCCCTTCCTCTCTCCCCACCCACCCTCATTGAAAAGGCAAGCATCTCAATACAGGTTATAGATGTGTAGTCATGCAAAACACTTCCATAGTAGTCCTGTTGTAAAAAACTAAGTATATTTCCCTTCATACTATCCTGCCCCCCATTTATTCTATTCTCTCTTTTGACCCTGTCCATCCTCAGAAGTGTTTGCTTCTAATTATGCCCCAATCTGCCCTCCCCTCTATCAACCCCCTGCTCTCTTGTCCCCTTCCCCCCGGATTTTCCTGTAGGGTAAGATAGATTTCCACACCCCATTGTGTATGCCATTCCCTCCTTAAGCCAAATCCTATGAAAATAAGATTCACTCATTCCCTCTCACCTTCCCCCATTTCCCCGCCACTGTAAAAGCCTTTTCTTGTCTGTTTCATGTGAGATAATTTACCCCATTCTACTTCTTCCTTTCTCCTTCTCCCAGTATAATCCTCTCTCACCCCTTAATTTTATTTTCCAGATATCACCCCTTCGTCTTCAACTCACCCTGTGCCCTCCACATACATATAATTGTTTTTCCCTCCCACTACCCTAATACAGACAAAGGACTCATGAGTTACAAATATCATCTTTCCCTGCAGGAATGTAAACAGTTCAATCTTAATAAGTCTCTTATGATTTCTCTTTCCTGTTTACCTCTTCCATGTTTCACTTGAGTCTTGTATTTGAAAGTCAAATTTTATATTCAGCTCTGGTGTTTTCCTCAAGAATGCTTGAAAGTCTCCTATTTCATTGAATGACCATTTTTTACCCTGAAATAATACTCAGTTTTGCTAGGTAGGTGATTCTTGGTTCTAACCCTATCTCCTTTGCCCTCCAGAATATCATACTCCATACCCTCAGGTCCCTTAATGTAGAAGCTGCTAAATCTTGTGTTATCCTGATTGTGTTTCCACAATACTGAATTCTTTCTTTCTGGCTGCCTGCAATATTTTCTCCTTGACCTGGGAATTCTGGAATTTGGCTACAATATTCCTAGGAGTTTTCCTTTGGGGATCTCTTTCAGGAGGTGATTGGTGGATTCTACATGTATCATTTTCCTCATATAGGGATGCAAATAGTTTAATTTTATAATTTTATTGACACCTTTATCATTACTCTTTCATGTTTGTCTTTTTATGCTTCTCTTGAGTTTTGTGTTTGAATGTCAATTTTTCTGTTCAGCTCTGGTCTTTTCATCAGGAATGCTTTAAAGTCCTCTATTTAATTAAATATCCATTCTTCTCTGGAATGTTTATACTCAGCTTTGCTGAGTAAGTTATTCTTGGTTGTAATCCTTGCTCCTTTGCCTTCTGGAATATCATATTCTAAGCCCTACACTCCTTTAATGTGGAAATCTCTAAATCTTGTGTGATCCTGACTGTTGTTCCACAATATTTGAATTGTTTCTTTCTGGCTACTTGAAGTATTTTCTCTTTGACCTGAGAGTTCTAGAATTTGATTAAATATTCTGGGAGTTTTCATTTTGGGATCTCCTTCAGGAGGTGATTGGTGGATTCTTTCAATTTTTATTTTGTCCTCTGGATCTAAGATAATGGGCAGTTTTTCTTGACAATTTCTTAAAATATGATGTCTAGTTTCTTTCTTTGATCATGGCTTTCAGATAATCTAATAATTTTTAAATTAATTCCTCTTGATCTATTTCCTGGGTCAGTCATTTTTTTTCCAATGAGATAGTTCACATTTTGTTCTTTTTTTCATTCTTTTGATTTTGTTTTATTGTTTCTTGGTGTCTCATGGAGTCATTATATTTGCCCAATTCTAATTTTTAAGGAATTATTTTCTTCAGTGCTTTTGTACCTCTTTTTTCATTAAGCCAATTTTTTTAAAGTTGTTATTTTCTTCAGTATTTTTGTGCTTCATTTACCGAGCTGCTAATTCTCTTTTCATAATTTTCTTGCATCACTCTCATTTCTTTATCCATTTTTTTCCTACCCTACTGTTTTAACTCTTCCAGGAATTTTTGCTGGACTTGGATTCAGTTATTTTTCTTTGAGGCTCTTTTTTGTAGCTATTTTCACATTGTTGTCTTCTTCTGAGATTATGTCTTGGTCTTTCTTGTGACTGTGGTTTCTTTTATGTTCAGGTTCCTTTTGTTTTGTTTGTTCTTTTTTCCAGCCTGTTTCTTGACTTTGAACTTTATGGTAAAGTTGAGCTCTGCCCACCTACAGGTGTAGAGGCACTGTCCTAAGGTCAAGGATTTTTCATGTTGCTATTTTTAGAGCTACTTCTGGGGGTCTGCAAATTTTTGATGCTTCTAAGGTGATCCCAGGAGAGGTATGGCCACTGCTCTCCTGGTCTGCACCCTCATTGCCTTTGAACTGTTATCAGGGCCCCTGCTACCTTGTGACTGATCAGTAATGCTCCTCTCTGCCCTGGAATTGTAGCCCAGAACTGTGAATGGGCAATAGAGTTGCCAATCAGTGTCAGCTGTACCTAGTGCCAGCAAAGGGTCACCTATAATCTCTTTCTGGCCAATTGTCTGATACCTTTATGGTCTTTGGGCTGACAGCTTTCAAAACTGCAACTGCTACTGTAGCCACTGTTGCTGCCACTGCTTCTGTGTGTGTGGGCTCCTGATAGGCTTCCACTCCTGTATCACAAACTTGTCTTGCCAGTATCCCAAGTTTTCTTACACTAGAAAAATGTTTTACCATGATCTTTTGTTGGTTATGTCACTCCAAAATTTGATTTGAGACATTATTTTAAAGTTTTTTGGAGGGGAACATTGAGAGAGTTCAGTGGGTTGCCTCTAATCCATCATCGTGGCTCTTTTGACTTAGTTTTTAAAAAGTACTATTATTTATGTTTCATTGTATTTTTATTTTGTTAAGTATTTCCCAACTATATTTTATTCTGTTATGGCCTCGCTAGGGAGTTCTGTGGGCCCTGTGCTTGTTACTTCTAATGTAGAATGTTAAAAATACAAAATACTTCAGAGGTGGTGAATAAATAATTTCCCTTTTCAGTTTTACTGGGTTCAGTTTGGCTTTTCTTGGCAAAGTAATTCACAACATCCTCCTGAGCCAGGGGAAACTAAGAGGTCTTATGATTCTCTGAAGACAACCAGCTCAATTGACCCTGGGTCATCATGTATGTCCCTAGCTGCAACAGTGGATAAAATCATATAGAGAATCGCATTATCTATAATAAATACATATAAAATTTCACTTTAGGGTCAGACATTTGAGTTACTATGGGTACTGAATGTACACTGGAGACATACAGAAAATAAATTTCACTAATGTTTCCCTAATTCATGGGGGCTGCTGTTTTACCAGTCACCATGATCCTTAATCAGTGGAGTTGTACAGCATGTAGATATTCTCTAAAAGTGCTTAATAAAAATTATTTAATTCTAAATCACAAGAGTGCACTTAACCCTAAAGATATTCAAACTGATTGTTTGATGTATTTCAGTGAGTAGGTAAAAATTTAAAAATAAAAGCTTCCTATACTTAAATCAAAGAGCACTGAGCTCATATGCACTAGATATTAATCCAGGCATCATTGTTATGATGGGGGTGCTATGATAAACTAATCCATTTTAGGCTTTTAAAGTATAAATATAAAGTACTTGTAACTAATCAGTGAATAAGGTCTACAAATGAGGTGCTATGATCACATTACAGTTAAATTAGAATCCCTGCCTAGAGAGACTGCAACTGAATCTGAACCCTGGCTGTATATTCTAAATTAAGTTGTTACCTGATCATAGGTAACTGAACAGTGATCTTTGAGGCAAGTATATCATGCCATGTATTGCCCATCTCCATACCATGCCATCTGAATCTTGAGGTTCTACCTCTAGCTAGAACTGAAAAATCTGTTCCTTTTACCCAGAGATTTGATTGGTAAAGACTTCAACTTATCTTGCATGGTGTTAGGCCACCTTGCTGTGCTCAGTCATCTCCATACCCTGTAGTACTCATCTCCAAAGTCCACTTCCTTTGAGAACTGAGGGCCCCACACTTCTGACTCTAGGATCTGATTGCTGAAAATTTTATCTTGTTTGGCCCAGTGTTGGTTCACTATGCCACTTCCTGAGCATCTACCCATCTTGATGCCTTTGGCTCAAACCTCTGCATACATGCACAGCATATTGTCATAGCCCTATGACTCTAGAAGCCAATATATTTTTTTGTGTTTTACTTTGTGTGGCTTAATTTC
The DNA here is from genome assembly GCF_900497805.2 of Vombatus ursinus. NCBI lineage: Eukaryota > Metazoa > Chordata > Mammalia > Diprotodontia > Vombatidae > Vombatus > Vombatus ursinus. Next base: position 2,531,954 of record NW_020955184.1, read on the forward strand.
AGGTCATTTGGTCATTTCTATGCCATGCCATGTGCAACTCCAGCTTCCATATCCATCTGAAATTTAAGGTCCTACCCTTAGGATCTGATTAGTGATCAAGTCACATTATATTGATTGGCATTAGGTCATCAGACCTCTTGTTGAAAGTTCCCTGACATTGTCACCTGCAAATTCAATTTTATTTCTGTCCTAATCCAAGAGTCCCACTCTGGACTCTGACTGATGAGCATTTCATCTTATTTTGTCTATTCTCATGATACTTTCCCAGAATTCTCCACACCTTGTCACTTGCAACTATATACTCCATCTCTGTCCTGATGTAAAGATCCCACCATCATGATCCTGGGCTCTGATTGATGAACATTTTGTCTTATCTTTGATGGGTTCTGGTCACCAGGCTACTTCCTAGGTATCTCCAAACCTTGTGACTTCCAGTTCTAGACTACAACTTGGTCCTTGTTTGAAGGTCCTAGTCTGGACTCTGGGTTCTTCCTGGTGAATTTCATGATACTTTGCTTAGTCTTAAGCTACCAACACCATTTTTCTGGTCATGATTACTCCAGTTCTAATTTCTACATGCCTGCAACAGAAGGGTCCAGGCCAATGACCTTGCGCCCTAATTGGCAAGCATTTCAGCTTATCTTGCTTAATTTCAGGTTTCTGTAGTGAGAGTCTGATGCATGTACATCTAATTGTATTTGCCTCTAATAGTATCTTTTCACATGAAGATATCGGGGAGACTATTCCTGCTTCCAAAAAAGTGGAATCTAAGCCTTGGATAGATTATAAAGTGTTCATGGACATTTTGTAATTGGCACTGGTAGATTACTCATGTGATAAATAGATGCTTCCTTGATTGACTGGAAAGACATTTAAAAAGGTCTTTCAGTTTTATCCATGGCATTTTGTCTCTTCATTCTTAAGAGAGCTTGATAACTGATTTACTCATGTTGCCCAGTGAAGGGAGTAGAGCATAAAGCTTTGCAAGTTTGCAAGTTCTGAAGGGTACCTCAGCATCCTGGGCATTCCAGAGTTTGAGTCTGTAACCTCAAGGAATAAGGAATAATGTTCAGGACCCCAGACTAGCAGTAGCTGAGAAAAAGACATATCAGAGAGTGATGGTGTCTTTAGATATGAATTTGGTATTTCCATTTGTGATTTCTTAAGTATGTAGGAACTGAACTAAATCGAATCTATTCTACCCAGAGACTGAGGCAGCAAAAGGGAGAGTATGCACCCATGGTAATGGGGGAATTGTTTATACTTTGCTCTTGTATCTTCAAAGTAAATATCTATTTTTGAAAGTAATAAGCTGTGAAAAAAATTATAGCATATTTCTCTGACAAAAGCCTCATTTCTTCTATAGTAAATGAAGCCAAAATTATAAAAATAAGCACTCTCTCCAATTGATGTGGTCAAAGAATATGAACAGGACTTCTGGGAGCCAAAAGGGCAGAGTAAGCAGTAAGTCAATCACATCTTCCCTTATTGACCTTGAAAAACCCAGAGAATATTGCTCAAGGAAAAATCCTAGAATGGTGGAACCAGCAGAAAGATGAGGTGCAATAGTCTATTAGCTCATGAAGCTATGGGGATTAATGGGAAAGGTCCCTCTTGCTGTGACTGAAGGGAACCAGTAAAAATGGGAGGCATCCCAGCAAGCCAGGAGCAAGTCCCACCTCAGCAAACCAGCTGATTCTGAACTCCAGCATGGTGGAGCAGGCAAGCACCAACACCAGCCACCACCACCAGCTCCAGCTCAGAACCAGGTAAGTTATCAGACCCCTAGAGCCTCCAACTGCCATCACCTGAGGCCCCAGCACACAAAACCAGTGACCAGGCACTCAGCACCCAGCACAAGAACAATGGGACAGTGCCCCCTGTGTCCAAGAAGCAGAGATCAACTTTAACAGCCAGAAAAAGGCAAACATCATGAGCAAAAAGCAACAAAGACAAACAATGACCATAGAGAAGTATTAAGGTGACAGGGAAGATCAAAACACAAATTTGGGAGAGGACAACACTATCAATATATCCATAACCAAAATCTTAAAGGGGAATATTAACTAGTCTCAAGCCCAAAAAGTTTTCTTGGAAGAGCTCAAGAAGGGTTTTAAAAGTCAAATAAGAAAGGTAAGAGAAAAATTGAAAAATTCCTTTAAAAATATAATTGACTAAATGGGGGGGGGGGGAGAATACTAAAAAATACCAACTCCTTCAAAAGTAGAATTGGCCAAATAGAAAAGGAGGTACAAAAGCTAACTGAAGAAAACAATTTGTTAGGAACTAGAATTGGGCAAGTGGAGGCTAATGATCCTATTAGATAACAAGAATGAGTCAAATAAAATTTAAAAAATGAAAAAATAGAAGAAAACATTAAATTCCTCATTGGAGAAAAACAACTGACCTGGAAGATAGATCCAGGAGACATAATTTAAGAATCATTGGTCTAGGGGGCCAGAGCCAAGATGGTGAAATGAAAGCAGTGACTTGCTTGAGCTCTCCTCCAAAGTCCTCCAAATACCTGTAAAAAATGGCTCTAAACAAATTCTAAAGCAGCAGAACCCACAAAAAGACAAAGTGAAACAAATTTCCAGTCCAAGACAACCTGGATGGTTGATCAGAAAGGTATATTGCACTGGTCTGGGAGGCTGCAGCTAACCTGGAGCAGGCCTCAGAAGACTGAATCAAAGGCAGCTGTGGTGGTTTCCAGACTTCTCAACCCATGAACACCAAAGACAACTTAGAAGGTCAGTGGGAAAAGTCTATTTCTGCGGTGAGAGAGAAGCACGGTGTCCCAGCCCCATTTCCTGAGCTCAGCCCTGGGGTGGTGGCTGCATCCTGAGCTTCTGGCCCACAGACTGAGGGGGAATCAAGTGGCTGATCAGAGGGGAATTGCAGGGATCACTCTGCTGGTGCAGGATTCTCTTGCTTTGCCCATACTTGGATCTGGGTCACAGTTCTGGGTGACGGTCCTGGGGTGAGGAGGAGCACTGGAGTGGTGGAGCTTGTAGTGGCTGTGGAGAAGGAATCTTTCTCACACTTCCAAGACAGAAAAAGAGCGCTTATGGTCATTCATAGACCAGAGCACAGGCCAGGAAAGGAGTAAACACCTCAGCCTTGATCATAGCACCTTGGAAGAACTGAAAATTTACAGGTCCTTAGAAGTATCTCTGAAAACAGCTGTACAAAACCCTTGAAGCTTGGGACAGTACATTCTCCACACTGGAAACAGACCCCTACCTTAACAAAGAGTTTATAACTCAAGTAATTGGACAAGATCATGAGCAAGCAGCATAAAAAGAGTCAGACTATATTATCTTATTTTGGTGACAAAGAAGATCAAAACATAGAACCAGAAGAAGACAACAAAGCCAAAATTCCTACATACAAAGCCTCCAAGAAAAATATGAATTGGTCCCAGACCATGGAAGAGTTCAAAAAGGATTTTGAGAAGCAAGTAAGAGAAGTAGAGGAAAACTGAGAGTGATGCTAAAGGAGACCCAAAAAATACTGAAGAAAATAACACCTTAAAAAATAGCCTAACCCAAATGGCAAAAGAAGTCCAAAAAGCCAATGAGGAGAAGAATGCCCTAAAAAGCAAAATTGGACAAATGGAAAAGGAAGCCCAAAAGATTACTGAAGAAAATACTTCCTTAAAAATTAGAATGGAGCAATTGGAAGCTAGTGACTATATGAGAAATCAAGGCACTGCAAAAACTAATCCAAAAGAATGAAAAAATAGAAGAGAATGTGAAATATCTCATTGGAAAAACAACTGACCTGGAAAATAGATCCAGGAGAGAGAACTTTAAAAATTATTGGATTATCTGAAAGCCACGATCAAAAAAAGAGCCTAGCCATCATCTTTCAAGAAATTATCAAGGAAAACTGCCCTGATATTTTAGAACCAGAGAGCAAAATAGGAATTGGAAGAATTGAAAGAAAGTTGATAGAGGGGAGGGCAGATTGGGGGAGGGGATAATCAAAAGCAAACACTTCTGAGGAAGGAAAAGGTCAAAAAAGAGAATAGAATGAATGGAGGGTAGGATAGGATGAAGGGAAATATACTTAGTTTTTCACAACATGACTACTATGGAAGTGTTTTGCATGACCACACATCTATAACCTGTATCGAGATGCTTGCCTATTCAATGAGGATGGGTGGGGAGGGAGGGAGGGAGGGAGAAAATTTGTAACCCAAAGTTTTAAAAACACATGTTAAAAATAAAAAAAAATTGAAAAGAAGATATTAAGAAAATGATACATGTAACTGCTAAGAATGTTATCATTATTAGGGCAATTAAAAAGAGTACATAGACAGAAGACATGGATGTTAGTTGATTATGTTGGGATGACTCGGGAAAAAAATAAATGAAGTGGTGAAAAAGAAGGATGCAGTGGGAGAAGGGAGCAGGGGGTTATAGAATGGGGGAAATTTTCTTACATAAAAGAGTACCAACAAAGAGAACTTTGTACACAATAACAGCCACGTTGTGTGATGACTAATGTTGATAAACTTAACCCTTCCTGGCAATACAAGGATCTAAGACATCTCCAGAGGCCTTATGATGGAAAATGCTATCCACACCCAAAGAAAGAACTGTGGAAGCTGAATTGTCATTTTTTTTCTCTTCTGTTGAGTTTTGTTTCCTCTTTCTGATGGTTCCTCCTATTGATTTGAATTTCTACTTACAACATCACTAATGTGAAAAAATGTTTAATATGAATGTAAATGTATAGCCTATATCAGATTGTGCACTGTCTTGGGGAGGGTGGTGGGGAGGAAGGGGGAGAAAAATTTTAAACTCAAAAGCATATGGAAATGATTATTGATAAATCAAAAAAAATTAATAAAAAAATAAATAAAAGAGTCCCACAAGGAAGAGCTTTTGTAGTAAAGAGGAAAATGGAGGGCATGGCAGGGAATGCTTGAATCTTACTCTCATAAGAATTGGTTCAAAGATGTAAACACATATAAACACACTCAATTGTGTATAGAAATGTTTCAATTGTGCATAGAAATGTAATTTATCCAATAGGAAAATAGGAGGGGAAGGAGATAAAATAAAGGAAGGTATGAAAACAGGGAGGGCCAATTAAGAGAAGCAGTGGTTAGGGAAAAAATAAGCTTTTGAGGAGGGATGGAATGAAACAGAGAGAGAAGAAGAAACAGAAGAAAACAGGATGAAGGGAAATACATAGTTAGCAATCATAACTGTGAATGTGAATAAGATGAACTCATCCATAAAACAGAAGCAGATAGCAGAATGTATTAGGAACTAGAATCCAACAATATGTTGTTTTCAAGACACACACTTGAAACAGAAAGACCCATGTAGAGTTAACATGAAGAACTGGAGCAGAATCTAATATGCTTCAGCTGAACTAAAAAAAAAAAAAGGCAGGGATAGCAATCATGATCTCAAAGCAAAAGCAAAAATAGGCGTAATTAAAAAGGGATAATCAGAGAAACTACTGAAACTGTTAAAAGTTTCCATAAATGATGAAGTAATATAAAAAAATTACAACAAGTTTCTCTGATAATGTCCTCTTTCTCAAATATATAAAATATATGAGTGTGGAATTGAGTTAAATTTATAAAAATAAGAGCCATTCCACAATTGATAAATAGTCAAAGAATATAACAGGCAGTTTTCAGAAGAAGAAATCAAAGCTATCTATAGTCACATAAAAAAAATGTTTCAAATCACTATTGATTAGAGAAAGGCAAATTAAAATAACTGAGGTACCACTTCACACATATTAGAAATGAAAAATGCCAGAAGAGATGAGGGGAAAATACAGTAATGAATTATTGGTAGGGTAGTGAATTGGTTTAATTGGCCTAACCATGCTGGAAACAATTTGGGATTATGCCCAAAGGGTTATAAAATTATGTATATCCTTTGACCCAGCAATACAGACTAGGTCTGTATCCCAAAGAAATCAAAGAAAAAAGAAAAGGTCCAAAAGGTCCAAAAATATTTATGGCAGCTCTTTTTCTGGTGACAAAGAATTAGAAATTGAGGGAATGCTCATCAGTTGGGGAATGGCTGAACAACTTGTGGCATGTGATTGTGATGGAGTACTATTGTGCTGTGCGAAATGATTAGGGAAGTAGTTTCATAAAAACACGGTAAGATCTATATGAACTGGTGCAAAGTGAAATTAGAAGAACTGGAAGCTATCTGCTTCCAGAAAGAGAATTAATGAACTCTAAGTAAAAATTGAAGTAAAATTTTCTCACTTTATTTTTGTTCTTTTTAAAAATATGACAAATTTAGAAATATGTTTTGCATGATTTCACATGTATAATTGATATACTATTGCTTGCCTTCTCAATGAGTGGGGGAGGTGATAAGAGGGAGGGGGGAGAATTTGGAACTCAAAATTTAAAAAGAAAAAAATGTTAAAATAAATAATAAATGTGAAAATGTTTTTAAAAGAAAAAAAAGCTTTTCATAATCTTAAAAATAAAACTAAGTCAGTATGCAGCCTGAAGAAATTCATATATATATATATATATGAATTAGTGGTTCCTGTTTATCTTGAGTTTAATACCATTGTTCTACATCTCCCTCTATCTAATTTTTTTTAATACACTAAGAGAAGAATTCAAATTGTGTACAAGTAGAGCCTATGCATGCTCTAAGGCTTCCGTATCCCAACTCCCACTCTGGCAGATGAGTAAGATTTTCAGAGCTAAGGTGAATCTCCCCATCAGAGTTCCAGGGGTACCCCTGAGGGACAATGGAGTGGTTATTTCTAAAGCCAATGCCATGATCCCTAACTAGAGTGTTTACTGTCAGGATTATCAGTTGAGAATCTTTAGTCAGTCAACCTTAAGTAGCTGTTATATAGCTGATAGTTACTGAAATAGTGTAATAGGATCAGTTGGTAGAAAACATGTACCCTCAAATCTGTAACACATTTGTTGCAGTAAAAATCTGTGATAATGAGAAACTAGGGCACAAAGTTTCAAGCACGATCAACTTATTAGCAAGGCTAGTAATTGCCAATAAATGGGATCCAAGACTCCTTAGTGGCCAGGGATATTCATGGCAGAATATGGAGCTTTCTAATAGTCTAAAAAGAGGAATTAATCAAATGTATACATACATACATATACATATATATACATATGTATTCATAAAATTAATAAGTATTCATGATATTGATGTATATTAATAGAGTTTATAAGAATAGAGAAGTATAATAGGAATAGGGAAGTAGGTCAGTTTGCAATATTGAACTCCTGGACATGTCTGGGGCATATTAATCATCAAACTGCAAATATTCCTTTTATCTGATTGGTTCTAGCATCACAAATGTTATAACAAGTGGGATAATTGATATCATGGAATTCTGTGTCATACGAGGAGAATGGTTAGAACCAGTTGAAAAAGATGAATTGGAAAATTGGTACAGTTCCTGAGGAATAAATAATCCTTCTTCCTGATTGTTTGTGGTATAGGTATTAATTGATGGAATATTTTATATCAGCAAAATTACCAACAGTATCAGGTAGAAGCAGGGAGTTTGCAAAAGGAGAACTTTGGGGAACTCTCTCACACCCATTCTGGTTTTTCAATTGTGTTCAGCAAGTATTTCTCTCAAGTCAAATGATTTTACAGCCCAGCAAGGCCTAGCTCATGAAGAAAGGATTAGTCCTGACATAAAATGGGGTTGATTAATTCTACACATTCTCCTACAAGTACATACAAAATCTAGGAGAAAATAAACTCTCAAGTTTAGGAAGGGCACTTGGCCAAGGCATAAATCACAGTTTCTGGTTGCTAAAAATTCTTTTCTCCCATTCATGGAGAACTATAGTAACTTTTCAGGGCTCTTTGTAGAACTGTGAGTCCAGGACCTGGAAAATAAGAAAATAAATCTAACATCCTCTGACCCTTCAAAGCTGAAGAGTCTTCATATGCTCCAAGGTTTCCCAGTACATTAGAACAAACTTCCTGAGCGGCATCATTTCACTTTCACAGTGGCTTTCAAAAACTTTTCACATTTAATCTATGATCACCTGTGTTAAATTATTAGATTAAACTGGGGTGAAGTGGTTTCGACCTCACCTTTATATATATAGTTATTCTTTTGATGTGTACATTTTCTAGATTGGAGGTCTGCCATGCTTCATAAGAAATAAAGAAAAGTATTGTTAATTTTAATTTTGTATAACTGTTTTCAAGGATAGATTAGAATAAAGTGACAAGTTTTATTCAGGACAATTTCAAACATATACTTATATTATGTCATATCCTGTTACCAGTAATATTATGTTAAGAGGGAAGAAACTGAAAATGTAGAGCAACTACATCTGTTAACCATTATCTTGGTACTCTCACTGATATATGTATATATAAGCATATAACATGGAAACAGTTTAGAAAATCCATGCTGTTAGCTTTTGCAATCAATGAGAACAATTATGAATTTCAACTGTGAGCTATTTATAATTCTGTTTTGACAGTTCTTCCCAACTTTATTCCAAATCGTTCTAAAATTTCCTTCATTATTGTTAGCAACATTGAAATTTTACTATGATTTTAATGAGTGAATTTCTATAACATACAGGAGTCATAGAATCAGAGAATATTAGAGCTGGAGGGAAATTTGGTGCTTATCTAATCTAACCCCTTCTTTTTACAATGAGAAAACTGATGTGCAAAGAAAGATAGCTAATTTACCCAACATCATATAGCTTGTGCTCTTTTCACATATATATATACATATACATATATATGTGTATATATATATATATATATAAAAACATGTGAAATAGTAAATTAAGTCAGTTCCCCCTTGCTAATGTTGCTAATGTACTGCTTTGTGAAATCTACTTAACCATTCCATACCATGAATTACATCATTATAAAATTATGGAAATTGTAGTTGCTATACAACTAGTATAGTTGTTTTTACTAGTATAAATTTTTATAAGTTTCCACAAACAAGTATATATATGTATGTATGTATGTGTGTATATATATATATATATATGTATATATACATATATGTTTTTTTTCAAGGAAAAGTGCAACATAATGACAAGCTTCTTTTCAATAATCCCTCAGAGTGTGGAATAGCATGTCCTTTAAAATCATGCTGTGAAGAAGATTTTTCTTTTGCACTCTTCCCAACATTCATGGTTTGAATTGAGTTTATGTTTCTACTATTTAGCTAGAGATAGAGGCCCCTGTTTTCACTGGGTAATTCAGGTTCCAAAGCATTCCCCAAATTTCTCATAAGCTGTAGTAGTAGAGACATGGTGATAAAAGTTCCACAACTTAAAGGCATTAGTTTTATCCCATCACTAAATAAGATCATGATACCATATAGGATTGATGTACAGTGTTTCCATATAATGGCACTGTGTACGAAAGCAGAAATGAACAACAGGGGAGAATGAGTTGTCTTTCCCTTTAGATAAACCCTCTAAGAGCATCCTAACATGAATTTACCTCAGCCTACTTTTTTAAAAATTTTTTTAATTAATTAATTTATTTTTAGTTTTCAACATTCACTTCCATAAGCTTTAGACTTTTAAATTTTCTCTGCATCCCTTCCCTGCCCCTCCCCAAGATGGTGTGCAATCTGATATAGGCTTTACATATACATTATTATTAAACATATTTTCACATTAGTCATATTGTAAAGAAGAATTAGAATTAATGTGAAGAATCAAGAGAAAGAAGAAACAAAACAAAAGAAAAAAAAAGAGAACAAATAGTATGCTTTGATCTGTATTCAGACCCCATAGTTCTTTCTCTGAATGTGGATAGCATTTTTTTTTTGTAGCATAATGTTTTATTTTATAGTTTTTTTTTGTTTTCAACATTTACTTCCACAAGGTTTTGAGTTCCAAATTTTCACCCCATCTCACCCCTCCCCCACCCCAAGATGGAATGCATTCTGAATATCCCTTCCTCTAGTCTGCCTTCCCTTCTATCTCTCCCCTCTTCTCTTATCCCCTTCCCCTTCAATTTTGCTGTAGGGCAGGATAAATTTCTGTACCCCATTTCCTGTATTTCTTATTTTCCAGTTGCATGTGAAAACATTTTTTTCAAACATGTGTTTTTAAAATTTTGGGTTCCAAATTTTCTACCTTCCTCCCTCCCCACCCAACCTCATTGATAAGGCAAGCAACTAAATGTAGGTTATATATGTGCAGTTATACAAAACACTTCCATAGTAGACATGCTGTGAAAAACTAACTCTATTTCCCTTAATCCTACCCTGCCCCCCCATTTGTTCTATTCTTTCTTTTGATCCTGTCCCTCCTCAGAAATATTTGCTTCTGATTACCCCCTCTCCCAATCTGCCTTGCTCTCTATCATCCCCCTACCTGCTTGTCCCCTTCCCCCCTATTTTCCTGTGGGGTGAGACAGATTTCCATACCCAATTGAGTATGTATGTTATTCCCTCCTTAAGTCAAATCCTAAGAGAATAAGATTCACTCATTCCCTCTCACCTTCCCCCATTTCCCCTCCACTGTAAGAGCCTTTTCTTTTCTGTTTTTTTGTGAGATAATTTACCCCATTCTACCTCTCCCTTTCTCCTTCTCCCAGTATAATCATCTCTCATTCCTTAATTTTATTCTCCAGATTTGATCCCTTCATCTTCAACTCACCCTGTGCCCTCTATCTATCTATCTATCTATCTATCTATCTATCTATCTATCTATCTAT